>NC_059339.1:91950763-92296263 GCF_018350155.1 Leopardus geoffroyi
TGCTCTCACACCTGTGGCTGTGAAGCGGGAGCGGGTCCCCATGGCCAGGGCTGGCGGGACGTACACCCAGAAGAATTGAAGGAGACGGGATGGGCGGCAGCAGAAGGTGGGCTGAAGAGCCCTGAGCGGGGAAAGCCCTCACACGGACCCGTCTCTGGGAGGCGTCCTCAGCTGTAGGCTGTCACCACCCTGGAGGGGTGAGGGGTGAGGGGCTTCAGTTCCGAGGGGGATCTGGATGGCCCGCTGTGTGCCCACGACAAACACCCACGGACTCTCGAGGGCACATTCAAATCTCACTTCCCCCAGGGAGCGTTCCTCGATTACCCTGATCAGGATGGGCCCTAACGACCCCACAAAAATACCTTGTGCCCGCTGGGAGATCACCTTCTCCCTTCCGCCCATCGGGCCCTGGTGATCTCCAATCTGTCTTCTCTCCTGGACATCGCCTACAAGAAGAACCACGGTACGTGTCCTTCTGTGCCCGGCCTCTTTCACTGGGCAGAGTTTGTCAAGGTTTTGGGTCTCCCCCCAAATTTATGTGTTGAACCCTTAACCCCCGGTGTGATGGTATGAGGAGGTGGGGCACTGGGAGGTGATTGGGTCATGAGGGGGATCGGTGCCCTCGTAAACCACGGGGAGCCGTGGGATTTCTGTCCGCTTGGGGAGCACACCGCGAGGAGGCACCATCTACAGGCCAGGAAGATGGTCTTCACCAGATCCGGGCTCTGCCGGCACGTCCCTATCAGACTTCCAGCCCCCAGAACTGTGACAGATACGTGTCTGTTTGTTCAAGCTGCCGTGCCTGGGATACTGTGCTAGGGACGCCTGAGTAGATTAAGCAGGTGCATCCTGGGAAGCGGTTCGGGACCTGGGAGCAGCTACAGATGCACAGCCACCTTCAGTAGCAAGAGTGATGGTTATCATATAAAATTCATCATCCAGGAGCACCTGGGTGGCTCCCTCAGTTGAGCGTCCGACTCTTGGTTTTGGCTCAGGCTAGGATCTCGCGGTCCGTGGGTTCGAGCCCCATGTCAGGCTCTGTGCTGACAGCTCAGAGCCTGGAGCCTGCTTCGGATTCTGTGCCTCCCTCTCTCTCTGTCCCTCCCCTGCTCACACTCTGTCTCTCTCTCTCTCTCTCAAAAATAAATAAACATTAAAAAAATAAAATAGAATTCTTAATCTGTACCTCGGCCATCAAAAGGACAAAGCCCAGATGATACGCTGCATAAAATAATCACCACCCTTGTTGCTGAAGAGAATTGTATGTTCACACCTGCTTCCTGGCCCCACACTGTGCCCTTGGCTGTCAGATCCTTGGCTCTTGGGATCTCTCACCTTGGCTCTTGAGACCGTCTCTCCTTGGCTCTTGGGATCTCTCACCTTGGCTCTTGAGATCATCTCTCCTTGGCTCTTGGGATCTCTCACCTTGGCTCTTGAGATCATCTCTCCTTGGCTCTTGGGATCTCTCACCTTGGCTCTTGAGACCATCTCTCCTTGGCTCTTGGGATCTCTCACCTTGGCTCTTGAGACCGTCTCTCCTTGGCTCTTGGGATCTCTCACCTTGGCTCTTGAGACCGTCTCTCCTTGGCTCTTGGGATCTCTCACCTTGGCTCTTGAGACCGTCTCTCCTTGGCTCTTGGGATCTCTCACCTTGGCTCTTGAGACCGTCTCTCCTTGGCTCTTGGGATCTCTCACCTTGGCTCTTGAGATCGTCTCTCCTTGGCTCTTGGGATCTCTCACCTTGGCTCTTGAGATCATCTCTCCTTGGCTCTTGGGATCTCTCACCTTGGCTCTTGAGATCATCTCTCCTTGGCTCTTGGGATCTCTCACCTTGGCTCTTGAGATCATCTCTCCTTGGCTCTTGGGATCTCTCACCTTGGCTCTTGAGACCGTCTCTCCTTGGCTCTTGGGATCTCTCACCTTGGCTCTTGAGATCATCTCTCCTTGGCTCTTGGGATCTCTCACCTTGGCTCTTGAGATCATCTCTCCTTGGCTCTTGGGATCTCTCACCTTGGCTCTTGAGACCGTCTCTCCTTGGCTCTTGGGATCTCTCACCTTGGCTCTTGAGACCGTCTCTCCTTGGCTCTTGGGATCTCTCACCTTGGCTCTTGAGACCGTCTCTCCTTGGCTCTTGGGATCTCTCACCTTGGCTCTTGAGATCGTCTCTCCTTGGCTCTTGGGATCTCTCACCTTGGCTCTTGAGACCGTCTCTCCTTGGCTCTTGGGATCTCTCACCTTGGCTCTTGAGACCATCTCTCCTTGGCTCTTGGGATCTCTCTTGGGATCCCAATATTTTAGGGAAAATATTGAAAAACGGGTAGCAGTAACCGTTTTCAATATTTTAGTGTACGTATTTCTTTTATTTTAATCGTTTATTAAGTTTCAAGCGTGCAATATAGTGGTTCCACAGTATCTCTCAGTGCCGGTCACGATAGGGGTATGCTTAGTCCCCATCACCCATTTCACCCACCATATGTCTTATTTTTAAGGAAATATATACATCCACATGACTTGTCATAAAGTTCAGCTCCCGCACATCCTGAGGAGTTTTATAGCATCCGAACTCTTTTCGATACTCATGGGATAAAGCCATCGTCAGCTCGGTCTTATTGTCAAATATCCTTTCTTTCTCTGCTACAGGAAATGTGTTTCTTTATAAAAGGGTCAGTTGAGGAAAACTCTCACTTAGTCTCGTCCTTCTGATGAAATTTTCCAGTTCAGAGTCCACTGCACCCGCACCAGAATGCCGTATGCTTATTAGCGCATCGAGTGCCTTGAGGCTATGATTAGGCACCTGCACCCCGTTTCTTAAAACCTCTGCCTTCAAAAGTCATGGGCAGAAGACAGAGGACCTGCTTCTGTGGCTGAGCTACAGGACTCACTGTGACCCTGGGCCTTGAGAGAATCTGCACCCATGAATCGGGGATGCGGTTGGTGCTTCCCGAAGGCCACAGGACATGGTTGTTCTTCAAGATTTGGGAGGGGGGGCAGGAATCACTCTGAGTCTCGTGGGGGGTCCTGGCTCTTCTGACCACTCGTGCTGGGGGGTGCTGGCCCGTGGGGCAACCGGCTGACACCACAGCAGCCTGGAGACCGAGGTCCAAGCAGGGGAACAGCAGAGGCTGTCCGAGGAGGAAGGGCCTCTCGTGTGCTGCTAGACCTGGCCATCGTGGGGCGAGGGCCACGACGTCAGGCCTGTAGCAGGCCAGCTGGCAGAGGTCCCCAGCCGCCGCCCGAGTCTTACCTCGTTCTGGTCTGGGGGACACTGCTTGTCGTGGCCTGACGTGTTTGGATCTGTTAAGAGGGAACCTTTTTTCTCACAAGACACAAGAACAAAGCGTGGGATTAGTTTTATGTGAACTTGGATGTTCCCATTTAACGGATAGGAAACAGCATGGCGTAGCGGCTAGAAACGGTGCTGGCTCTCCCGCTCGGCACCTGTTAGTAGCCCTGCTGGGCCTCAGTCTCTCCATCTGAACACGGGGACGACGAGGGTGCCGAGGCACCCAGGTCCACGAGCCTGGTGTGAGGCTTAAGCCAGATAATGTTTTTAAGGCACTCGGGACGATGCCCAGCACAACGTAAGTGCTACAGACAAGTTCCGTGCAATAAGCCCGTTCAAAAATACACACCAAAGCGCGTTGACAGGTGTCAGGAAAGGGGGCAGCGACTTGACCTGCCGTGGGGAGAAGATCATCTCCTCCCGCGCCCTCAGCGTATTCACTTGTAAACCGGGCGTGAAGCACGCGTGTGTGTTCATGGGCGTCCCTCCGGGGGTTGTGGCGCTCCGATCGTGGGCGCCCACCGGCCACTCGCCCTGGAAAAAGTCGGCCAAGGAGGTCAGCAGACTACGGGAAGGAGGACCTCAGGAAACAGTGTGTTTTCTGAGGCTCGTGGGTCAAACACAACTGGCCCTCGTTTGCTGGTTTCCGTCAGCGACTGTCTTCCGCGGAGCCGACAGGCAACCTGACAGGTGCAAGAGGAGGTCTGTGTCCAGAACAAGGCAACCTCAGGTCACTTCGCGCCCCTCCTGGGAAGGCGTTCGCCCGCGCGTGGGGGCCCAGTGGTACCAGGATCCGCCCTTCCCCGGGGCACGGCCGCCTCCTCTCAGCCACGGTGACCACGTTGTAGAGAGAGCAGGGCACGCATGTATGACACTGGCCAACGCACGGATCCCAAGTGACTGTCCCAGAGGTGCCTCTGTTTACCGGTGAATCATCTCTGCTGAAGCCGCTGAGAATTCACGTCCGAGGGAAGAAAGCTGTCCAGTCCCAGCTAATTCGTGGAACGCTACTTGATGGAATTTGCCTATGATATTAACGATTCCTGGGGCGCCTGGGGGGCTCCATCAGTTAAGCGTCCGATTCTTGACCTCGGCTCAGGTCATGATCTCGAGGTTCATGAGATCGAGCCCCGTGTCGGGCTCTGTTCTAACAGCGTAGACCCTGCTTGGGATTCTCGTTCTCTCCCTGTCTGCCTCTCTCTCTCTCAGAATAAATAAAACACTAAAAAAACATTTCGAATATCTCCCAGGAAAATACAGCATTTAGGAGCTTTGTAAGTCCGCACGAAGGCAACATTAGAATTTCACACAGAGCACCTCAAAATGAGGTGCTGGGACAGGGAGCAAGACCAGTGTCATCGCATGGGCTGTGGCTATCGGTTTTGATTGCTGGTTCACCTTACTGAGGGTCTAGGGCCGTGAGGCAGTCGGGGCGGCAGCTCTGATGGGCATTAGAGACGGGACAGTCTAGCACGGTTACTCTGTAATATTCAACAGAAACACCCACCGCCAGGACAAAGTCGACAACCAAGGCTCCCGCGGTTTCCAGCAAGCACTGCCAACACTCCGGGACCTGGGGCCAGTGACTGGGAATAGCATCCCTCTGTCACAGAGCTGGCCACTCCGGAGGGCAGGCCGACATCTGGACGCACACATTGGGTCACGGGCAATGTGGTAAGTGAGGACACGAAGGGGTCACGCTGTGTGGGAGAGCTGGGAAGGCTTCTCAGGAGGACGGCCATCGAGTGGACAGGCAGGTCCCATCCTAGTGGCCACAGCATTGGTGCAGATGGGTACGTGTCCCGGTGGTGCTGTGGGGGAAGGGGCAGAAGGGACTCGTCTCCCTGGCTGGGGAGGAGGAGGTGACGGGGTGTGGGTGGAGGGCAGAGACTGATGGAGGGCAGGGCTCTGTCTGGGACAGGGAGGGACGGCCCCCAACAGTTGGGTTTCCGTGTCCTTCTCCCTCGTCCTAACCCAAGGCCATCCTCTGGCCAGCACACAGCCGGAGTTAATAGCTGGCTGTATATAATCCACGTAACCTCAGGTGGGCTAGGGCTAGCTGGGGTTATTTCGGAATTTCAGCAAACTAGCCCCGAATCAAAATGGTATCTGTTTAGTCCACTTGCCCCTAAGGAGATACGATCACGTTCCCTCTGGTCCTGCTTCTGTGTGAAGGTCCCTGTGACTTCACAATCAGCCTTAATATGGGCAAAAATGGGGGCACCTGGGGGGCTCAGTCAGCTGAGCATCCGACTTCGGCTCAGGTCATGATCTCACAGTTTGTGGGTTCGAGCCCCGCGTCAGGCTCTGTGCTGACAGCTCGGAGCCCGGAGCCTGCTTCGGATGCTGTGTCTCCTTCTCTCTCTGCTCACGCTTTGTCTCACTCTGTTTCTCAAAAATAAATAAATGTAAAAAAATTTTTTTTAACATGGGCAAAAATGTTTGAGACGTCAAGATGGGTAGGACAGCGAGCAGTCTCATCTACAGGTATGACGCGTTTCCACGTCTGAGGAGTGCAGATTTAGGGGACACTAATTAAATTGGCGAACTTTACGTGTGGAGCAAAATGCAGTCCCCACGTCCCCCCTTTTCATCTTACTCATTTCCTAGGAACTAGAAAATTACATAGCATTTAATTTAAGAGTCAAAAAAAAAAATAATAATAGTGAGTGAGGAAAATAGGTCCAAAAATAGATCTGACATTTTCAGTGTATTTACAAGGATAGGCGGTTTGACTTTTTACCGTTGCGTTATCTTTGTGCTCCGAGCACTAGAAGAGCGGTCCGATTCTGCGTTGGAAGAGACGAGCGTTTTTCTTGACGATCCTGTAGAAAGATGACGTCCTCCACTTGCACAGACCTAGCGGTTTCTGCGAGACTCCTGGCCGATGGGCGTTAGCGGGTCACATAATAAGTGCTGAGACGTGAGCAAGTGACATTTCTCCCAGAACGTGGCTCCTACCCCCTCTGTGGTTTGAATATCTCCACGTGCACAAGTTATCTGTGTTTTCTCTGAGTCTGGAGCCAGTTTTAAACAGTCCGGAGACAGCCGGACCGAAAGGAACACTTAGCAGCAAAGAACATAAGACGCAGCTCAGGTGCATCAGCAGTTAAGCTGCCGAGGTGCTGTTTTTATTCGACTGGATAGAAAACCACCGAGTCAGAATCCCATCCGATGGGTCGCCCTCAGACGCTGCCCGCACATCGCAGAGTCCTGCCTCAAGCCTGCTGGGCCCTCCTGCCCGAAGGAGTCTGTGTCCTGGACCGTCAGCCCCCACTCCGAGCAAGGAGGGAGCAAGCCTGCCTCCAGAGCCTGCAAAAGGCACTTCCTGTCTCTCTGTGTCATCCATCCGGAAGGGTCTCAGCGGATTATGTGGAAGGGGAGGGAAGGAAGCCTGGCTTCTCTCCTGAACCCCGGAGAGATCTCGCTTTATGGGCTGGGGAGTGAAGGGGCAGCTACAGACAGGGCAGAGGTGGCTGGACCCTAAGTTGGGGGACAGACGCAGGAGCCTTTTGAATTCTTCACATCCGTATACCTGTTGCACACACCTTCTCCTGCACGTGAGGAGCGGCCCAGGACCAGTGTGGAACGTAGAAGTTTCCCCCAACTCCCGGCTTCCTTTACTGTCCTGTTTGTCCCGCATCCTACAGAGTTCTTCACTGGACAGACCTGGACCATCTCTTTTCTTTACAGCCAAGATAGAGTTAGGACAACAGGAGGCTGCAGGACGCTCGTCTGGGGACAGTGCCGTCATTTTTAAGCGTGGACGTTTGTGGACATAACTCACCTAAAATCGCTACAGAGCCTACAAAAACACGGGTCACCGGGCCCACCCCCGAGGATATCTGATTCAGCAGATCTGGGGCTGCCGAAGATTCTGCTTTTCTAGCAAGTTCCCGGGCGAGGCCAGTGCTCCTGGTCTGCAGATCACATTTGGAGACTCGAGGGCCACGTGGGACGCGGTGAGTACCGGCTGCCTCTGGGCCGAGCGGTGGGCACTGTGGGAGCGGGAAGGGAGGCTCTAACTGTGCCTAATTCTTCTGCATCTGAATGTGTTTACACGACTTAACACACCTATGACTCACTAGCTGTCCTTTGTGTTTGAGTTTCTTTCAATGAGAACTCGTTGCTCAGCAAACGGTATTTTTACTTACAATTAAAAAAATAAACCCGAGGGGCGCCTGGGTGGCGCCGTCGGTTAAGCGTCCGACTTCAGCCAGGTCACGATCTCGCGGTCCGTGAGTTCGAGCCCCGCATCAGGCTCTGGGCTGATGGCTCAGAGCCTGGAGCCTGTTTCTGATTCTGTGTCTCCCTCTCTCTCTGCCCCTCCCCCGTTCATGCTCTGTCTCTCTCTGTCCCAAAAATAAATAAACGTTGAAAAAAAAATTAAAAAAAAAAAAAAATAAACCCGAATGATATTCTTACCTTCCCGAAGACTAGCGATGCTACCTGGGCTCTGAGCCATGCGGCTTTCCATTTTGTAGGTCCGACCAGAAGAGCTGGCTGCATATTTTAGAAATTATAAATGATGATCACATGTGAACTTGGGGCTGGCCTTTGATAACCACATAAAAATTACAAAAAGAATTTAGAATTTAAAAAAAATAACAAGTCAATCTGGCACATTTTTTAAACGATACGCATAATTGTTATTGGTGTTCCTGATAACGAGGCGATAAGGATAAGCAAAGTAACTAATTAGGGGGGGTTTTTTTTCTTGCAACCCAAACGATTTATTTTTATGGTGTTACTTTTCCTCGGTTCGCTAGTGTTGATTGTAACCAGCTCTGTACCATCAGTGCAGAGCCCAATGTGGGGCTCAAACTCTGGAACCGGGAGATCATGACCTGAGTTGAGATCAAGAGTCGGACACTTAACCGACTGAGCCACCCAGGCACCCCTCCGTGAAAAATTTTTAACAACATTTTATTTGAGCACAGTTGACCCACCATGTTACGTGAGTCTCCAGGGTACAACGTGGGGATCCAGCTTCTCCGTGTGTTATCCGGGTCGCCGTGTTCCCAAGCATGGCCACCATCTGGCACCGTGCAAGGCTACTACGATACCGTCGAGCGTCTTCCCGGTCTGTGCCTGTTATTCCTGTGACTTACTCTTTCCATAACCGGAAGCCAGGACCTCCCCGTTCCCTTCCCCCACCCCGCCCGTCCCCCCCACTTGGTCCCCTGTGGCAACCACCAGTTTGTTCTCCGTAGTCAAGAGTCTTTGGATGGGCCCCTGGGTGGCTCAGTCGGTTGAGCGTCTGACTCTTGGTATCAGGGCAGGTCGTGATGATCTCGTGGGATCGAGGCCCACGTCAGGCTCTGTGCTGAGTGTGGAGCCTGCTTTGGATTCTCTCTCCCTCTCTCTGCCCCTCCCCTGCATGCTCCCCCCGCCCAAGTAAACAAATAAGCATTTTTTTAAAAAGTCTTTTTTTGTCTTTTTTCTCTTCGTTTGCTTGTTTTGTTCCTCAGATTCCACATATGAGTGAAAACCATATGGCATTTGTTGTTCTTAGGTTGGCTTATTTCATTTCGCATCACACCCTTTAGCTGCATCCATGTTGTTGCCACATCTCGCCCTTTTTAACGGCTGAGTACTATTCCATTGTGTCACGTCTTCTTTATCCATTCATCTAGGGGTGGACACACGGGCTGCTTCTGTATCCTGGCTATTGTAAATAATGCCGCGACGAACATAGGGGTGAATATATCTTTTTGAATTAGTGCTTTTGTTTTCTTTGGGTAAATAACCAGGAGTGGCATCCTTGGATCACATGATATTTCCATTTTCAACTTTTTGAGTTGTTTTTCTCAGAGACTGCACCGATTTTAATTCCCACCAACAGTGCACAGAGAGTTTCCTTTTCTCCGCATCCTCACCAAAACTTGTTACTCCTTGTCTTTTTAATATTAGTGTCTCTGACAGGTGGAAGGCAGTACCTTAAGGTGGTTTTGGTTTGTAATTCCCTGATGATGAGTGACGCGGAGCATCTTTTCATGGGTCGGTTGGCCATCTGGACATCTTCTTTGGAAAAGTGTCTATTCAGGTCCTCTGCTCATTTTTTTAATCGGATTATTTGGATTTTTTGGTGTTGAGTTGTATCAGTTCTTTATATATTTTGGATACTAACCCTTTGTCAGATATGTCATTTGCAAATATCTTCTCCCGTTCAGTAGGTTGTCTTTTAGTTTGGCCAGCTGCTTCCTTTGCTGTGCAGAAGCTTTTTATCTTGACGCAGTCCCGATAGTTTATTTTTGTTTCGGCTTCCCTTGTCTCAGGAGACCGATCCAGAAATGTGTTGCCACAGCCGACGTCAGAGATTTTTCTGCCTGTGCTCTCTTCTAGGATTTTTACGGGTCAGGTCTCACACTTAGATCTTTAACCCATTTTGCGTTTATTTTTGCGTATGGTGTTAGAAAGTGGTCCAGTCCCATTATTTTGCGTGTTGCTGTCCAGTTTCCCAACACCATTTGTTGGAGACACTGGCTTTTCACCACTATATATTATGGCCTCCTTGGTCATGGATTAATTGACCACATAGCACGGGTTTGCTCCTGAGCTCTGTATTTTGTTCCACTGACCTACGTGTCTATTTTTGTGCCAGTACCGTACTGCTTTGATAACTATGGCTCTGTAGTGTATCTTGAAATCTTGTGTTACCTGCAGCTTTGTTCTTCTTTCTGAGGATGGCTTCAGCTATTTGAGGTCTTTTGCTGTTCCATAAAATTTTATTGTTATTTGTTCTGATTCTGTGGACAAGGCTGTTGCCCCATGAAATTAAAATCAATCACATTATGTCTAGAAACCAGGTCTTAAAGTAGATCCTTTTAAGAGAGATTATTAGCTGAACCACATGAATTGCTATTTGGGTGTGTCCAAAATGGTCAAATATCAGCGATTTCACGTGGTGCAGCTGAATATTTTTCTCCGCTGAGCAATGTTTCTGTTGGAGGTTATATTCCTATTAAAAACATGAGGTCGAATAAATGATGTGTCCATGATTAATATAATGTCATAAATGCAAAGCTGCTATAATTATTGATTCCTACGCTAATTCTGAATAGTCAAATTATGCTCAATGTCATTGCATTTTAGAGCCGAAATGTACCTAAGAGATCATTAATCTAACATCATTTTTAAGATATGGAAATTGAGTCTCCAAGAGGTTAATCGCACACCCTGGACTGAACTCCTACCTCCTGATTGCCAATTCGGTGCTTTGTCCCCGCCCACATGCCTCACTCCCTCCCTCATACAACAGGCATATTGAGAGGCTCCAGAGAACAGGGGCCCAGTGTTCCGTCAGATTTGCATATAAAAAGATAAGGAACCACAGTTCTGCTGCAGCACAAATAAGACCTCAACTAAAATATTAGCTATTAAATTATTAAACATGCACTGGTATGTCGCCCCCCTTTTTAGACGTGAAGACATATCTATTTCAATGTGGTTTAGATGACTCTTGCCTGTCTGACCTCTAAGGGGTGGCTCCTGGCCCTTCCCCGGTCTGCCTCCCATGGCCCTGAAGCAACCTGGCCCCACCCACCCCCTCACCAAATAAATGGGGAGAAGACAGGTCAGGGCACTCTGTCTTCTGTTTCTAGAATGAGCATGCTGTCACGTGAATTGCAGGTGTCACAGGTGTAAGTGGGGCTGTGGGGGAGTGTGTGACACTCCCCATTCAGGAAATGTTATATTTGTCTAATGGGAATCCGGACATGACATCCCACTCTTGCATTTGTAGGGAGATACCCCATATTGTGAGCGCCCCGCTCCCCAGGCAAGGACCAACTTGCCGGCTAGTCCCCTGGCTGTTGAGGGACGGACCTCTTTCCAGCGAGAGGCTCACGGACGTCACTGGGCTCTCATTAAGCCGGCCTCCAGCGGAATTGTCTGGTTCTTTGTGCAGTGATGTGGCCTGTTGCCTTGGTGAACGCACTGAAACCCTGTGTTGGAGAAACCCTCCAAGGCAGCTCAAAGGATGGGGCAATCGGTCCCAATCCCGAGGCTGAACCGGCAGAAGTGATGACAATGTCAGGCTCAGGGGGCTTGGCTTCGTGCGCACAGAATTCCAGGGGAGGCAGGTCTGTGTCAGCATCAGAGACACAGCAGGAAAGACGCCTTAGGTCTGTGCTAGGTCCCGGAGGCATGCACCAGTCTGTGTCATCGTTCGGTAGGGCACCTGACATATTTTTATTGGTATACATCTCCCTGTCACCCTTGTGACTAGGAGCGTCTTCAGGGCAGGTGAGATGTAGCTTTTATCTTTGCACCCCCTATAGTTGAATATTCATTCAGTGCTTGTTGAATGAATGAATGAATGAAGGAATACGTGTGGGGGTTCTAAGCAGGACTACATTTTATGAACAGGCAGGGGACCCATGTATTATGGATGGAGTGGCATCACCTGCCACCGAGTTATAAAGTTACATTAGTAAACGCTGAGTTAGTGGGTGAAAGGGTTATTCAACCCTGCTGTGTGCCTTTGAGACTGGCACCCTGCAGGGTCGAGTGGGGCAAACTTCCAAAGTCATTACCACCCATTAGCAGCTGAGTGTGAACTGCTTTATCAGCTTAACCCCCTCTGTGACTCAGGCCCCTGGGCCTGAGGACAAGGAGGAGGAGGGGGAGGAGGAGGAGGGGGAGGGGGAGGAGGGGGGGAGGAGGAGGAGGGGGAGGGGGAGGAGGAGGGGGGGAGGAGGAGGAGGGGGAGGGGGAGGGGGGAGGAGGAGGAGGGGGAGGAGGAGGAGGGGGAGGAGGAGGAGGGGGAGGAGGAGGGGGAGGAAGAGGAGGGGGAGGAGGAGGAGGGGGAGGAGGAGGGGGAGGAAGAGGAGGGGAGGTGAAGGAGGAAGAGGGAGAGGAGGAGGAGGAGGAGGAAGAAGGGGAGGGGGAGGAGGAGGAGGGAGAGGAGGAGGGAGAGGAGGAGGGGGAGGAAGAGGAGGGGAGGTGAAGGAGGAGGAAGAGGGAGAGGAGGAGGAGGAGGAGGAGGAGGAGGAAGAAGGGGAGGGGGAGGGGGAGGCAGGGAGGATTTTGCGGCTGAAGTAACTGAAGGAAAGGGCCCCAGAAAAGAGGGGCTGAGGAGCTTTCAGGGAGGGGCCTCCAAGAAACGTCTCCCGGCTTCCTCAGGAGGGGCTCCGAGGCCCGCGGGCGACAGGGGTTCACCACCCCTTCTCCTCGAAGGAACCCCCGAAACCACCTGGCAGCGCCTTGTGTCCCTTGTGCGTGGAACGCACAGTAAACGTTGAAAAGCAGCTCGATGTGACCAGCCCGGCCCCCTGGCCAGCCACTCGGGCCACCAGCGTCCTCTCCGGGTTTCCTCGCAGGTCAGGAGGCCGCAGTCACATCCACTCCGTGGGCCCCACCTGCTCCCCAGAACAGTTCAAGCAACCTTGGCCGCCTTCCAGCCCGAGCGGTGCAGGTGCGTCCGTGGGCCTGGACAGGCCGAGGCCATGCGGACCGGCTGTTTAGACGTTTGGGGAACCACCCGTGTCGGGCCGGCGTGTTTGAACACACGTGACTCAGGAAAACCATTTTAAGGACGGAAAACGGTGTTATGACAACCCCTGAGTTAAAGGGCGTCCTGCATCTGGGGACCAAGGGACCGTGTGCCCGGTTTTTTCTCCAGGGAAGGAGCAGAAGCATCAGACTGAGGGGGAGCCACCGTCACATGCTGGAGAGCCCGCCCCAGGGCAGGACCTGGCGCCTGTGTGCTCCCGCCCTGCGTGGACACCCGAGCCGCTGGAAACCACGCAGGGGACACTTCACTGTCCGATGTCTTGCCACGTGCCCCTCGAGCCCGACTGGACGACATCCGTGCGACATAGTGTGTCTTTCCCAGTCAGTTAGGACCCCGAGCCCCGGAAGAAGCTGGGGTGTGCCCTGGGTGCGCCCGTGGCAGGGATGCGCCACACAGGCAGGACGCACGGGGCCATCGTCAGCAGAGCGGGGACAGGAGCCCCTCTACTCACACAGTCCGTCTCCGCTCTGCAAGCTGGCGTCGGCTGGTTTCTCCAGCCTCGTGTGTCCCCCAAAGGGCCCCTGTGCAGCACATGACACAGAACTGGAACCACCTGGGACCAAACAGCGCTTCCCACAGCCTGGGGGTGGGGGCAATCCGAGCGTGCTTGGCTTTGGCCTCTGGTCCCGCCTCAGAGAAGGAAGGCCTCCCGCAGCCCCTCGCGTTTCGGTCTGCAGCTCGGGGACCCTCACGGAGGCCCTGGGCTCCATCGTGAGGTCCCAACCACACCCGTCCACGTTCCCAGGGTCCCGGTGCCTCCCACCCGCCTGCTGCCCCTTGGGAGTGGGGTCACACACCCCAAACGAGGCGGTGGGGGAGCTCGCCCCGACCCCCGAACCGCTGCCGGGAGACCACAGTCCGCTGCACAGGGGACCCCTCGGCTGGCTTGCTCTCACGCTGGCGTCAGACTCCCCCAAGAATGCATCCCACCCTCTCCCGCAGGAGTTCGCTCCCCTGCCCCCGTGCAGCTCCCTGGAAGTCTGGTCAGCTGCTGTGTCGCTGTGCCCACCTCTCAAGGAGCAAGGGTCCCTGTCTGCCCGGGACCCCGCGGTGCGCGTGTAACCCACGGCATCCTCTGACGGATCCCCATAGAAATCCATCTAAACCTTTGCGACCCTATGAATTGTACACTTGGGATTTCAAGAGCTGGTGAACAAAAATTTCACGAATACGCTGTGCGAGAGCCTCGTGTAAACTGTAAATGTGTACATTTATAAATTGTAAAGCCGCATATGTGGGAGGAATTGCCCAGCGGGTGTGAGCGAAGGGTAAAAACACGAGTTCGTGTCCGTGGGCACCAGCTGTGAAGGTCGGGGCTGCCGCAGGGGCAGGGGGGGCGATGCGGGGACCCCGGGCCTTCCCAGGGAGGCAGGAGCTTCTCAGACATCCCACAGCACCTTTTCTCAAACTCTCATGGACAATTAGTCCTTGCATTTGGGAGAAGAGCGTGTGAGAGCCACACCCCGTGCATAACGTGTTAAAGCTCCTCAGAAAGAAGACTCCACCCTGCTCACAGGTCCCAGCTCGCCATTACAGGGAAAGAGAGGGACGCGAGGGTTTATAGTATTTATTCTATGACGTGTGTGTGTGTGTGTGTGGAGTATCTAACATCAGGTACAGAGGACTAACTTAGTTATATTTCCTCCTCCTTTGTGGCACGCTGTCACCAAGGGGCAGTGCAGGGGCTCCTCCTGGTTTATATCATTAATTAATGAATGTCCACACATGCTCATTCCTACTTATCTCGTCCCATCTCTGACCGCCGCCCCACAGTCGGCAACTGTGTTCACGTGTTTCACGTGTGCCTCTTTGTTCGTACATTTTCTTGAAAAGTGTATCATTTTGTGCTGGAGCGTTTTTAGTAGATGTAAGCGGAACCGTATTGCCCATTTTATTCTGTTTCTCGATTTGTTATCTTTGGCGCTCACCCATTCTGATAATGTATACAAATCATCCGTAGCTTCTAGCTGTTGGCGATGAATCCCTTCCAGAATTATCCTCTTCCAGGCTGGACACCCAGATTGCTTCCAACCTCCTGCTACCACAAAATCATGCGGACCAACATCCTGGTGCACACCCTGTGGATGGAGCCCTTGTGGAAACGTGAGAGCATTTTTTTGGAAGCGAATTTTGGGCCGGGGGTACTACGCACGTGCGTCTCATGGGCGGGCGGGGTGCCTCTGCAGGGCGGTTTCACCGTTCACACGGCCCAACACCCAGGTTCGCACAGGTTCACTCAGTGAACATCGAAGGTGGCTTCACGGGTCAGCGGGTCAGACTGGCTTCAGTTGCATTCCATTTCACGTGGTGTTTTTGCACCAATGACAGTAACAATCCAGGATGGATTTGGGATGTTGCTTGGTATCGGGCAGAGAAGATTTCCCTTTTCGTAATTCTTTCAGGCCGATTTACTGTTTTGCGGAAATTTATTCTTTCATATAAAATCTTGAGCTCCTAAAGGGGCACCTGGGTGGCTCAGTGGGGTTAAGTGTCTGTCTGACTCATGGTTTCAGCTCAGGTCATGATCTCATGGTTTCGTGGATTCGAGCCCACATCGGGGTCTGTGCTGCCTGTGTGGAGCCTGCTTGGGATCCTCTCTCTCTCTCTCTCTCTCTCTCTCTCTCTGCGCCTCCCCTGTGTACTCTCTCTCAAAGCAAAAAACAACAAACAAACAAACAAAACACTAAAAAAGAACAAAGGATTTGAATAGGCATTTCTGCAAAGAAGACCTACAAATGACCAATAAGCACATGAAAAGAAGCCGAACATTATTAGTCACCGGAGAGATGAAAATAAAAACCACAGTGAAATAGCACGTGACAGCCACCACAATGGCTATGATGAAAAAGATAGACAATGGCAGGTGTTGGCAAGGATGTGGAGAAACTGAAACACACATCCATTGCTGGTGGGGAATATAAAATGGTAGCCACTTTGAAAAACAGTTTGTTACTTTCTAATAACGTTAAATACAGGGTTATCATAGGGCCAAGCCATTGTACTCCTAGGTCTACATCCAAGAGAAATGAAACGTATGTCCACACAAAAATTTGTACACAAGTATTCGTAACAGCATTACTCATAGTGGCCCCAAAGTGAAAACAACCCAATTTCTGGCAACTAATGAATGGATAAACAAAATGTGGCATATCTGTATGACAGAACATTATTTGACAGCAATAAGACAATGATTTGCTGATATGCGCTCCAACGTACACGTATCTTGAACACGTTATGCCAAGCTGGGGAAGCCAGTCGTCAAGGACTACGTATTGTGTAATACCACTTACGCGAAATGCCCAGAAGAGGCAAATCAAGACAGGCATAAAGTAGATTATTGTTTGTGTAGGGCTGAGGATGGGGAAGTGAGGTTGGACAGGGAAATGAGAAGTGAAACTTCTAGAATTTGCCTTAACGTCCTAATGGTTTCTTCTGGGGTGCTAAGAATGTTCTACAATTAGATTACGGTGACTGTTGCATAACTCTGTAAATGAACGAAAGCAATTGAATGGTGCCCTTTAAATGGGTGAGCTTTATGATATGTAAATGATATAAAAGCTGCAGGAAAGGAAAACTTTATCAGCACTCCCTGTAAACCACCTGTGCCTGGGCTGTTTTGGAAGGGGCATCGTTTCAATAATAATCTTGGTCTATTCATTTTCCACCTCTCTGTGTGAAATTTTGAAATTTGGCATTTTTCTTTACTACTCACCCACTTAAAAATTTTTTCCAGTTAAAAATTTTTTATACTTTCGTTGAGATATGATTGACGTGTAACATTTTATTAGTTCCAGGTCTCTAGTTAACATCCACCACCATACATGGCTGCGGATTTTTTCATCCATATAAATAGTCATCCATTTTGCATTACTTTTCTTTTTAAAAAAAATTTTTTTTAATGTTTATTTATTCTTGAGACAGAGACAGAGTGCGAGCAGGGGAGGGGCCGAGAGAGAGGGAGACCCAGAATCTGAAACAGGCTCCAGGCTCTGAGCTGTCAGCACGGAGCCTGACGCGGGGCTCGAACCCACGAACTGTGAGATCATGACCTGAGCCGAAGTCGGACGCTTAACCGACCGAGCCACCCAGGGGCCCCACTAAGTACTGTTTTTATTACGTCCCACGTTTTTTGTTATGAAATGATCTTATTACCACACTGTTTTCAACATTACTTAATTTTCTTTTCAATTCAACATTTATTTAGTAGTATGTTTTTTAGTTTCCAAACATACGGACTTTTAGAAAACCACCGCTACGTTAAGTAACGTGTATTTTTTATCCCAGTGTTGTTGTGGAACATAATCTGCATGACACCGAGCCATTTGTGGCCTAACGCATGGCCTAGTTTCCTAAATGTGCCCGTGTATACTGTGCCCCTCCTTTGGAATACTGTTCTTTTTTTTAATCTAATAGCTCAAGCCGATTAAGGACATTGTTTGGATCTTTGACAGCTAGGCTTAGATTTTATCTTTTTGCTCTGTCCATCTTCGAAAAAGAAATGCTAAAGTCTCACTGACGATTGTTGACTTAGCCACTGCCCCCTGAGGTCCTGTCCCTTGTGACTGTTGTTACATTTACTATGGATTTAGCTCCTGGTTCTCTCCGGTCTCCAACCAGCGTGTGATGGCACCCTTTGGCTCTTATGGTATTTTGGCTTTACATTCTATTTTGTCAGAACTTCAGATGACTACACAACTTTCTTTAGGTTCATATTTGCTTAGTGCATAAGATTCTAACCCTTCTATTATCATTTCTTTGTCTTTTACGTTCTTGTTTTTAACCCCAGATCTGTCTTTCGGTTGGTAGATTTAACCTATTTGTGTTTATCATGAGGTTACTTATAGCAAAAAAAAAAAACAAAACTCACTTCTGGGGCACCTGGGTGGCTCAGTCAAGGTTAACCCTCCAACTCTTGATTTCAGCTCAGGTCATGATCTCGTGGCTCGTGGGTTCGAGCCCCGTGTTGGGTTCTGCACTGGTAGCACGCACTGAACCTGCTTGGGATTCTGTCTCCCTTTCTCTCTGCCCCTCCCCCTGCTTACTCACGTGCTCACGTGCGCTCTCTCTCCCTCAAAATAAGTAAATGGAAAAAGAAAAGAAAAAACTCACTTCTGATATTGTATTTTTAATTTGCTGAACCTCTTGTTTCCTCCTCTTAGTTTTGCTTCTGCTTTCTCTTGTACGGGCCCAGTTGTCTTCTGCTGGTTGACAGCTGTCCTCGCCTTAAGACAAGTTCTCGTGTGCATCGATCCTTGCCAACTTGTTAACCTTATCCACATGTGTGCTTTTCTCCTGGTGAAGAAGGAAGTAACCACACTTCCATATCCCTTAGTGTCCCTCTCCCACCTTCGATGTCGATACTGCCCACAGGTTAGACTCTGGATTCTCTCAAAGAATACATGTCACCAGGGATGCCTGGGTGGCCCAGTCAGTTAAGTGTCTGACTTTGGCTCAGGTCATGATCTTGTGGTTTGTGGGTTCGAGCCCCACGTCAGGCTCTGTGCTGACAGCTCAGAGCCTGGAGCCTGCTTGGGGTTCTGTGTCTCCCTCTCTCTCTGCCCTTCCCCTGCTCACGCTCTGCCTCTCTCAAAAATAAAAGAACATTAAAAAATTTTTTAAAAAAAGAAGAAACGTCACCAAAATGTTTAGCTCCTTTGAATTCCTTGTCTTTTAGAGCCATCTCTCAGGGATTCAGTTCTCTTATTTTTAGCACTTTTCCCCGAGTGTTTTCTCACAAAAAGTGGGTCTTCGTGTAACAAACCACCTGAGCCCTATTTGGGGAATTTCTTCTATTATTCCTTCAGATTTGAATGGCAGCTTCTCTAGAAGTAACATTCTAGGTTCAAATCTATTTTCCTTTAATTATTTAAAAATATTGCTCATTGTTCTCTCGCAGTGAGTGCTGCTGTTGAGAAGTCTAATGACAATCTGGGTCTTGTTCTTTGTACATGAACTGCTTGTTGCTTATGGAAACTTCTAGAATATTCTCTTTCGATTTGGTGGTCTTAGATTTCACTACCATACGTCTTCATGGGGGGCTTTTCTTATCCTCCCCACTTTTTAAAAAATTCTGTGAGTTTTTTCTTTCTTTCTGGGAAATATATCTGCATTATTATTTCAAATATTTGCTCTGCTCTGGATTTACTGATCACGCCTCCTGGGATTCCTATTGCCCATATATCAGGTGTTGCTATTATCATTTCCCTAGGCTTCCCTTTGATATTTTCTGTCTCTCCATCCTCTCCTGTAGCCTTCTGGAAAAATGCCTCAATATTATAGTTTAACTCATTAATTCATTCTTCAGCTCTTTATACCTAGTTATTTATCATATTTATTACATCCTCATGCTTTTATTGTTTGTGGTTTTTGAATTCTTAACCACAGCTCTCAATTACAATATTATAAAAGGTAGAAAAATAAACTCTGAAGGTAGTTTCCCAGTTAAGTGAAAATTTGGTAATTTAAAAGTCTCCTGTGTGTGTCTGTGTCCCCTGTGTATTATTGTTTCCCGTGTGTGTGTGTGTCCTCTGTGTGTGTGTTTTTCCGGGTGTGTGTGTGTCCCCCGTGTGTGCGTTTTGTCCTCCGGGTGTGCGTTTTGTCTCCCAGGTGTGTGTGTGTCCCCCGTGTGTGTATTTTGTCTCCCGAGTGTGTGTGTGTGTGTCCCCCGTGCGTGTGTGTCCCCCGTGTGTGCGTTTTGTCTCCCGGGTGTGTGTGTGTCCCCCGGGTGTGCGTTTTGTCTCCCGGGTGTGTGTGTGTGTGTCCCCCGTGTGTGTATTTTGTCTCCCGGGTGTGTGTGTGTCCCCCGTGTGTGTATTTTGTCTCCCGGGTGTGTGTGTGTGTGTCCCCCGTGCGTGTGTGTCCCCCAGCTGTCCCCACTGCTGTCCCAGGGGCCACAGCAGCCTCGGGGCAGGATGGAGGCAGGTGGTGCTGGCCTTGGGGTGCAGGCCGTGGCATCCCGCGCTCAGAGCCGATGGCTGGGTTGGACGGAAAAGCTGCAACACACAGAGTCACGTCGTGTGTGCGTCCAGCGGACGGTGTCTTCGTGACTCCGCCCTGCCCTTCGACGTGTGTTACTGTCCTGCTCCCCCTGGCCTGGTGACGGGGCCCTGGGACTGGGACTTAGAGAGAGGTCGGGGCGGCCTGCCGGGGGCGGGCTGGGTTCCGTTCTGACGCTCCTGGAAATCCCTTCTAGATTCCATAAGGCCAGCTCCCACCCACCTTCCCGGGCACCTTCTGGGAAGGACGTCCACGGCTGGCACGTGTGGGCGTCATGGAGAAGGGGCGTCCCTGGCACACCAGCACGGTCTCGTCGGGGGCAGGATAGGCGACGGGGAGATTGTCAGTGCGGCTCACTTCCGTTTTCCGGGAGCGGTTCTGGGCCCACGGGGTCCGGCTGGAAGTACGCGTTGAGCGTGGGCGGTCCTGGCTGCTTGCCGGGGAGCTCTCGGTCTGGCTGGTTTGGGTGGGCTTGCTGAATCCAAACACTGGGTTCTGGGAGAGGAAAGCCTGGAACGTGGCTCCCGCACCCATGGGGACAGCCTCTGCGTCGGCCCAACGTGGGGCCGTTTCGCCCCTGGGGTGGGTCTTTCTGGAATGGGCCTGGTTTTAGCGCCTGCGTGGCCCCTGCCGATGCTCCTCCTGGGCCAGAGCCTGTCTGACATGTGGGGCTTGCTTCCCACTAACTGGGTAACGGCCCATGGGAGCTCTTGACGGCCTTGCTGTGGACCGAGTGTCTGCGTCCCCCAAACGTCCTGTGCTAAGGTCCTGACCTGCAGTGTGGGTGTTTGGAGGTGGGAGGCGATTAAGGCGATAATGAGGCCGTGGGGTCGGGCTGTGATCCAGCCAGACTGATGTCCCTGTAAGAGGGGCAGACACCAGGGCAGGGTCTTTCCCTCCCTCCCTGCCTGCAGCAAAGACAGGCCACCCGAGGGCACGGCCAGATGAAGTTGTCTTCGAGGAGAGGGGAGACGCTTCACCAGAAACCAAATCTGCGGGCACCTTGATCTCGGACTTCCAGCCTCCAGAACCGTGAGAAGTAAATGTCTGTTGTTCAAGGTCACCCCCTCGCGCGGCGTTATCGCCGTCAGAGCAGACTGAGACATCATTCCCCTCACCCACGGCCCGCTCCGTGTGGGGGCCGTTCTCCCATCGGACACCAGCTCCCACCTGCCAGCTGGAAAAGCCACCTCCCGTCCCCTGAGCCAAGCTCTGTGAAGCATCTGGTTCGGATCCTGTCCCATGGGGAGAGGTGGGCAGTCCCCACCTGAAACAGGACAGGTGTGCTCCAGAGTCAGGAGGGCACCTGCACTTGGTGGGTGTAACCAGAAGCAATGATATCTTGCTTTGCACTTGTGCATGGGTGGACACACTTGTGCATGGGAGGACACACTTGTGCATGGGCAGAGACGCTTGTGCATGGGAGACACGCTTATGCATGGGCAGAGACACTCGTGCATAGGAAGACACGCTTGCGCACGGGCAGAGACGCTTGTGCACGGGTGGACACTCTTGTGCATGGGCGGACATTCTTGTGCATGGGCGGGCACGCTTGTGCACGGGCAGAGACGCTTGTGCACGGGAAGACACGCTTATACACGGGCAGAGACGCTCATGCATGGGAAGACACGCTTGCACATGGGCGGACACACTTCTTAAAGTGAATCAGCTGGTGTCAGTAATGCAGCTGAACCCCCTTTATTTTGCAGGAAAGGTTAGTATCCTTGTGTGTAGGTGAGAAGCCCACTCAGGTGACAGAGTCCCCAGGCTGTACCACCTGCCCTAAGAAGCCTTCTTTCTGTTACCATGGCTTCACGGTCAGGTGTTCACGGCTAAGTCTATTGTCAAGATGAATGAATCCTGCCCTTTTAAATGATAAATAACTATGTAAAAATAATTATTTTGTGGGGCTAGAGTACCACCTGAATACCTTCCCCAGAATACTTTCCAAACATCTTCGGAAAATGGGAATTTATGAGAATGGACATAACTGGATAGATGCTTCCTGGAGGTTAATTTTCTTTCAAGACCGTGGAATTTCGAGTTTGGTGATCTAGGTTCAGATTCCTAATGCCTGATCTCAGGTGAGTCATTTAACTTGTCTCAACCCAGGTTTCTTCATTTGCAAATGAAAAAAGGACTCCTACCTGCCGCCTAAACCTTGAAAGGACTCATAACAACCATGAAATGTAAGGCATTTCATGTAAGGCTCTGTGAAGCGCACCATGTGGGTAAACGCAGTAACGCGATGGTCGGGACCCGCCTGCCTGCGGGTGATTCCATCCGGCTCTCTGGCCATTCGGTATGGGGGAGGGTAAAATGTGCCTATTGTCTTTAATTCTCTCCTAAAGGTGTAAATGATCGTGGCAGTGTAGTCATCACTTAAAATTTTAGAGAAGACTGAGGTTAGAGACTTGGGTTAGAATGTTAGCTGTGCCTCTTGCTTTCTCTGTTATTTTGGGGAAACGTCTTAGCTTCTCTAAGCCTCCATTTCTGCATCCATGAAATGGACACCAGCGTACCTATCTGGCAACGTTCCCGTGGAGAGTGGGTGAGACTCGTTACCAGCAACTTCCTAACAGGATCTGCAGGGTGACTGGTGCCCAGCCAGTCCTGGGCCTGGGATCTTGATATCTTCTGCTACTCAGAGCCACATATTTGCATGGGCTCCTCATCTTGCCCTTCTAGACGGTACGTGCCAGGGAGGCGTGGCCTTCCCAGGGCTGGAACGTTGCCTTCTAAACGTTCTAAACCTTTTGCAACATTAGGAAGCCAAAGATACCTTAGCTGGAATCGTGGGTCAATTTCACTAACCCTGACGGCTAGAAAAAGAAAAAACAATTCGCTGACTCAGTGTGTTTGCTGAACAGACTCTCAGTGTTTTTGTGCCACAGATTTATTTAATCTCCTATCATTTAATTAAAGCATGTCTGTAGTCAACTTGTGTCTGTTCCAAGTCGTCCCTTTGTCTTCCCACACTTTCTAGGAGATTCCCTTTCTTGGGGTAAAATCGCGAGCAGGCAACATTGCTGAGATGCTTCCTACTTTGAGTTTGACTTGGGGATATTTATGGCTGGGACTCAGGTTTCAGCTGGTGGGAGGAGAGACGGGCGGCCAATCCCAAGGCGGATCTGCTCAGGTCATTTGCATCTTGCCGCCCACTTTTCAGCAGTGCCACCGACGGTGATATACAACCTTTGGGGGATGTCACAGCTCTGCTTAAGATTTCCTTCTGCTCCTTGGCTGCTGGAGCGATTTTCCTTGCTAGCTACTTTGCATGTGCACGCTCACATATGGGTTAGAGCTGTCAGAAGACTGTAAAACCGCGCCCACCGCCCACCGTACGATTGCACCCGAGGAGGACCCGGATGACAAAAAGCCCTCTCACCGTGGAGTTATTCTGCTCATTAATACATTGATTTATGGCTTGTTGTTTTTCTGCGGCTCAGTGTGACATTAGTACCTACAAAAAGGCAAATGCGTGAGAATGCTTTTAAAGCAAAATCCATTTTTGCAAAGGTAATGATGTTCTAAAATTGGAAAAAGTGCAACTCAAGCAAAAAGAAACGGAATAAGCCCGAAAATGACTGAATTCTTTTTCTTTCTAGCTTTTCTGAGTAGGAAGGTTTTTTCAGCGTGCTATCAGATTGCTTCCATTATTTAAAAATATTTTTAACACAGGAAAAAGCTAATAAGTTTCATGTTTTATATTTCGCAATGTTGTCCGACCATCTTCCGCTGTTCCAGATGTTGGCTCGCGCTGTGCAACCGGCCTTAGGGTTTAAAATGGATCCTATATAAGGATTGATTCCAGAGCCCTGAAAAAATGCCCGGGCCCAGCAAGGGCCTCGTGTACCGCCACAGGAACGCTATATAAACGGGCGCTCAGATTCGAGCACTGCAGAATTCACAGGAAATATTTCACAGATTCTGACTGGGAGTAAGAGTGAGACATAAACTTTTCAAATGTCATGTTGATATTTGCCTAAATGAAGCTTTCTGGGGTAAAAAAGAAAACACTCAAATATCCCACTCCGTGCCAGACCCACGTAAGCGGGCAGGTGGAGGCCGCCCAGAAGGACTGGCTGGGCTCGTTGCTCTGTGTGCCTTGAAGAATGTTCGTCTATGCGGAAATGCCAGGAAGGAAAATCTGTGGTTCCCCTCCAGGTGCACACAAGCACTTGTGATCTGTGAACAAGCACCACACCTGTGTGCCCTCACGTCCCTAGGCTCCCTGCCGCTTGGGGAGGGCGGGGAGGTATGTGACGTTGAGGGTTTCTAAATACCAGCAAAGAAGGCAGGAGAACGTTCTCCTTGGGGGAGTCAGGAGTAGCTGACACAGCCACTGGTCTGAGGACGTTCAAGTGTAGGTCCCCCTGTAATTAGTCAGCTGGGTTCAAACTGGACCCAGCACGAAAGCCCACCGCCCCACTCTCTCGCGAGGGAGAACCCGAACCGAGGCAAATTCACAGCAGGCCAAAGTGGTGCCTACCGGCCGGCGCCCATCTCTAACAAGATGTGTCCCGGCTGACGGGGACTTGTGTCCTCTTCCCTGTGTCCCTGGGGAGCCCCACTTAGGCGCCTTCTCTGCCTTCCTCTGGCTTTCCGGTTGGCCTTGGGTTCCAGAGGGACCCTCCTTGCCTTTGCCGTCTCTTCTGCGGCCCGTGGTTGAACGTGATCCCGGGGACCGCTGACCGGAGGGGGCAAGACAGCGTGCCCCCCACCGCAGAGGCCCAGCTACCCGCAGTGACTGGGAGGGCCTGGACGCTGGCCTCTTCTTCTGCAGGCGCTTCCTGGGGCGGCTGTGACCCAGCACCACAGAGCGCGCCGGCTCGAGCCACAAGAGGGACTGTCGCACAGCTCCGGAGCTGGAGGTCTGAGGTCAAAGTGTCTGCAGGATCGGCTCCTTCTGAGGCCGCTGTCCACCTTCGAGTGGTTTCCCGTCTGTGGTGCTCCCCGGCCTGGCACGCTGCTTGGGGCACACTGCTTGTTGTAAGGATGCAGTCTCACTGGGTTGGGTCCTCCCTGAAGACCTGACCCCGACTCGACCGTCTGCAGACACTGCATTTCTGGGTCCATGCACAGCTGCCGGGGCGGGGGCTTCTGCGGCTTCTGAGGGGACACAGTTCAATCGAGAATAACCGTCAGGGTCATTGCTCCGAGCCCAGCTCGCCTGCAACAGCTGTGGAAGGCGAGAGGCCTGGTCTGCACCCCACGCGCGGCCGTCCGGGGGACACGAGGTGGCCTCATCTGCACGTGTGAGGCCACAGGTCTGCGGAGCTCAGTGTCAGATAAGACTGCGAACCTCACCGACAGTTTGGGATGTCGATGTCAGAGAACCGTCCCAGACGCCCCCACGGCCGCTGGCACCTCTCTTCCCACAGCGAGCGATCCCAGAAACGTGCTCGCCGAGGGACAGGACATAGCACGAGACACACGTTTGCACCCCCAGTGATTAAGGAGGCACGAGGCAGCCCTCCGCCAGTCTTGCAAAAATGGCTTTTCGCAGGATAGCGTGCAAAGCGGAAAGATGCCTGATCCTGATGTAGAAAATCGTGCCGGAAAACCAGGAGCACCGGAGGGAGGCATTTGTTGTAGAGTCTAGGGATTATTGCGTAATTGTGATTATAAATCATATTTTATGTGAAATAAATTGAAACAAATTTGGGGTGCCCGAGCGGCTCAGTCGGTTGAGCATCCGACTTCGGCTCAGGTCATGATCTCACAGTTCATGAGTTCAAGCCCCACGTCGGGCTCTGTGCTGACAGCTCAGAGCCTGGAGCCTGCTTCCGATGATGTGTCTCCCTCTCTCTCTGTCCCTCCCTTACTCACACTCTGTCTCTTTCTGTCTCTCAAAAATAAACAAACACTAAAAAAATTTTTTTTAGTTAAAATAAATTTATTTATATAATTTGGTTGCATTTGTTTTCAAGATAAAACATCAGCAGAACTATATATATATTTTTTTCACGATTTACCATGAAATTCTCATCCTCTTTTAAGGTAGGCTTTACCTGGGAACAAATGGCCTCACATGACATCGACGCTGTGTCTCCTGCCACCTCCTGGGTTAAACTCAGTCCCCTCCAAGAACAGCCAGTGATGTGATATCCGGATAAGGACACACGACACACCACGGAAGCTTTAATTTTGCGATCCTGTCCTAACAGCTGGTATCTAAATCGGCTAACGTTTCACAGCACCAAGGATGCGAAATTGGTGGGTCCCTTCCGGTGAAGATCCCAGGTGGCTGCCTTCGAACCAGCTCTTTCTGGAAGGAAGTCTAGGCACAGGAAGGTACAAGGCACAGGGCATCTAAAGTTTTGGAGTTTTAATCCCAGTGTAGGTTTTGATACTTTCTCAGTTATTCCACTAAAGAAATGGGGTCAATACCAGCATAAAACTATCTCTTGTTACGAGTAAATGCATACATTTAGACGAACTGCCAACCGGTTTCTGAAGACGTGAAGATTCTACAATAAAAATGGGAGGCATTGAGAGAGTCTGTGAGGGGCAATGCCCCAAAGTGGAGGACACCAGAGGGACCAGACGGCACTCGAGGGGTGGTTCACGTTTCGTACCCACGTTTCTCTGAATAACAGCTTGTACATTTGTCTGCAACGGGACAGAGTGGGAAGGAGGGTGTCAGGGGTTAAAGCAGCAGGAGGACGGCAGGCAGAAGCAGGGGCGCCAGCAGGGGCTGTAGGGGGAGGCTCTGTAGTGTCAGCAGGCGATTCCCATGGGGCATAGGACTGGCTTGTTGGAATAATTCTGTGAGCTCTCAGGGAAGTGAGTCCCACTGCTGGGAGATGAACGGGCGCTGTGTTTGGTCCGCGTGATGAGGAGGGTGTTTTGGAAGGGAACCGCATCCCTGGGAGTGGAGTGGGAAGGGGAACGAACATGCAGTTAGGCCATTTGAGGCCCTCCCAGTTTTGCCAGATGCCCGGGCGCACAGACCTAATTGTAGGTCTTACAGCATGGGTGAGGGCAGGGGCTGTTGTCATCTCTGGTCACACAGAAGCCCGAGGCCACTGTGCTGGAATGAGATGGACAGAATGGGGGAGCAACATGCATACCTAGTGGCCCTGACCAGGCCCCCCCAGCTGGTGTCCGGGAATAAGAGCTGTGCGACTCGAGGATTGGGGGTGGCTAGGCAGGTGGGAGGGAGGGATCAAAAGGAGGAGGTTAAAGCCACGCCTCTTGCTTTGTCGTCTGGATGAGGCCCGAGCTTCTAGTTGGAGGCCTGCAGTGAATACGTTGGGAAAACTAGGATTGAGGGAGGCAAGAAAAAGGACCACAGAGAAAAGTTTGTATTTCTGGTGGAAAGACCTGAATTAGGAGCTAGAACACTCAGCTTCATTTCACGAGCAAGGCATTCCTCGCCGAATCACTGTTTCCTGATCTGCAACGGGATATCATAGTAACACCAGCCCACCTGTGAAAATAAAATGAGACGATAGACGTGCAAATCTATGAAATACTTTTCGGGTGGAAAACAATGTTGTCGATAGGCATTATCCTTCACACTTGGCTTCAACTGATTTTACTCTGAAGGTGAATAAGTATTTAAAGTAGTCCTGGGAGGTAAATTAGAAGGGATTTTTTTTTTAAAGATTAAAAAAATTTTTTAACGTTTATTTATTTTTGAGACAGAGAGAGACAGAGCATGAATGGGGGAGGGTCACAGAGAGAGGGAGACAAAGAATCTGAAGCAGGCCCCAGGCTCTGAGCTGTCAGCACAGAGCCCAACGCGGGGCTCGAACTCACGAGCTGTGAGATCATGACTTGAGCCGAAGCCGGACGCTTAACTGGCTAAGCCACACAAGTGCCCCTTTTTTAAAAAGATTTTTAATGTTTATTTATTTTTGAGAGACAGAGACGTGGCACGAATGGGGGAGGGGCAGAGAGAGAGGGAGACACAGAATCTGAAGCAGGCTCCAGGCTCTGAGCTGTTGGAGCCCATGAACCGTGAGATCATGACCTGAGCCTAAGTCGGATGCTCAGCTGACTGAGCCACCCAGGCGCCCCAATGAGGGATTTTTAAATGTTGTTTGTTGTGTAAAATAGCTTGCATATTTTGGGTGCTCTTTAAAAAAAACAAAAAATAGAAATGATATACTTTTTAGTTGGACTGTGTTTTTGGGCAGCCACGTCATTTAAAAATGAAGAGATGAACATCGGAATCAGACAAGGACATTTCAAGAGAAACAAACATAAGCATAGGTGCAAAAATCCTAAAAAGAATATTAGTAAATCAAATCCAACAATGCATACCATTATACACCACAACCGAGTGGGATTCGTCCCAGGTATGTAGTGTCAACATTTGAAAATCCATTAATGCAGTCCACCACATCAGTGGGCTAAAGAAGAAAAATCACATGATCATATCAACAGATGCAGAGAAAGCATTTGACAGAATCTAAACCTTATTCATGATCAAAACTCTCAACAAACTCCTCAAGTTGATCAGGGGAATCTACAAAAAACCTACAGCTAATATCACTTAATTGTGAGAAACTTAAATCTTTCCTGCTAAACTCAAGGAAAAATTTGAAAACAAATGGAACTTGTAATTTAAAAATATTTCCATTCACATTAGCATCCCTCCAAAATGAAATACTTAGGTATAAATCTAACAAAATATGTACAAGGTCTATATGAAGAAAACTACAAAACATTGATGAACGATACCAAAGAACTAAATAAATGGAGAGATATCCCATGTTCATGGATAGGAAGGCTCAATATCGTCAATGTCATTTCTTCCAAGCTTGATCTATGGATTCAATACAACGCTAGTTAAAATCCAAGTAGGTTATGTTGTGATTATTGACAAACTGATTCTAAAGTTCATATGGAGAGGCAAAAGACCCCGAATTGCCAACACAGTGTTGAAAGAGAAGAACCAAATCAAAGAACTGGCACTACCCAATTTCAAGATTACTATAAATCTACTGTAACCAAGACAGTGTGGTATCAGCAATAAAATAGACAAATAGATCAATGAAACAGAACAGAGAGTCCAGAAATAGATCCTCATAAACATAGTCATCTAATCTTTGAGAAAAAAGCAAAGGCAATACAATGTAACAAAGATAATCTTTTCAACAAATGAGGCTAGATATCCACATGCAAAAAAATTAATCTAGACACAGACCTTACACCCCTCACACACACACACACACACACAAATAACTCAAATGGACTATACTCCTAACTGTAAAATGCATAAAACTCCTAGAAAATAAGACAATATCTAGATGACCTAGGGTTCAGAGATGCGGTTTTAGATTCAACATGAAAGATGCAATCCATAAAAATAGATTGATAAGCTGGACCTCATTAAAATTAAAAACTTCTGCTCTGTGAAAGGCAACGTCAAGAGAATTAGAAGGCAAGCCTGGGAGAAAATATTTTCAAAAGACACATCTGTTAAAAGACTGTTATCCAAAAGTATACAGAACTGTAAAACTCACCAATAATAAAATGAACAGCCCAATTAGAATATGAGCAAAAGATCTGAACAGACATCTCACCAAGGAAGATATACAGATGACAAGTAAGCATATGAAAAGATGTTCAACATCACCTGTCATCGGGGAAATGCAAATTAAAGCCACAATGAGATATCACAGCACACTTATTAGAATGGCCAAAATCCAGAACACTGACAATGCTGGTGAGGGTGCAAAGCAACAGAAACTCTCATTCTTTGCTGGTGGGGATGCAAAATGGCGCAGCCATTCTGGAAGACAGTTGGTGGTTTCTTACAAAACTAAACGTACTCTTACCATATAACCCAGCAATCGTGATCCTTGGTATTTATCCAAAAGAGTTGAAGACTTGTATCCACACAGAAACCTGCACGAGGATGTTTACAGCAGGTTTGTCCCTAATGGCCCAGACTTAGAAGCAACCAAGATGCCCTTCAGTAGGTGATGGGTAAATACACTGTGGTCCTTCCAGGCAACGGATTGTTATCCAGCAGTAAAAAGAAATGAGCTATCAAGCCATGAAAAGACACGGAGAAACCTGAAGTGCATGTTACTCAGTAGAAGAAACCAATCTGAAGAGGTGCCATACTGTGTGATTCCAACTACGTGACATTCTTGAAAAGGCAAAACTATGGAGATGATTAAAGATCAGTTATTGCCAGGGATCGGGTTGGGGGGGAGATAAGTGGGGGGTGCATAGAGGGTTTCTAGGGCAGTGAACCTACTCTGCGTGATGCCCTGATGGTGGACACATGACGTCGCACATTTGTCCAGACTCAGAGAACGCACGACAGCAGGAGTGACCCCCATGTAAACTGTGGACTCTGGGCGACTACGACGTGTCAGCACGGGTTCACCTATTGTAACGAATGTGGTGCTCTCGGGGGGATGTTGATAATGAGGAGGTCACGTATGTGGGGGGGAGAGGTCATGCACGTGGGGGGGAGGGGGCCCAATGGAAAATCTCTGCACCTTACATTCAATTTTGCTATGAACTTAAAGCTGCTCTAAAAATACAGCTCGTTAATTTAAAAAAAAATTTTTTTAACGTTTATTCATTTTTGAGACAGAGAGAGACAGAGCATGAACGGGGGAGGGGCAGAGAGAGAGGGAGACACAGAATCAGAAACAGGCTCCAGGCTCTGAGCCATCAGCCCAGAGCCCGACGCGGGGCTCGAACTCACGGACTGGGAGATCGTGACCTGAGCTGAAGTCGGACGCTTAACCGACTGAGCCACCCAGGCGCCCCTCAGCTCGTTAATTTTAAAAAGTGGCCAAGTTAAAAAGAATCATGTGGCCAAATCACATTTATAGTGTGAGGGCGCACCATGTACACACACACACACACACACACACACGTACACAAAGCAACAGGACACATCAAAATGTATGTGGAAATATAAAAATACCTCAGGGTAGCTAGCGGGATGGATGCCTTTGAAGAGCAGGAGACAGGAGAGCGGCCAGAGGAACTTTGTCTGCAGTATTCTGGGTTTTTTTTTTTTTTTTTTTTTAAGGAGGATGAATTTATAACTTCTATAATTTACCAGTAATTAGGAATATATAAGAATAAGTAAACGATCGCTTGGAAACCCCCCCACCCCGAGAAACAAACAGCCCTGTAACATAGAGCCACCTCTCGGTGTTTGGGGCTACGGCAAACACATGGCGTGTTTCTCCTAAGTAACGAGAAGCGGGAAAGGGGGTAAGGGGACGGACGTGGCCTGTCTCCGCCCCTTGATAGCAGACAAGAGTTGGGTAGCAGAGAAGACTCCAGCACCAGGTGTGGGGACCCAGGAAATGTGACGGGTGCAGGTCTGTCATTATTGGACGACAGTTCACGGGACGCCTGGGTGGCTCGGTCGGTTAAGCGTCCAGCTCTTAATTTCCACTCAGGTCATGATCTCGCGTTTTGTGAGTCTGAGCCCCGTGTCCGGTTCGGCACCCAAGCTGCCCCTCCCCCACTTGCTCATGCACTCTCTCTCTAAATAAATAAATAAACTTAAAAAAAAAAACACTAAAAGGTAATCCACGGGGAGCCGTGGGTGAACGCCTTGGGCATCTGAACTGCTCAGAGCAGAGAAGTGCTTGTCCTCTGTTCCTGGGTGGCTGGAAACCAGGAATGCCGCATCATCTCCTTGTCCTAAAATCAGAAAGACGGTGTTCGAGAGAAGGACCTCAGAAATGTTGCCCTTTCTCTTTCTGGACCTTTATTTTTCCACTTGATCTTGGACCTTTATTTTTAACATAGAGCTTTCGTCGTGTGTGTGTGTGTGTGTGTGTGTGTGTGTGTGTGAGGTTGCACCAGAAGGTTTTTTTTTTCTTTAATGTTTATTTTTGAAGGAGAGAGACAGAGTGTGAGTGGGGGAGGGGCAGAGAGAGGGAGACACAGCATCCAAAGCAGTTTCCAGGCTCTGAGCTGTCAGCACAGAGCCCGGCGCGGGGGCTCGAACTCACGAACAGTGAGATCATGACCTGAGCCGAAGTCGGACGCTTAACCGACTGAGCCACCCAGGTGCCCTGAGAAGGGTTTTTTAAAGAGGTGGGGCAGGACATCCGGCTTAAAGGCTGTCAGTTCAGACTGAGGGCCAAGATTTTCTCTCCAGAAGCTGCCCACATAACTGAAATGGTTCAGGAGTCGAATTGTTAGTGTGTCCTCAGAGTTTCCCCTTTAAATGGCTTGTGTCTGGGGCGCCTGGGTGGCTCGGTCGGTTGAGCGTCCGGCTTCGGCTCAGGTCATGATCTCACGGTATGTGGGTTCGAGCCTCGCATCGGGCTCTGTGCTGACAGCTCGGAGCCTGGAGCCTGATTCGGGTTCTGTGTCTTCCTCTCTCTGCCCTCTCTCTGCTCTCTCTCTCTCTCTCTCGATAAATAAACAAATAAATAATAAATAAGTAAATGGCTTGTGTCTGTACTCTTGACATGTATTTTTTCTGTGTGAATCCAAGGAGGCATCCTGGGCCTTGAGCTGAAAGCCAGCCACACAGACCCCCGTGGGGCCCATGCACCCCATCCGCGGTCCCACCTGGCCGGTCTCTGACCTGCTTCTGGAGAGGGAGGGGTGCCTGGCCCACGTGACTCCTTCCAGCTCACAGAGGTCAATGGCGCTCAGTCCCCAGCGCCCGAGCTGAGCCCCTGCCCGGGGGCTGCTGTCGATAGATCAGTGCTAAGTAGACACCTGTTGATTCTCTTCCCAGGAGACTATCTGCCCAAGAAACGCTCTGGACGGTCCCGGGTGGTCCTGAAGCGTTCGTGCAAATGAGCGTTGGCTCCCTGGTGCCGTACCGCCTGAAGCGTCCCGGAGAAGGTGCGGGTCAGAGCTGGGCCGCCTGGCCTTGAACGCCCGCCCAGTGCTCGCCAGCCCTCCGCCAGCACCCGCCGGTGAGAGGAACAGCAGACGCTCCGGAGATGTCACGACCTGCTTCTCCACCCCAATGTCTCTCTTTTCTTGGCGCTCACACCTCATGCTTTCACTCCGAATATTTGTATTGCTTCTCCCACGCGCGAGCCTCCGCGTGCCAGGCGATGCGGGAAGGCAGCGCTGCGGCGGACCGTCTGTCTCAGAGTGTGCGGTCTTCTTGGAAGAGAGGACCTTCTAGCAAATACGAACACAAGCAAATCTAAATGCAAGACAGCAGGAGCAGCAGTAACGTAGACCGGAGGGTCCCGCCCGGGGAGGGAAGGAGTGTGGCGGGCCGTGGGGGCTCAGAGACGGATCACCTGCTGCCCCGCGGGGGGCGGAGATGCTGAGGAAGGGGAGAGCCTGTGGGCTGGCAGACACACAGGGACATCAGGACCGCAGGAAGTGCACACGGTCTCCAAACACCTTTCCCACCTGCTCAGCACTGAAGCGTTTCTGGCCTCAGAATTAAAAGGCTGAAACAGCTTAGTTCCTAGTTACTAGGAAAGGCAATTCTTGGACTTAATTTAACTAAAGTGTGAGTGACTACTATGGAGTCTTCAGTCATCTTCATGGCGCAGGCTATATTACTTTTTCCCTGGATGTTGCTGAGGAATTTTCTTTCTTTTAAAAAAAAATTTTAACGTTTATTTAGTTTTAAGAGAGAGAGAGGCAGAGTGCAAACGAGGGAGGGGCAGAGAGAGAGGGAGACAGAATCTGAAGCAGGCTCCCGGCTCTCAGCCCAGAGCCGGACGCAGGGCTCGAACTCACGAACCACTGAGCCACCCAGGGGCCCCTGCTGAGCAATTTTCAAAGGGGACTGATTCCTAGAGATGGGTCTTCCTGGGGCGGGTAGGATGCTAGCCCACAGAGTATGTGTAAGTGAGCCTTTGATGCAGCCAGTGGGGGCTGGGGTGCTAACAGCCGACCTCCGACGGCAGGGACCCCCCTGGGACTGGCCCTGTGACCGCAGAAGTGTGGATGCCAGACGTACATCTGTCCTTCAGATGCAGGTCGGCCCCAGTGAAGGGACACGGGTCACCTGCGGAGCCTTAGAGGTGTCAGGACGTCTTCCAAGGGACCTGGGACTTTTACAGAGCACACACGGCCGCTGGGACTCCGTGGGACTGGAGGGTGGGCTTTGGAATCAGGAGTCTGAGCTGCTGCACCTGTGGCTGGGCGTGGTGCTCGGAAGGGACAGGTAGCTTCCGTGCCACCAGCCCTGCGGGGGGGCCCGGCCGGGAGCTGGCCCAGGTGTGGGTACTGACCGGCGTGCGTTGTGCATGCTCTGGTGAATGAGAAGGCTCCCACCGGCCTCTGGGTAGCAACCATGTGTGTGACGGGCAGCTGGGTGGCCTCACGTGGGGCCGGACCCGGGAGGGGACACAGCACAGCACGTGCAGCAGTGAGCGTCCTCCGCCGTCATCTGGAGTTTCAGGGCCTCGGGCTGTGGAGGTGGACCCCTGTGCACGCGAGCTCCGGGGGCTCAAGCTGCCTTCCCGGGGTCACGTCCAAGACCCCAGCAGCCGAATGAGGTGCCCCAACCTTAGCTCCAAAGTCTCCTGCTAAACTAGTCCCCAGGCCCTCTGTCTCGTTAGTGAGAAACGTGCTTCCGCACGCGGAGGGACGGGGGGGACGCTTCAGTCTCAGGCCCTCCAGTGGCTCAGACCCGGCACCAGGTCAAGGCCGAGTTTACTCCTTTTGGGTTTTCGTCAGCATCGAGTGTCTCTTGCCCAGACATGATGAAACATTATTACGGATGCTTCACTGCGTTTGCCAAACTCCCTGGTCATTTGTGTTTGTAACGAGCTGCGGAACGTGGGGATTTCCACTCCTGGAAAGCCTAGGGTTATGGGAGATGGGGGCGCCCCGAGAAACAGGGGTGCGCACGGCTCAGCGAAACCCACAATTCCTCAGATGCCCATCATGTGCGAGGCGCCCTCCACGTTCCTCAGGAAACTAGTTCAGCCGCTGCTCGTTGGGTAACAATAGCCTGGAAGTCACCCTCGACCTCGGCAGGAGCTCAGGAGGTCAGAGCCCTTCAGGCCACACCCGCCCCTCGGACCAGGTCTCTGGTCCTGCTCAGCCTTCCGCCTTCTTCCTCCTCAGTGGGATCCTTCCGGTGGCGGCTGTCGCTTCCTTGGAGTGCCCTCCTGTCTTAGTGCCCCTGCAAGACAGAATACAGCCAGCAGAACAGAGATGCATCGCCAGAGATAGTGCCCCATGCTGCTGTGATCTCTTCTTGTTTCCTAAAAAGCACACGTGACTGGTTCAGAGATGGCGTTGAAGGCGGAGCTTAAGCCCCCTCCTGCAAGGAGTCTTCTGAGATTAGTTGTGCCTCTCGATGGCCAGTGTTCAAATATCTGTCTTCTTCCTTCTATGGGACTCCATTTCTGCATTTGGCACTTAGAAGGTTGCCAATGGAAACAGGAGTTCGTGAGATTTCACACACCTTTCTGGAATGTGGAATTCTCCATCTAAGGACCCGAGCGCTTGAACACTCAAGACCTTCCTTTTCATCCGAGGACCCCTTGAAAATTACTGAGTCTACCTGAAAATCCGTTTCGAGGCATTTCACGTGTGTCCATTTTCATGTGGTATCATTCTTGCCAACTCAACCGAGCCCCCTGAGGGCAGAAATTATTCATGCAGTTATATGCTATCCCCCCATACTGCTGGTGTGATATATATTCCTATGAGCATAAATAAACTTTATTCAGACAGACTTAGGGAGGTGGCACAGTGTGCCTAGTGTTACTCTGATAACCGGAACGTTAATGTTAATATTCTGTGTGGGTGAACGTCTTTATTGGTTAATAGTATTTGGAGGGGTTCTTAGATTCTTTATTACGATAGAAAGAATTTGTTAACGGTGTCAAATCAAGGTTGAAAACAACTCATGAGACTCACATCTAATTTTTTCACTATATATATATGTATGTATGTATATATATACACATATACGTATACACACATACACATATGTATGTGTGTGTATATATATATATATATATATATATATATTCACAATGAACAAGAAAATATGGATAGGTTCATTAAGAAAACAGTAAGAAATGAACTGGAGTGAGTTACCTGTATCCCATTACTTGTTCTGCTAGTAACAGGCTCAGTTGATCAGGAAAGTTGCTTCATGGCCTTCAGTTTTCTCATCTTTCAAAGAAGAGAGTACAGGTGGGAATGTTTGGGGGTAATGAAACAAACCTACATTCAAAATCATTGCAGGTCCTCAGTAACTACTTGAGGAACAGTGAATGCTTTGTAGGTTTGAATCCCACCTCTCTGTGTCTCTTACTGAGAGTGAGAACTAATGACTTAAATTCCTCACAAATCTCAGCTTCTCCTCTACCCAACGGAAACAAGAACACCTGCTTGACGAGATGTCAGGGGACGCTATCAGGGATGGGAAATAAAACAGCAGAGGATAACCCTCGTATATAGTACATAGTGGGTATCTGATCAATATCAAAGTTGGACTGATGTATCCATATCAAGACTCTAAGTGTCTATTGGTGGATTACAGATTCCAGCTCTTGGTGGATTCTCATGGGATGGTTGTTGAGACCTGGGGATACTGGCAATGGTGAAGATCATCTCCAGGAACCCAGTATGCTCACGGGGGGCCCCTGGCAGTTCTAGACTTTACCCAGTGGGCAATCGAGCCATTGTAGGACATCTGAAGTCTCACCGGTGGTCCTTGGATGCATTCTGGCCATCGCGAGTGACGTCGAGTTATCCCCCTTTCTCTTCCATTCTTCGGGCCTATATTGTGCTTCTCCCATCTTATCTGTATTTGGGAGTTGAAGCAGGACCTTGTGTCACGGGTCTTACTGCTACCACATGCTGTTTACTTGGTCACCTCCCCCCGGGGCCGCCTTCCTTCCATGAGGCTTCTCAGCGGCCTGGTGGAAGGCACCTGACCCGCTGCCCTGGTGGGGACGGGGAGCCGCCAGCCCAGTGCTCGGCCACCACTCAGGGCAGAGGGACACCTGCAGGGGAAGCGAAGGCGACGGGGCTGCGACCACAGAGGTGGGGGCCTGCGTGTGGTGCCATCAGGGCTCCCCAGACACGACCTTTGTCGTTGCACAGAGATGTTTTACACTCTCATTCAAAGTAGAAGAGTCTTTTCGCCATGCGGTCGGTGCCCCTCCTCCTGCGAGAACGGGGTGAACATTCTCATGCCTCCTCGGGGCGGGGGGGGCGGGCAGCCTGACTTTGACCCGGGCAATGAAAGCTGTTGAGTCACCTCGTGGGGGATGTACCTTCGAATGCAGTGGGAAACGGCTTTGGGTTGGGGATCAGGAAACCCGGCAGCCCCGTGGCTCCTCCAAGAAGGGCTGTCCCCTAGCCCGCGTCTGGTAAATTCTCTGAATCCGACCTTCCTGATTGTCAAAGGCGATAGAAACGCCTGCCTGATTTTCCAACCTGTGGAGGTTATTGTCAGGGTGAAAATCAAAGTTGGGGGTGGAGTGGGCTGGGTACTTTGTGAACTGTACAAATTGTATAAACTGTATAAAGTATCATCTCATTTCTTTTCATATCAGCATATATAGAAATTCCTACTGGGACGCTTGGGTGGCTCGGTTGGTTATTTGTCCGACTTTGGCTCAGGTCATGATCTCGCGGTTCATGGGTTCAAGCGCCATGTTGGGCTCTGTGCCGACAGCTCAGAGCCTGGAACCTCCTTCGGATTCTGTGCCTCCCTCTCTGCCCTTCCTCTGCTCATGGCTTGTGCTCTCTCTCAAAAATGAATAAACCTTGAAAAAAATGTTTTAAAGACATATTTTATTCTAACTAAATTCAACTTTCTTGGGAAGGAGAAGGATTCCTTGCCTGTCTTAACCTCAGTGCCTTATTTAAGAGCCTGTGACTATATGGTATTTGCAGTCAAATGCTCTGCCGCTGAGCTATACCCCCTGACTATATGATATTTGTGTTGCTCAGGGTTCTGCAGAGAAACAGAAGACAGAGAGACAAAGATTGAGGCATTTCAGAAATTGGCTCAGGACATGGGGGGGCTGAACTTTCTAAAGTCTGCAGGCTGACAGACGGGAGACCTGTGGAGTCCGGATTCTACAGGGCGCCAGGCGGGAAACGCAGGCAGGGTTTCTGTGTTGCAGTCTTGAGAATTCCTTCTTTGGGAAACTGCTATTTTTGCCTTCAACCAATTAGATTAGGCCCACCCACACACCGTAGAGGGCGATCTTCTGGGCTCAAAGGCTACAGATTTAGATGTTAGTCACATCTTAAATAAACTTTTACAGTAACATCTAGACCGGTATTCGACCAAATAACTGGGCACCATAACCTAGCCAAGTCGACACATGAAATTAATCATCACAAATTCTAAAGCAGCTTTTTAAAAACCTGGTCACTGGGGTGCCTGGGTGGCTCAGTCGGTTGAGCGGCCGACTTCGGCTCAGGTCGTGATCTCGCGGTCCGTGAGTTTGAGCCCCGCGTCGGGCTCTGGGCTGCCAGCTCAGAGCCTGGGGCCTGTTCGGATTCTGTGTCCCCTTCTCTCTCTCTGTGCCTCCCCTGCTTAGCTCGGTCTCTCTCTCAAAACTAAATAAACATAAGTAAAATAAACTAAAATAAAATAAAATAAACCTGGTCACAGAACTAAAATCTCAACAAGGAGAGGTGGACAGGGTGTCCTCATTACAAGGCAGCTACCTTGTTTGTTTCTCCCAAAAGAGAAAGAAAGAATCACGATGTGATTATACGTGCCAATAACAATTTAAGCGGGCTCGCTGTAATCTCACTTGGGGGGGACACACTGAAGTCATACACTAGGTTACATTTTTTGCTCTGAAATGAAAGCTTTTATTGTTTTCTTTTGTTTTGTTTTTTACTTTAATTACGTGCAGCGCAAGCGTCTTGTGCCCGTAGAAACTTAATGAATAATGGGTATTCCCATCACTAATGCATTTTCCGGGCCAAGAACAGGCTCTCAAAAAAAACTAGGACTAGTTTGCTGTCCCCAGAAAGGTCAGGCTGCTTTTAGGGAACCATCAAAACAACAGAAAAACCAGGCCTCAAAATCCAAAGCCATAAAGCTTCCACATCTAACCAAAACGTTCTACTGATAAAATTGTGCCAAAGTAGTAAACTAGCCGATTCTAAAAACCAGCTGAACTTTGACACCAGCTCTGGGAGACTCAGAAGTGTGGGGAGTGTATTCTGGTCTGGTGAGGGGGTGGACGCCTGGATGGTCTGCTGAGTACTGATGGACATGTGCCCGTGAACCCCGCCCGGCAAGATAGGGTTACACAGATAAGCATCAGAGTAGACCCTGAGCTGGGAACACTTTGGGTTTTCTCAAAGAGCCCCCACTTTTTCCTCAGATGCTTTTTCACACACAAATCTTTCCCCATCAAGGTAAGGAGCTGCCCCGGGGGGTGGGGAGCGCCCCCATTAAGCGTCTGACTTCGGCTCGGGTCATGATCTTGCGGTCCGTGAGTTCGAGCCCCGCGTCGGGCTCTGTGCTGACGGCTCAGAGCCTGGAGCCTGTTTCGGATTCTGTGTCTCCCTCTCTCTGCCTCTCCCCTGCTCATGCTCTGTCTCTCTCTGTCTCTCCCAAAAATAAACAAATACTAAAATGTGTTTTTTTTTTTTAAGATCAGGAGCTGCCCCTAGAAACTTGCTGGTGGAAACTTCACAGGAGCAGAGAGGGCTCAACTCCAAGAGGGGTTCTTGGGCTTGAAAGGGTCTGTATGGAAGCGACAGAGGCACTGTGAGAAGACCACCCCCAAGGGCCTGTGCCGTTTCAATGGCTGCAAATCGGGTTGGCCTGGGAGACAACATAGGACAACATGAGTGTGTCACGTGGCTATCTGTGCAGCTTCCTGCCTGGATCCCAGCTCAGGGATGCCCGGGAGACTCAGGGTCCCCACCGCCCTGTTCCTGAGCTGCCACTGACTCCTCCAGACTCGACGACGAATCACTGAGGGCAAGTGCACAGGGCCAGCAACAGAATTTGAAACGATGTCCCTATCCATCTTAAAAAATGTTCCTGTCTCCCGGTGTGCATGCAGTTAGATGTTTTCTTTCTTTAATTTTTTTTAATGTTTATTTATTTTGAGAGAGAGAGAGGGAGGCAGAGAGAGAGGGAGACACAGAATCCAAAGCAGGTCCAGGCTCTGAGCTGTCAGCACAGAGCCCGACACGGGGCTAGAACCCACGAACCGTGAGACCATGACCTGAGCCTAAGTCGGACGCTCAACCGAATAAGCCACCCAGGCACCCCATAAACCTTTCTTTAAATAATGGTTTTTATTTTTTTAAAAGTTTATGTATTTATTTTGAGAGAGAGAGAATGAACACAGTGGGAGAGAGGCAGAGAGAGGGATTGAAAGAGAATCCCAAGCAGGCTACACACTATCAGCACAGAGCCCGACACGGGGTTTGGAGTCACGAACCCAGAGATCACGACCTGAGCCGAAGCCGGACGCTTAACCGATTGAGCCACCCTGGCGACCCTGGAGTTAGATCTTTTAAAATGACCCAAATGCGTGTGATAAATGGCCCGTATGAACTCTGAGAAAGTCATGACAACTCTCGAAACCATAGCTGGGAGGTGGGTGTCTTTCCAGAATTGCCGATTCTGTCGAACTAAACTGATTTTTCTCTATTTTTGCATCTTTCCAGTCCCTCGCTGAGCACAGGAAACAAAGAATCTTCCGTGGTTTGTCCCTGAATTCCATCACCCTTGTTTCCCCCCAAACCTTGAAGTTAAATTTGTTTCCAACTGCTTAATAATCAAAATTTATTTCTTCACCTATGGCCGGCACCGTGTTAGGGTGTTGTGTGTGGAGAACAGGAGAGTGTGGGGAAATGAGAAACTACGATGCTAATGTCTCAAGGAGTGTATAATGTTATGGTTTAGGTTGGGGTGGGAAGGGAGACCACACGCACACACACACGCATGCACACACACACACACACACATGCACACCCACATATGCACACACACCCACCCATGCACGCACACCCACACAGGACATATGCACACACAGGCACACATCCGTGCATGCCTGTACACACATGCGTGTACGTGCACGCACACACGTACACATTCACACACCCATGTGCACGCACATACGCACACATGCACATACATGTACACACGCACATATGCATGCAGGCACACACGTGCACATGCATGCACCCATGCACGCACACCCATGCAGGACATATGCACACATGTGCACACACACAGGCACACACCCGTACATGCGTGTACATGCATGCACACACACATAATGTACACATGCACGCAGATGCACATACACACACGTGCAGGCAGGCACACACATACACATATGTGCACACACATGCACCCACGCAGCACACACGTGCGTGCACATATGCATGCGCACGCACATACACATATGCACATACATGTACACACGCACATACACATGCAGGCACGCACATGCACACACATACCCATGCACATACACATATGCACGTGCACGCACACCCACGCAGGACATATGCACACACATGCACACACACAGGCACACATCTGTGCATGCCTGTACACACATGTGTGTACAGGCATGCACACACGCATACATAATGTACACATGCATGCAGATGCACACACATACGTACACACATGCAGGCAGGCACACACATACACATATGTGCACACGCACCCATGCATGCACACACGTGCACGCACATATGCACAAACATGCATGTGTACACACACAAACACATATGCACGGACATGTACACACATATGCATGCAGGCGCACACACATGCACACACACACGAAACCGCTGGGAACAAAGAGGGCGCTAATGACCTACTAACGGTGGCACAGGGTATTGCTGCTTTAAGAAGTTCCGAGACAAAAAGAGCTCCGCGCTGCCTAGAGCCACGGAGGTGGTTTCGACTTGGCTTCACGGAGCCACTTTTAAAAAGGCGGATAGTAAGTGAGCAAGAAATGTTCGTTTAAGGGGCCAGCCCGGGAAGGGGCTCAGAGAGGAAAAGAAAACACGCGGTCAGGTGGACAGTCCCTACTAACTGGAGTCTGGCAGAGCCCACGTTCCGGTAAAACGAGAGACTTCCTTCGAGTGACTTGTACATGGGCGCGTGGCGGCCCGGACAGGTGGACGGATTCGCGCTTACAGGATTCTTCCCGGGACGCGCTCCCCCTTCGGAATTTCTTTCCTTTGCTCCACGAGCATATTAATTCCTTTCTAGAGCTATGAAAAGAAATCGGTCGAGCTTCTTATGAAGACTCACAACAACCAGTCTTCAAAACAGCGGCACTCCCCTCAAGCTTCATTATACTCACGGCCACTGCTCGGAGAAGCCTGCATCCCGTAAGCGGGCCTTCCGGAACCTTCGCTGGCTGCCTGAAGAGTAACAATCCGGAATGTGCGCCAGCGAGACGTGCGGCAGTCAGGAGCAGAGCCCTCGTGGAGCCCTGCGGCCCCGGGTCTCGCTTCCCGGTCGGGGACCCCGGTGGGCAGCTGGGGGCGGCCTTCCAGAAGGGCCCCTTTCCTCCAGCAGTGCACGGTTATCTGGGCTGACCTCTGAACTCTCATTGTTGCAGGGGCACATCTTTGAGTTTTTCACCCTTGTTCTTTCAAAATTTGTCTTTAAATTTCCTTTCAAACAGGTGGCAGCCGTGGCCTCCTGGTCTAATCGGCAGGGACGCTCAGCCGTCTCCACTGGCCCCACAAGGTCCCTCACAAGGTCCAGTGGCTCTGTGACTGTCCTCTGGATGGCGGGGTCTCCTCCTAGGGTCGGGATATGAGGGGCTGGGGGCATTAGCATTACGGTGGCCAGAGTACAGGCAAGGTTCCGGCCCCCAAAGAGCACCGCACATTAAAGCTCCTGCTCCCGGGGGCTTGGGGTGACTTCCCTATTTGGCAGCTGGTGGCTGGGACAAGTCCAGCAGATGGCTGGTGGCGGCTCAGGGCACGGGCTCCAGAGTCAGCTTCTCATTCCAGCGGCCCAGCCGTGTCCCCGTGGGCAGTGCACCAGCCCTCCTCACCAGGGAGATGGGGCCGCCTGGAGAACAACTAAGGATGTGCGGGTCACAAATGCTCACAGGGCGCTAGTCACAGCGGCCAAATGTCCATCAACAGAGTGTGGATGAACAGAACGTGCCTGGGCCGCTCCACCCGCCGTCACCCGGCCACAAAGAGCAGGGGATTCTGACCCAGGTTACAGCACGGACGGAGCTGGGAAACACTCCAGCTGAAGAGAAACTCTCACAAAAGACAGCAGACCGTCTGGCTCCCCTCTGGTGTCCAGAACCGACAAACCCACGGGCACGGAGAGGAGATTCGGGGCCACCGGGACGTGGGGGTGACAGCAGAGTGACTGCTTCGTGGGTACAGGATGCTTCTAAAGGGGTGACGAAAGAACTCTGGGAGTAGGCGGTGGTTGCTTGGAGTTACGAACGCACCAGGCGTCACCAAACTGTGCACTTTAAAACGGCTAATTTTAGGCTGTGTGAATGTTAGCTCGGTTTAAAAAACACCGAGCACGCGGTCTGTTACCCGTTGAGCGCAGGAACCGTTAGCTCAGGGAAACCCGGGCCTCCCACATCATCAGCAGCGCGACTTTTCCCCGCCTCCTCCCACAAGACATCAAGAGCAGAACCACGGGGGGGGGGGGAAAGTACTGGAATGCCTGTGTTTAAACCACTTCTCCACTAAATTCTCGTTGTGGCCACCCTCGTGCCCTGCCTCGGACCGAGACCTACAGGTGGCCGGATTCTTGCCTCCTTCCGAGGCTCTTCCCATTTTTTGCATTGGCCCCAGGCCACCTTCCACCCGGGTCTTGGCTCTTTCCACTCAGCCCTACTGGCTTCCTGGGGGCGTGACCCCTGGCTGCCTAGGCTTCTCCCCAGGGACCCTGCACTGCCGTGGGGCTAGCTGAGCCTCGGGCTGTGTTTTTGTTGCCCTGCCAACCCCCTGTCCGTGGATCCCGGTCGCTGCCACGCCAGACCCACTCCCCGAGAGCCTGGCACCAGGGCGTTCTCAGGGTTTGCTTTTCACCAGTGACTCAGAATTCAGGACAGTGAGGACTTTGATAGACACACAGGCTCAGACTCCTCATTTCACGAAGGTGGAAATCGTGTCCCAGAGAAATTTTGGCAAGGCTCGGACCCAGTGCTGCTGCTGTCTTGGGGTGGGGGGAGCCCTGGGGGGGGTGGGGATGTGCTCCCCCAGCCTCTGCAGTGGGCACATGTGGCCTCGCCTCTTCCCCTGCTGGGCCAGTTAGTTCCCTGAACCCCCTCACTCTGAGTGTGTTTCCATCGACTCGAGGACCCCATCACGGGGACGCTCTGGGGTTCGAGCTGTAATCACCACAGAGACACCCTCCCAACCGTGATGTGTCCTCTGTCAGCCCCGTCTCAGAAATAACCGTGAACCCGGTGCAGAGACGTGAGCCTCCAGAGCGTCTGCTCCCAGGCGCAGAAACCTGCCCCCGTTCTCTGCAAGCAAACAAACCTTCCTGTCACTTGCAGATCTCACCGTCCTGAGGCTCCCGCGTCCCACCATGGTGGATCCTTGGTCACCCAAGTTCCGAGGGAGGTCTTGAATTTACTCCGAAGTGTACTTTGATTCACCTACGGTGTGCTGACAGGTGACTTAGATTGGAAGCTCGTAGATGTTAAAGATCCTGCTTTAAATCTTGCTACAGACGTCCCTTACGGGTGCTTCAATAAATGCGTCTACTGATGATGGGAGGAGGTTTCACTTAGGTCCCCTTTGTGTACTCATTTCTTTGTCTATGCAATGGAAATGGCCTGCTTGTTCCCCTAGGCGTTTTGAGGATTAACTTCACGAAGGCTGCAAGGAGCCGGACGGGCACTTGGGAAGTCAGGTATGATTAGGATTTTCCCAGGGAGGTTTGCCTTTCCCTCCCCGCCCCCTGCAAAACCCCTTAGGTAGACAGGAAATGCATTTCCAGACAGGGCAATCAGGAGCGTCACAGAGGCAGCCCTGGGGGCTCAGAGGGTGGCTGTCTGGGCCCAGGTTGGTGTTAAATCCCAGCTGAGGATGAGAACAAACCACCACCATCACCAGGGGGCAGCTGGGATCTTCAGATTCCAGGGCAAGGACTTCACATCAAAGAGAGAGAGCTTTCTGCCTTGTGGAAGGAATAGAAGGCAATCCCAACAGAACGTCTCTTTGTTGATGCAAAGTCGCGGCAACCTGATTCGCACGGACCGGCAACACCGTGCTCGGGAATCAGGGTGTCCGAACAGAAATAACCAGCACGGGCGAGAGACTGTGCCTACCTTTCATCTGAGTTGGTAGCCTCCAGAACCTTCCAGACAGTTGCCAAATTAAAATGCTTGGGAGCTCTGGTCTGATTTAATGGTGGACGGTGCAATAAAACCGGTTGCACTCATTGTCAAAATATTTGCCCTCTGCTCCAGGAACGGAGTATTTTTTTCCCCCAGCAAGACGGTGAAATCAACAAAAAGATGCAGCGTGTTTGGGAACAGAATGTAGGAACAGTACAGCGGCAGCTGGGGGCACTCAGGGGACTGACCCATCAAAGGGCCCCACCCAGGCATTTTTCCTTCGAGGTCGACGTGCTTTTGCTTTGAAAGGAAATGGAGACGATTCTCCCTGCACTCCCTCTCCGTCGCCAAAAATCACTTTCTCCCTTCCACACTCTTCAGGGGTCATCAATGCTGTGATGCAAGCATTTTCTAGCAAAGGTAATTTTGAAGCAAAGGTAATTTCTTTGAGGAGGACGTTGCCCTGCTTCTTAGATGAAATCTTGTTTGTTCCTATTTCCCGGCTCGATCTTATCCTGCAGAAATGTTCTTCTTCTGTTAGTCTGGGGACAGCAAGATACAGTTAATGGATCAGGTGTCTTTATGGGAAATAACTGACGCTGTTTTGTCTTTTAATATTTTTAGTAAAACTTGCAAATGTTTAACACAACGTTTGCTACGAGCCGGAAGCTTTTGCATGTTTACGTAGGCGTAATAGGATGTTTGATCCTCACCGCTGATAACCAGAACACTGAGGCACGGACAGGGTATGGGGTGTGCCTCTCGTCATAAAGCCTGTAGGCAGTGGAGTAGGAATAAGAAACAGGCAGAGAACTTTCAAGCCCCTGCAGCATGTTCTAGAAAGCCTGGTAAATAAGAAAACTGTCTGTAATCCCATAAGATCACCTCATAGAGATGTTTCTTGGTCCACATACACATTGTTGTACCAGATTAGAATGATAAACCATGTTAACTCTTACATCCTGAACTCTTGGCTTTGCTGTCTAGCTTCCCTGCCTGTCAGCTTTCGTGGCTGCACGGTCACGGTCACGTGGCACATGGAAGGCCGCTCGCCCAGCCATTCCCCTATTGTCGGATACTGAGATTGCATCTGAGTTTTCACTGAGAGAAGTAATGCTTCAGTGAATATCTTTGCCTCGTGTCTCTTCCCATCATTTCTTTAGGGTAAGTAGAACAAACTACTGAGAGCAATATAGCGACATTTAAAAAGGTATCGAGATCTACCTACTAGTTTATCTTTGTTTTTTTATTAAAAGCTTTTGATGTTCATTTTTGAGAGAGAGCGCGAGCAGGGGAGGGGCAGAGAGAGCGGGAGACGTAGAATCCGAAGCAGGCTCCAGGCCTCGAGCTGTCAGTTCGACAGCTGACACGGGGCTCGAACTCACGGACCCTGAGATCATGACCTGAGCCAAAACCAGATGCTTAACCCACTGAGCCACCCTGGCATCCCAAGATTTAGCTACTAGTTTAAAGGAAAATCTTACAAACCCAAAGAACAGGTCATTTCTAGGTTATTTAAATAATCTCAGAGCATGACAACTCTTTTTACAAGCACATACTATAGAAAGATATTTCAAAAAAAGATTAAAATGAATAAGCAAAAAGAGAGAGAAAACATTTCAGGCCAATATCACTTATGATAATTCATGTAAAATGTTAAATTAAAAACATGAGGGGCGCCTGGGCGGCTCAGTTGGTTAAGCGGCTGACTTCGGCTCAGGTCATGATCTCATGGTCCGTGAGTTCGAGCCCCGCGTCGGGCTCTGTGCTGACAGCTCAGAGCCTGGAGCCTGCTTCAGATTCTGTGTCTTCCTCTCTCTCTGCCCCTCCCCTATTTGCGCTCTGTCTCTCTCTGTCTTTCAAAAATGAATAAATGTTAAAAAAAATTTAAAAAAAATAAATTGAAAACATGAGCCAAATAAATCTGTGATACATTAAAAAAAAAAAAAAAAAAAAGACAATGTACCACAACCAAGTAGGTTTTATTCTCGGAAAGCAAGAGTAACTCACTACATAGATAAAGGGTATAAATGTTATGTTCTTTTAGATAGACATTGAAGTAACAATTAAAAATTCCTCCATCATTCTTGATAAATATCTTTATTAATCCAGGGTACAAATAAATTTCTAGGAAATGATTGAAGACTCAAGAGAGAAACATTTCCTCCTGGGGCCTGGGTGGCTCAGTCAGTTGAGCATCCAACTTCGACTCAGGTCATGATCTCGCGGTCCGTGAGTTCGAGCTCTGCATTGGGCTCTGTGCTGACAGCTCAGAGCCTGGAGCCTACTTTGGATTCTGTGTCTCCCTCTCTCTCTGCCCCTTCCCCACTTGCACTCTGTCTCTCTCTCTCTCTCTCAAAAATAAATAAACATTAAAAAAAATCAAAAAAGAGAGAAACAGACAACATGGCCTAGGAGTATTATCTTCTTCAACTCTTTTGGAGGTTCAGTTACTATAAGAAAAAAAATGTGAAAATACTGAAATTAAAAGATAATATCATCTCTGTGAGTAGATTGCATGGTAGTTGACTTAGAAAAGGCCCAAACTTTCACCAAAATATAATATTAAGTGTGTAGAAAAGTGGCTACAGTATGTAACAAGCATCGTCTTTTTATGTGCATGGGGACACGTGACTGCATCGTGTTTTCTGTGTGTAATGAGGCACAGCGGTGATAAGGACCGTATCGCACCCAACATGTAATGTAATAAGAAATGCATATGAGTTAAAGTAAATGGTTATACTGGAGAATGGAGGAGAGAGCCTGAGAAAAATGGAGATTATAGCGTGTGCTTACAGAGGAAATGCAATATTCTAGAGAAGTCCATTCTGCCCAAATTAACCTCCAAGTTAAGTCCAAATCTCACTTTTGTATTGGAAAATACACCATTAATCCGGAAGTGAAAATGTCCTGGGGTGCAAAAGAAGAGTGAATACCTTGGATAGACCCGCTCCAGCTGGTCAGCTATCATATCATTTTTTTTTTAATGTTTATTTAATTTTGAGAGACAGAGCACAAAAGTGGGTCCACACCCATTTAGGGATCTTCTGCTGTGTGATAAAGATTACATCTGAAACCAAGGAATTATATAATACAAACTTGATTATACAGTAGATAGTAAGAGACACCAGCTATCTTCAGGGGAAAGCCGGCTGCCTGCCTCACCCACTCATAACAGGAGGTGTCGATAGATTAACATACATACACATATTAGAAAATAAAAATATAAACTAGGGGAGGATGTCTTATTTGGGGATGGAGGTTTTCTTGTTGTTTTAGCATAAGACCAAGACCATAAAGGAAAAAATAATTGATGTTGCCAGAGAAGTCATACAAAACAAATGACAAATAGGAAAGATGCGTAATTATCCATAGATGAAATATTCATCTTTCTAATACATAAAGGTCGACAAGAAGGAAAAGGCAACTGAAGAGAGAAATTGGCAAAACATGCCAACAACTTGTCCTTAGAGACAGAAACACTCTGGGTGCATGAAAAGTGCTGAGGTTTAACCATCAAAGAAACCTAAATTAAGAGAGCTGATTATTAATTTGCACCTATCAGACTGGCAAAGACTAAAATATTAATACTACCTTTTTGGTGAACCCGTGAATAATCGGCACATCTTGTGATGTGACATCGCGTTTTTGAGGCGGGGAAACTAGCAATATCTACCAAAATGTTAAAGAAACTCACCTTTTCACTGGGCGTCTCCACTTACGGGAATTCTTTGTTAAGAGTGCTCGGCATGTGCCCAGAGTCTGATTTTCTTGACATGTGTGTCTAACAATATCTCTTGCAGAATTTTTTAGCATGAAAATTTTGAAATATGCAAGTATTCATCAGAAGGAGGGTAGGTAAATAAATTCTACAATTGGCTTACACTGGAATTTTATGCCACTGCTAATAAAAAATGAGGTGAATCCGTACTGCGCTGACACGTCCGTGCGTAATTTTTTCAAGTCACAGAACAGAGAGCACGTCTGGACCCTGCTCGGTTTAAATAAGATAGTGTAGGGGCGCCTGGGTGGCTCAGCCGGCTGAGCGTCTGACTCTTGATTTCGGCTCAGGTCATGATCCCAGGGTCGTGTGATGGAGCCCTGTGTTACGCTCTCTACTATGCATGGAGTCTTCTTAAGATTCTCTCGCTCCCTCTCTGCGCCCCTCCCCCACTTGGACTCTCTCTCTTTCTCCCTCTAAACAATAAACAGAAATAAAGAAGATAGTGTATGTCAGAGTATCATACATACCTCCATACACAGCTGTGCACACTGTCTGCATTAGAAACACAAATATGTATACACATTAAACCCACATATCCACTTCCAAGTGGATGGTAAAAAGCCAGGGTTGGGGGGGCATACAAAGAATTTGCAACTGCGAGTCTATGGGAATCTGGGAAGTTTTCACTTTCGTTTCCTGCTCTTTTTACTTTGCACCGTTTGAATTATTTACAAGTAGATTTCTTCTTCCAATGTTATAAAAGCAGGGCAACTATCGAAAAGTCAAGATTAAAAGGCCAAAGGATCTGAGCCGTTTTTATGGAGCTGGATGCATACTGCCAAATTGCTTCCAAACGTGTCGGGCCAGTTTGCTGAGCCAAAGTTCCACGCTGACCGTATGTGTTCATCCCCTGGTGAAAACTGATCTCCACGGCTGGACTTCTAGGGAAATCGTGGGGCAGCTCCTCGGTGGGCAGAGTGAGCCTCTCAGGCTGCGATTTGTCTCCAATTCTTTCTCCTTCGCCCACTGCCTACCGCAACTGTCTCCGCATCTGGCCTAGAGCAAACGCGGGGGAGGAAAACCCAACAGCAACACGAGCGAAATCCCAGTCCGGCCGTTTTGTCCTCATCTGAGCCGCTCATCACAAGGTCAGTGTTGCTACGTGTGGCCGGCATTGAGTGGGGGCTATGGGAGTAGAATGGGCTTCGGTTATCCATACACTCCCCTGCCAGGAGACCCGCAGATTTCCCGCCCTCAGCGTGCCCACCGGCCTGCCACCCGTCACCCCTGGAGTGAGGGCGACTCTCCACTCTAACTCTTCTAACCAAATGACGCCCCAGCTCTGCGTCTGTTGCTCGTTGGCTGTGTCCTCCTGTTAGCAGGCAAGCAACTCAGAAGCAGGGGCATTGGCGTGTTTTGTTCGCTGACGATCCAAGTGACCAGAGCAACGCACGGCGCATAGTAGGTGCTCAGAACGGTGTCTTGGGTGAACAAGCAGCTACTTTGCTCCCATGGAGAGATGCCCGGCCGTCTTTCCAAATGGCCGCCCATGACTCAATGAACTAATGTAAAATTTTTAACGGATGGCAGGCCGAGCATAAGATATCGGGGTTGAAAAGATTAGTATCTTTCTTGCTCACAGTTTAGATTCCTGGGATCTGAAGATAGGGAGTCTCTGTAACCCAAACACAGATCAAAGCCTCCACTGTGCTTTGCAACATCTGCTAAGTGCTTCCTTGGCCTGGACTTAATCAAGTCCAACGACAGCACTCTCCAGGCCACAAAATACAAGCTTCAACTTAAAAGTCTTTCTTTCTGGGGGCGCCTGGGTGGCTCAGGGGGTTAAGCGTCCGACTTCGGCTAAGGTCATGATCTCGCAGTTCGTGAGTTCAAGCCCCACATCGGGCTCTGTGCAGACAGCTCAGAGCCTGGAACTTGCTTCAGATTCTGTTTCCCCCTCTCTCTGCCCCTCCCCTGCTCACACACTCTCTCTCTCAAAAATAAATAAACATTTAGGGGCGCCTGGTGGCTCAGTCGGTTGAGCGTCCGACTTCGGCTCAGGTCATGATCTCACGGTTTGTAGGTTCGAGCCCCGCATCAGGCTCTGTGCTGATGGCTCGGAGCCTGGAGCCTGCTTCAGATTCTGTGTCTCCCCCTCTCTCTGCCCCTCCCCTGCTCACACACTCTCTCTCTCTCAAAAATAAAATAAAAAAAAAAACCCTAAATTAGAAGTCTTTTTTTTTTTTTAATTCGAACTTACACTGATGCAAAATGGCCCTCACTGCGGCTTCCATTTATATTCTAATCCTGCTTCTGCCGCCCTCCACCCCAGAGCCTGCAGAGCAAGTCGGGTTTGCTTCCCGTGCGGCGGGCTTGGACTGCCCGTGTGGTTTTCCTTGCACCTCTTCCTGTCCAGCCTGGTCATGTGCAGACTGCTCCACCCGTCAGTTCACACACGGCGTGTCAGCGTTTCCAGATCTTCCTCCATCCCCGCGTCTCACTTTTGGACAGAGGCCGGCTTGCCCACGAGCACGCCCGACCCGGCGGCGAGAGCGCCACGGCCGTCCGTGAACGCTTCCGTGACCGTGGCCGCAGACCACGCTCGCTTCTTGGAGATCATCTGCGGTTTGCGTGCTCCTGACTTCATAATGCTCTGGTTATTTTAAATGTGAAGATAAATTTTTCACGATGGCAGGGACACGGGCTGGCTTGTCGAGGCTTCCTGCTCCCACCCCCTGACGTCGGGCAGAAGCTAGACATGGAGAAGAGGAAAATTCAAAGAGGAAAATTACTTAGGGATGCTCCATGAAGTTGTTGAGACCCCAAAGCTGGGGACACCAGGACACAATAGTGAAGAGAATGATGACGGGTGCCAGAAGCACCCACACCTCCCGGAGGTGAGGACACCTGGGTCCATGAGGGGTCATCTCTAAAGCTGAGGGACCTGGACGTGCCTTTATCATTTAGGGACTTAGTGTATGAGCCCTCCAATGTATTCAACATGGTTCCTTCGGTAAATAGCGGTTATAACGGTTTCCTTAGGTTTGGGCGATTGTATGGAACAGGCACAGGTGATATTCCAGATATTTAACAGCCCATATGGATCTCAACGAACCGGAATGGATGATGGATACGGACCAAGTGAACATTCATCAGTGTTTGGGAGCGATGGCATTTCTTCCACTGTCGGTGTGTTGGCGATCTGGGAGGGCATAGAGCATCTCCTACTCCCAAAGCGCCTGTCTTTCAACCTTTGGAAACCTCAGTGTGGATCTGTCTCCTAACAGGCTTTGAGAAGCAGTGTCCCGTTTGCAAAACGTGTACGTGCCTTACGATCTGCAACGTTACATAAGGAAATAATATCTGTCCGTCCGTGTTGTCACCACTGACTGACGTGATGTGCCTGCAGGATGGGACCCGGCTGCCTGAGGTGGAGCTGGAGAGGAGATGTAGGCGGTGTGGACCGAGGGGGCTCACGAGTGCGTTCCTACACCACGCTTGTCTCAGGAAGCGTGACCCAGAGGAAATGCTGAAAATGTGTTGTGCGCCTACGAATGTTTTAAGGATAAGTGTTTAAACCGCAGCTTGAATCATACACAATGGTGTTAAATTAAAGTCGTTAGCTTCAGGGAATCTGTTTCTGAAATGCACAGCATCCGGAAGCTACACTGTAATTCTAGTGACCCATATTGAACACACACCTATGTCTTTTTTTTTTTTTATTTAAATGCACAAAATGTGCTGAGCTCCTAGGCGTTTGTGCCGAGATGCGCTTCCGATCTCACGACGTGAACACCCTGCTACGTAAGAATTAACTGCCCTCGATATGACTGGTGGGAAGAGGCTGTGATAGTTCTGTGTAACTTCCATTCACCTTGCATTAAGATGTCCATGATGCATTTTCTGTCAAGGAAAGTACCATTTTATAAAATTGTTCCTTATTACCCCATATGGTGATGTCAGACGTTGCTAATACAACCCTCAGATTATTGCAGAGAGTGTCTTTAGGCTGAGACACGTATTTCCCATGCTGTCGCACAAAGTGGCTTGTTCAGTCCCTTCTCGGGGAACCAGGGTGAGTTTTGTTTGCTCATCCTTTATACTTCTGTGGTGTCGTCCCTAGGGACAGATGTCTGTTTCCCTTTTTCTTCTTCTCTTGGTTATCCCATAAGCATAGAAGTTAAAAAACATAATAATTAAGAAAAAGAACGTGCCTTATTTCCTTGCACTTTCTGAGTGACTTTCAACTTTGCTCTGCATTGAGAACTTGTGAAAATGCATATTCCTGGGTTCAGCCTTAACAACTCTAACTTCAAAGGTCTAACGAGGAGCCCAATAGTCTGTATTTTTGGCAAGAGTCTCAGGGTTTTTTTGATATACGTAGGGTGTAGGTCATGCTTTGAGAAATATTAAGTACATTGATGCTACAAACATGGGTATATTCAATGTAAATTTCCTTTTGTTTTTAAGATGCCATTGAATCAGTCAGGCTCTATAGGTTTCACTCCTCTTTTACCTTCTATTCCATCCATCCATCCTACCTTCCTTTTCTATCCACAGATTCATCTGACCATCTATCTATCCTTCCTTCCTTCCATGCATCCATCCACCCACCCACCCATCCATCCATCCATCCATCATCCATCCATCCACATTTAACCGTTTTGAAGGGCTATTGTGTGTCTGGGCATTTGGGAATAAAAGAAAGACACAATATTGTCTTGAAAGGGCTCAAAGACACAAGCAGAATCCTTTTTCCTTTTTGTCTGTTGCTGAAACTATAAACGATGCTCTGATTTAAACAAATAACAACAAAAAGAGTAAAACAAAGCTGTTTTCAGGTTTATTTGAATTATTTACTATTACCTCCACCCATGATGTTATTAATGATTAAAATTGAGGAATTACAGGGAACTGTAATGAATCTAAGATCTATAGAAGTTGCCGGACGGTCCTCTCTCACACACAGTGGTATGGATATAGACACACTGACTCTGGTGAGAATCACCCACTCTCGGATTTCATCTATTTAGAACCAGCAGGTAGCGTTTTGAGAGATCTTAAGGACCTGATCCTTCCTTTTACTGACTGGGAGGGTCATGTGTCCTGTGAATGCCTCCGGGCAGCCTGGTACTTAAAATATATCACCACATCTCATTCCCTATCACCTTCTTTGTTTTATCATCTTGGGTGGATAAGTTTAGTTTGGCCAAAAATTTGTGTGAAATGGATTATATAGAGTGCGAATTTTAATGTTAAAGTCAAACATATGCACTTTTTTTTTTCAAGTGGATAATACAAAAACGAACCTTTTAATTATGGAAGACAAAGCTTAAAAAAGTATTCTTTTTACAAAAATAATAAGCCTGAATCTATTAATACTTTGAAAAAAAATGGTCCTGCCTGGGAATTCATTTGTGTCTAGTAGAATTTTACTTATGTCATTTGCATAACTTCTTTTTTCTTCAATGTAATTTTTTCATATATTAAATTGCCATAAGCACATCTGAAGAGTTAAGATATATTCAGTTGTATATGTAATTTCTAAAGAGGTCTAAAATCTATACTTTTTCCCCCTTAAATCAGGAATTTCAATGAGGTTGACAGCAAGAGTAGATTTTAGGGATGCCTCGGTGGGTCAGTCAGTTAAGCATCTGACTTTGGCTCAGGTCATGATCTCACCGTTCATGAACTCGAGCCCCACGTTGGGCTCTGTGCTGACAGCTCGGAGCCTGGATCCTGCTTCAGATTCTGTGTCTCCCTCTCTCTCTGCCCCTCCCCTGCTCACATTCTGTCTCTCTCTCAAAAATAGAAAAAATAAACATTAAAAAAATTGTTTTTAAGTAGATTTTAATTGTGATTTTGGGAAAGATTTCCACTTTCTTAAAACTTTGCTTTTAATAAGGTCTCCCAAGGCACAAATGCATCAGGGATGTACTATTGGAATGCCTCCCCGGTGGCTCTGCACTGGTATGTGCTTGGGTTCATGTTTTTTCCCATTGTTACCCAGTTATCTGGCACTGATTGAATTCTTGTGAATTTTTAAAACAATAAAAAGATGGAAAAGATGGCCTGTTTTGAAAATTACAAATGAAATTAATTACGTACCTTAAAAAGTTCAACATCCACCAAGCCATCCTGTCTGTCCATCCATCCATCCATCCATCCATCCTTCCATTTATCCATCTATCTTTCTATCCATCCATATTTTAACCACTTTTAATAATGCATAATACCAAGACGAATGGTTATTAACCATGAAACACCCTTTACTGATCCTGGTTAGTGTTGGTGTTGACCTGTCACTTGAAATCCAAAGGTTGATTTCTTTTGTACGCACCAGGGACGGCCAATGCACAAAGTGGGCGGTGAGACCACAGAGAGGCGTTACATGGGTGGTTTTGTTCTCCAAAAAATTTCTGAGGATTTTTAAATCCTCATGCACGCACTCAATGGAAAGAAGCATTGTCACATTTTGGTCTTTTCAGTACTATCCACAGACCCAAATAGCAATCACATTCATAAGGGGCATCGCTAATATACACACATAGAAAGAGCCTCTGTAAACAACCCCAGGAGTGTGAACGGAAGTATTATATAGTCAATACAATCTCTCCTCTATTCAGATGGTCATCTGCACTTTCCCCACCGGTCATGGAGACTTTGCCAGTATCTCTGTAGAATATTGTGATATCTAGTAGAATATTTAAATTGTGTAAGTTTAAACTTCTAACCACATTTAGCAACCTCCTTTTTTCTTTTTCTTTTGGAAGAGAGATGGTGGAAACAGTGAAAACAGATCTCTGATATTCCGCCCAGATCAGATGGACACGGGTCTAGGGTAAACAATCATATATCAGATTTCCCTAGACCCTCCGTTGGTGTCAAAAGCTCCCCCACTGTCTGTCCCTGCCCCACCCCCCAACTGCTGCCCTTTTAGGATCCTTCTAAATCGTATCGACCAGGCTCACATAAAATTGGTCTTTACAAGGGCAACTGTGGGTAACGTGAATGCCATCCTTCAGAGAGAGCTTCGTTAGCTGCCCAGGTGACGGGGCAAATGGTGCCATCAGGTAAGGTCTAGGACCAAACACCTAAACCTTATGCATCACCACCCCAGGGACACTTGGTGACACAGCCTCACAGACCTTAAACCACAACAGAAAGGGAGGTGATGTTGCACCAGGCAAATAATGCCTTTAGTTGTTTGGTCCCAGCCACGACCTTCTACGGGCAACTTGGTGTTTTTGTTTTGTTTTGTTGTTGTTTTTTTTTTTTTTTTTTAGTAAAGCAATTCATTTTATTCTTGAATTGTTCTACACAAAAAAGTGGCCTCTGCTATATGCATTTAACAAAAATACAAAACTCACAATAAAATTTTACTTTGCTTTCTTGTTTCTATTTTTTAAATTTTTTAATGTTTATTTTTGAGAGAGAGAGAGACAGAGAAAGAGAGAGATAGAGTGTGAGTGGGGAAGGAAAGAGAGAGAGGGAGACACAGAATCTGAAGCAGGCTCCAGGTTCTGAGCTGTCAGCACAGAGCCCGATGCAGGACTCAAACAGAATCGCGAGATCATGACCTGAGTCAAAGTTGGACACTTAAATGACTGAGCCACCCAGGTGTCCCATTCTTGTTTCTACTTTTAATGAAACTAAAAAAATATGTATTTTCTTACATTTCTGACTGGTTACTTAAATCATTTTTTTCTATTGCAGTAAAACACACAAACAGAAAATGTGCGATGTGACCATTTTTATGTGTACAAGTTAGTGACATTAATGACATTCACAACGGTGTGCACCCATCACCACTTTCCATTTCCAAAACCTCTTCATCACTTCAAAGGGCAAATTTCAGCCCCATAAATATTCCTGGACTTAATGAAGCCGATAAAAGAAGCAGCAGTAAGCTGTAATAAGTGATCAAGGTGATACACTTATCCTGAACAGGAAACTCTTGGGTTTTTGAACTAAACTCCAAGCAAAACCCAGAAGTAGAGCCCAAGGTCACATCTTTCACTCAGACCCACTGGCTCCCGAGTTTCCCCTTCTATTCTCAATGCTTTTCTCTTCATTTCGTCCTATCAGTTGGAGGTTCGCGTCATTCCCCTTGTATTTAAATCTAGCGGGTCTTACTGTGCCCAGTGTTTTTTGTCTGGCTTTGCTCTGAAATTCCTTTTTCCCCAGAGAGTACGCGACACCAAGCAGAGAACGAGATTCAACGTTACAGTCAAGGTGGTGCATTATTTCAAGTCCTGAAAACCATAATCGCCTTTTCCTTTGGCCCCAGGAGCACCTTTTGCCGGGTGAGGAGGGACCGTTCCTCGCCCCAGGACCAAGGTGGGGGCCCTGGCTCCCTCCGCAGGGGCAGGGGGCCAACGGGTCTGGGTTCCAAGTCTGAGCCAGCTCCTCAGAGGCTGAATCTCATTCGCCAACCTCGTTCCAGTCTCTACTTCAAGTCCTCTGGTGCCCCACTGTCACCCACTGCAGAGCCCGGAGGGATCGCTTGACTGTGGCTCCTGGATCCCCCTCCCCCAAGCGCTTCCATTACCAACAGAATCCAGGGCTGGCGGAGTGGATTGCTTCGAGAAGGGCTCTGCCGTTGTTGTCGGTGTTTCTGTATCTATGGCAACAGTAAGACGTTTTTTGTGAATAACTGGGGGAGAAAAAGGTGCTCAAATCTCCCCTGGTAAACTGTCAGCACGTAAGTTATTTCTGGCTTTAAACGTTATTTTTAATGAATGCATATTTTTACGGGCAACCCTCTCTAGGAGTTATGTGCTCCGGGGTGCGTAATGGGGGGTGTTTGCTTTCAGTTACGTGCAAGGGGAAAATGCAGTGAGTCAGAAGAGGGAGTAAACACGCAAGAAAAGCGTTGTGTGCTCGAGCGTGTGGGGTTCTCTTGGACTTCCTATTACCGCAAGAGGCCATGGCAGTGAATGCCAGTCGACGGGACAGGAAAGCCAGGGAGTAGAGCAGGGCGGGCTCTGGTGGGACCCTCCGAGGTGCTGGAAGGTGTCCCCAGGAATTCTTGCATCCCGGCCCGTCTCCACCCAGCCTGATCTTCATGGACAAGGGCAAGGATCTGAACGAGAATCTTGCCCTCGGTCTAGGAGGAGGCAGTTTTGACACTGGTCTATCGGGCCCAGAGTGGAAAACACAGGCACGGCGTGGGGGTGGTGAAGAAGGGAGAAGAGTGGGGAGGAGCAGGAAGAGGAGGCGACCAGGTGATGCCCCTCTGGCAATGCAGGTCAGGCCCCCCCCACCGGGGCGTCCACACCCCACTCCAGCCTCCCTCCCTACCCTGCACTGCCCACACAGCGCCTGAGCTAGGGACCAAGGGAGACCAAACCCTTTTGGGAATGAGGCAGGGTCCAGGCACACATTCTTTCCCACTTAAATCCATATCCAACAAAGAAATGGGGACCTGGGGGGCGCCTGGGTGTCTTAGTCAGTTAGGCATCCGACCCCTGATTTCGGCTCCAGTCATGATCTCATGGTTTGTGGGTTCGAGCCCTGCGTTGGGATCCTTGCTGAGCTTGGAGACTGCTTAAGACTCTCTCCGTCTCTCCCTCTGCCCCTCTCTAGCGTGCTCTCTCCCTCTCCAAAGTAAAAAACACAATTAATTAATTAATTAATTAATTAGGTTTTTTTTTTTTTTTTAAAAAGCAAGAAATGGGGATTTTTGTCCCCAGGTTGAAGTGTGCCCCCTAGGTCGTGTGGAGGGGAAGCAGGCCGCTAGTCCTGTCCAGTCATGGCTGAGTTAGCACGGCCGCTGGCCATACACATGCTACCTGTTTCCTACGGGCCCCACAGAGCACATGGCGATTTCGGGGGGGGGTGGGTGCTGGCGGGAGGGAGGCCCAGGCTGTGATCGGGGTGAAGAACGCACTCATCCCAAAGGCCTGGGGAAGGGTGGAAGGCATGGCGGGTCACGCAGCATAGAAAGAGAACAGTGAGGGCGCCTGGGGGGCTCAGTGCGTCGAGCATCCGACTCTCGATTTCAGCTCGGGTCATGATCTCGTGGTTTGTGAGTTCGAGCCTTGTGTCCGGCTCTGCGCTGACAGCTGGGGGCTCTCCCTCTCCCTCTGCCCCTCCCCCATGTGATCTCTGTCTGTCTGTCTGTCTGTCTCTCCCTCTGTCTCTGCCCCTCCCCTGCTCTTTCTCTCCGAGGAACAGGACGGCGGCACGCAGCTGGCCAAGACGCAGGGAGGGGTGTTCTCTTTCTGGACACAACCAGTGCTCTCCCTCAACCCACTATTCCCACCCCCCCACCCCGCCCCCGCCCCAGCCCCAACCGGGAACTTGCAAAACATTTCAAGTCGTGCTGAGAAAGGAACATGTTGGTGAGCAGACAGGAAGAGGCTGGGCGTGAGAGTCAGACCAGAGTCGACGTCCATGCTGTGTCTTCTAAGCACAGAGAACCCCCATGCTGGTGCCACCGTGCAGAGACTCTGGGGGACTCAGTCGTCCTCTTCTGCTGCTGAGGAGACCAGTGCCTAAGGAGGTCATTTTGTGACCGAGTCCAGGCCAAAACCTGTCTCTTTCCGCCATGGCCTAGCATCCAGTTGGTCAAGTTGTGCAAGGAGAATTCACTCGAGGCAGAGAGGAGCGGAGCCCTGGGCTGCCCAGCACCAACCTGCCTCCTCGCCTCGCTGCGGGGTCGCCTGTGGTCACGGCAGCCAAACTGCCTTCCTGTCCGTAAGTGGACCTGATGCTGACAGTCCCCACTGAAAAGTTACAAGGGCAGAGCCCGGTACGTAGTGATTGCTCATTAAATAGTAGCTGCTGTTATTATAGGAAACGCAGAGCCAAACAGAGGTGGCAGAGGGGAAAGTGTAGGGCACGAACCTGAAGGCAACATTGGGTTTCGAGCCCCGGGGGGGCCCCAGGGGCCTCACCGAGACTCGGTTTCTGGTCTGTGAGGGGACGTCGTGGTACGTGTTCAGCGGCCCGCTGCAGGTGGCCATCAGGAGCCCCTGCGGGCGCGGGCTGTGGATGGGGCTGGTGTTCAAGGACAAGGAAGCATGCAGAGGGTCCGGGACAGGCAAGGAGCGTGTAAGGATTCGGGAGGAGCCAGGGGAGCCGATCGAGACAGAGCAGGGAAGCAGCGGAGGGAGAAGCGTGAGAAACAGTCAGGAGTTTGTATCTGGATCGTGGTGCCGGACCACAACAGGTGGAATACTGAACTCGAGTTTCAGCCACCTTGAAGGTGGTTCAAGGCCACCACTCCCTTGTGAGGAAAAGGGAGGGGGGCCGAGAAGGGGAGGAGCAGAAAAGAGGGGTGGGCTTTGTGTGTGGCTTGGGAGAGCCCTGCTTGTAGTCACACAGGAGAGCCCCGTGCCGCCCCCACCCCCGCCCCGGGAGAAAAACCACAACTTTGAGGGCTTCTGTTCTTACACTTGTCCGGAGTCCTGTTTTCTCCATTTGTTTCTTTTTTTTTTTTAGAAGTTTGCTATTTCTTTTTTTTTTTAATTTTTTTTTTTTTTTCAACGTTTATTTATCTTTGGGACAGAGAGAGAGACAGAGCATGAACGGGGGAGGGGCAGAGAGAGAGGGAGACACAGAATCGGAAACAGGCTCCAGGCTCTCAGCCATCAGCCTAGAGCCCGACGCGGGGCTCGAACTCACGGACCGCGAGATCGTGACCTGGCTGAAGTCGGACGCTTAACCGACTGCGCCACCCAGGCGCCCCTCCATTTGTTTCTTTAACTAGGAAAATATATTAAGTGATTTTAGAAGGTCGTTGTGGCTGAGCCAGGTCACATCCTGTACGTGCAGTTGCAGAGAGAGCCTGTACCCTCTTAGGTTAGAGAAGAGGTTCCTCTAAATTTGCAGTGACGGGCAGGAGGGATCTCCAAAAGGAGGGCCCGTAACCGCTCTGATTTGGCGCTGGGGACCCACATTTTCAGACTTCCCGCACGCGTGAAAATGAGGACGTAAACTGATCCAAACAACTCAAGATTAATTTGACATTATTCGAGCATCAGTTATATGTGCTGGTTTCTCTTCCGATCGCATTAAGACAAATGGGAGAATTCGCTGCCTCCCAGAAACGAATCTGTCCAGCAGGATCTCAGCCCTTAAAGTTGAACAACCCTCTTCAAAACCATGAGGAATCAGTTGGCCCAGTTGGGTCTTTCCGGTTGGAAGATGAATAAGCAAGGAGCCTCTGACATTTCGTTTCACTGACATTTTATTTTGTTCTAAGTCCTTTTTTTTCTGTTCCCTCAAGTACATTTTCTGCTAAGATTCTGCAAACAGACATCAGAATGAGTCAGAACCCACTTAAATGTATTGAGCCTCACAGGTTTGGCGATTTAATTACATGTTTGAGGGGGTTTATAAATCACGTTCGATCTGCCTGTGCGTCAGATACCTACTAGGCAGTGGTCGCGGTGTCCCTGGGTCTGCGTCCTGAACATCGGGCCGCCCTCGGGACGCCGCAGGATGAAGAGTCAAGGCACGTACACACTTGCTGTAGGAATGTGCAAAGATTGGGATTTGGTTACCCCCGGGAAGGGCTTTATCTTCTAGAGAGTTCCCGGACGAGGGGCTCAGTGTATGGTGAGAAAGCACACGGGGAGGAAACACCACCAGTCGCAGGTTGACACCGGGCCCGGCCCGCCTTGAAGCTGAGCCCAGCAAAGGGACCCACGGTCGTCCAGGCTCCCGGGGAAAGCCAAGGTGTCGTCCGGAGGAAGGAACAGAGTAGCTGACGGCAGGAGGGTTTGTAGCTTGGCGTCGGGAGCCCCGTCACCCGGGAGACCCCAGACACCAGATGCAGACTGAGTCCTAACAGAAAAGGCCACTCGCACCACACAGGCAGAGAAGCGGCACAGTTGATGCCTGGTTCTGAGCAAGGAATGTGGGTGTCTGATCGTCCTCCGGCCCGAAGACAGGACTGCCGCTGGCGGTAGCAGGACTGAACTTGCAAAGGAAGGTTCTACAGACCTGGAGCACAAAGGGCCGTGAGGAGAGGAGCGAGCGGAAGGAAAGGGTTGTGTGCCTCTTCGTGCAGCCATAACGCGAAAGGGCAGGTGCCCAGCTCCGGTCTGGGAGTCCCTCCTCCTCCCTCTCGTTGTGGACGAGTAGAGCCTTCCCTGCTTCACAGCGCTCAGGGCTTAAAAGGCCACAGGGCCGTGCCTGGCGGGATCAGAAATATCCAGCAACACACGTCTGAGGATGGTCAGTGGTGGAGGTTGGTCAGAATCACTCAGTGTGGGGGCGCCTGGGGGCTCAGTCGGTTGGGCGTCTGACTTCGGCTCGGGTCAAGATCTCCCGGTCCGTCAGTTCGAGCCCCAGGTCGGGCTCTGTGCTGGCAGCTGGGAGCCTGGAGCCTGCTTCGGATTCTGTGTCTCCCTCTCTCTCTGCTCTTCCCCCGCTCATGCTCTGTCTTTCTCTCCTTCAAAAATAAAATTAAAAAAGAAAATCACTGTGACCATCAGGAATGGAGGAGGCGAAGGCAGGTGGAGAGAAATCCAGAATCAGCCAGGCGCCTGGCAAACGAAACCCACAATGTGAGCACTTCCAAAAGGAGGGGTCCAGTGGGGCATAGTCACAGAGGATCCAGAAGAAGTTTCAAAAGTCTGGGATGTGGGAGGGGCTGGTCCGAGTAGGGCAATGACCACTGCCCTCCCGTGGGCAGTCCCTTTCAGTGACCTGTCCATCAAAGCAAGCTTGGACACCGAAAAATAGCACTCTAAGTCAGCTTTCCTATTTCACTTCTAAAGTATCTATTATCTGGGGCTCCTGGGTGGCTTAGCTGGTTGAGTGTCCAACTCTTTTTTTTTGTTTAATTTTTTTTAATCTTTATTTTTGAGAGAGAGAGAGACAGACAGAGACAGAGCGTCAGCAGGGAAGGGCAGAGAGAGAGGGAGACACCGAGTCTGAAGCAGGCTCCAGGCTCTGAGCTGTCAGCACAGAGCCTGACGTGGGGCTCAAACTCATGGACTGCAAGATCATGACCCGAGCCAAAGTCGGACGCTTAAACGACTGAGCCACCCAGGCGTGCATCCCAAGTGTCCAACTCTTGATTTTGGCTCAAGTTATGATATCATGGTTCATGGGATCAAGCCCCGAGTTGGGATCCATGCTGTTTGGATTCTCTCTCTCCCTCTTTCTGTATCTCTGTCTCTCTCCGCCCCTCCCCTGCCCATGTTTTCTCTCTCTCTCCCTCAAAATAAATAAATAAACTTTAAAAATAAAATAAAATAAAATATCTATTCTCAAAGCAATCTATCCTATTTTGGAATTAGTGGTGATGGTTGCATAACGCTGTCACTACACTAAAACCTCTGAATTGCACACTTCAAAGTGGTAACGGTTATGGTATATGAATTGTGTCTCAGTGAAAAAAATGATTCATAAATTGGTTGAAATCGCTTTTAAAAATATTAAATGGTGTAAAGTTAAAAATTGAAATCTCTTGATCCCTTCCCTGACCTACACATTCCCATAAGGAAAACCATATTAACAACCTTCCAGAAATGATCCATGACTATAAAAGTATGTATGTGCATATTTTTTAATAAAAATAGAATCACACTATAAGTAGTATTTTGCAGTTGGCTTTTTTTTTTTTAAATTTTTTTTTTCTCAATGTTTATTTATTTTTGGGACAGAGAGAGACAGAGCATGAACGGGGGAGGGGCAGAGAGAGAGGGAGACACAGAATCGGAAACAGGCTCCAGGCTCTGAGCCATCAGCTCAGAACTCCCGGACCGCGAGATCGTGACCTGGCTGAAGTCGGACGCTTAACCGACTGCGCCACCCAGGCGCCCCATGCAGTTGGCTTTTTAAAAAATGTAACAGTGAACCTTTCCATATCGATACAAATAAATATACTCAATTTTCCAAGAGGTGCTAAGTGTCCCATTGCATGGCATTCCGTCGTTGATATAAGCAGCCTTTCATCATTTGGGGGCATTTAAATGTTCCCCAAATTTCGCTGGGAGACCTGTTACTGAAAGTGTTAATGCCCACATCTCTGTGCACTTACATAAGCATCTCCATTTTTATTTGGACACGAAGTGTAATTTTAATAGAAGGGTTTTTGAGAAAACGGTTCTGGTTAAAAAAAAAAAAAGAGAAAGAAAACATGTGAAAACCACTAATTAGGTAGTCATATAAGCCACGTTCCCCCCGGAGTCTCCGAAGGGCCCCCGAGCAACCTTGCCCCCAGGTGTCCATGCCTGTGTGGGGTCCCATCCCACACTAGATAGAGCTGACCGCTGTGACCAAAGGGGTGATGCGGGGATGACATTGCCTGCTGTCCAAGCTGTGGTGTTTGAGGACATTGCACCCTTTCTGCCTTCTGCTGTCTGATGGCTCGTTCTGGAGGGAGACGGCCACCATGTCTTGGGGACAGACGAGCAGCCCTGTGGAGACCTCTGATGAAGAACCAGCTTGCCAGCCATGCGAGTCAACCGTCTTGGCCGTCGCCTTCAGGTGACTGCAGGCCTGACCCACGGTGACTGCAGTGTCATGAGAGACCCTGAGGCAAACCACCAGCTAAGCCACTCCTGAACTCCTGACCCACAGAAACCGTGCAATAACGGTTCTTGTTGTTCAAAGCCTCTACGTTTGGGGACACTTTGTTACGCAGCAACAGATAACTAATACACCTGGAAGTCTGTGGTTTGGTGTCCCAGAGTCTTAATTTCTGTTTAAACCCCACCTTTGATTCTGCCCCCACTGGAGGCCTGTGGTAGGTCTCACTAGCTTGAGACACTCAACCATTTCAACGGTATGGCTGTACTGCAGCCCAGAGTCCTAGAAGGGGACAGGAGCTGTCAAGGAAGGACACTGAACTCACGTTAAAACTGAACATTGGTGGGGCGCCTGGGTGGTTCAGTCAGTTAAGCGTCTGACTCGTCATTTTGGCTCAGGTCATGATCCCAGGGTCATGGGATCAGCCCTATGTCGGGTTCCCTGATGAGCATTGAGCCCGCTTGAGATTCTCTCTTTGTCTCCCCCTCCCTCCAACTCTCGCTTTCTCTAAAATAAGTAAATAAACAAAATTTGAAACTGGACATTGGTTATTTAGTCACTGCGGTCCTTGAGAAAGCAATTTCATACAACGATAGAAGGATGTAGAGGCCAGATCTTATGAATCTGAGAGTAGACCCTCACCAGCAGAGGTGAAGAAGGATGGGAACTATTATTTCAAGTTGGTGGTGGTGAAGGGAAGGAAAGGGGTCCTTGGCTCTTCGTTGCATGCAGCAGTGAGTGTACTTTGCAGGAAGAGGAGGAATGAGTGCTCGGGATGAAATTAAACACGTGAGCTCTGGAGGGGAGCGGATGCAGAGAGGAGGTGTAAAAGGAGAAGGCATTTCGAGCTGGACCCCAGTCATTTCCCTGCACATTTGCCCGGAGTTGGAGATCCCCGTAGCCTGGAGAGAACTGGGAAGGACGGGTGTCAGGCCGAGGAGCCCACAGGGGAGGGATGGGCTCTATCGGCCACGGCGAGAGTCCACCCTGAGTTGGAGACCATCACCTTAGCGGGGCCCCAGTCCACGCGGCTTTGTGACTTGAGCTACAGGACAGATGTGGACACCCCAACACAGTACAGGACTCTCGGCGCTTGGGGCTGCATCTGGCACCCTGTGGGCGCTCGGTCACGATATGTGGAGTGAACGGGAGGGTACGTGAGGATGGAGGAGAGTCAGTGATGCAGCCTCACACTTTTCAGCGGCTGAAGGCGGGACTCCAGGAGGTAAACCGAGTCCCGCTGGGGATGATGGGATGGGGGAGGGGCGGGCTCGGGCCTGGGGCTGACTTAATAGGAGGAACAGGGCCTGAAAGGGAAAGAGATTGTGCCGAAGGTGACGGCGAGCCCCGGCCAGGGTGCCGCAGGGGCGGAGGTGCTGGGGCCCCTGCAGACGCCTCTTCATCCAGAGCTAATGCCTTTTTGTTTCCCTCTCGAAGGTCCTTGAGTCCTGGCAAAGCCCTGGGTTGCTGGAGACAGTGGTGGCTTTGTGCTTCTCTCTGAAATAAAACTTTTATTCTAAAAAACCCAGAAAATGTATCCAATGCGTGTGTCATCCCCCCAGTGCTCCTATCTTCCCCACTCTGGGGGGCGGGGGAGGCAGCCCCGGTTCACCAGGGCACTAGGCCTTGGCTCCTGATTGTTTCCCCCCTTCTGGATTTCTGCTGTAATGCATTGAAGATGCACAGGAAATCTAATTCCAAACCCTGGCTTTTATTTCCCTTCTTCCGGCCTAACCCTGTCACCGTGAGGAGAGAGCTGGCCGCGTGGCCAGGCACAGTCCCCGTTGGGTGGAGTTTCAAGGAGGCAGCAGGACGCAGGGCCGGCGTCCGCTGCAGGCACAGGTGTCGCGGGCGGGAGAAGGGCTGCCGGTGCCTCGGGCCTACCGGGGAGAAGCGGGCTTCCAGTGCGTGAACTCGGCGAGGACAGGGTGAATCACGGGCCCCCGGAGCCAGCCGCGGGCTGTGTGCCCATAAACCAGATTCTCCGCCCTCGCTCTGCAGGGCGATTCGCGTCCCGGTGACCGACTTGCGCTAACGTTTCTCAGCGGCAGCCTTAGGACCGCCCCCCCCCCCCGGGCGACAGGCTGCAGCTCTCCGGGCCACGGCAGGGAGGAGGGCCCTCGGCCACGGAAGAGGTGTGCTAACTGGGAAGAAGGCCGTGACGTTGGAGCGTCACGGGCACTAAAAAGTTTCTAGGACTCCGAGCTCGAGCGTCGCGGGGCGGCCCGCGCTGTGTCTTAAAACCCGACGGACACCCCGCGCGTGGTGCGGGTGCCTGCGGACCCCGGGGAGCGGCGGGCAGCTCTGCCCTCCGCGGGCCTCCGGCTCCGGCTGCACCCGCCTCACCTCGGAGCGCCGGGAATGAGGTCACCGCGCGGGAGCCGCGGGGGCGGGAGTCGCCGGGGCGGGGGCGGGGGCGGGGGCGGGTGTCCCTCCCGGGACGCCGGGGTCGGGACTCCGTGGTTCGCCCTCCCCCGGAGGGCAGGCGCCGGGCGGGCTCGCCGAGCGGGGGGTCCGGGGGCCCGGGGAGCCACGAGGAAGGCGGCGGGCGGACGCGGGGACGCACTCCCGGGACAATGCAGAAAATGGGAGCCGCGCTCAGCTCCTCCTCCCCGGGCGAGGAGGCGGCGCCGGCGGCCGGGTCCCCACCCCCGGCTGCGCGGGGCCCGGGAGGCGACGGAGGGGGGCGGGGGGCAGGGCCTCGGTCCCCGCGCGCCGCCCCCGCCCGCTCCGCCGGCGCTCGGGGGACGGCCTCCACGCCCCGCCGCGCCGCGGGCCTTTGTCTCTGCGGGGGGCCGGGGCGCCCCCTGCCGGCGGGTGTGCGGCTGTGCTCTCGGGGTCGCCGCGGGCTGGGGTGGGGCGTCCGGCCGCGCTCGGGGGTCCGGCGAGGCGGGGCGGGGGAGTGGTCCGGCCTTGCTCTCCGGGTCCCGCGGTCGGGGAGCGGATGGATGCGGCCGTGCTCGGGGATCCCCCGGGCCAGGTCGGGGGGAGGAGGCCGTGCTCTCTGGGGACCCGTGTCGGGGAGCGCGGGATCCGGCCGTGCTCGGGGATCCCCCAGGCCAGGTCGGGGGGAGGAGGCCGTGCTCTCCGGGGACCCGTGTCGGGGAACGCGGGATCTGGTCGTGCTCGGGGGTCCCGTGGGTCGGGGTGTGTGTTGGGGGGGGGTTCCGGCTTGCTCGGAGGTCCCCCGACCCGGAGGGTCTGGCCTTGCTTCGGGGTTCCGCGGGCCGGGCGACGTGGTGGGGGGGGGGGGGTTCCGGCTTGCTCGGGGGGGGGGGTCCCCCGGCCGTCCGCTCGGAAGGGTCGCCCTGCGCGCTCGGGGACGGACGGGGAGAGGGCCTCCTCGCGCGACCCTCTCTCCCTGGCTTTTCCGGCAGGACCGACAATCTTGTGCTTGTGCCCACAAACGCTTTAGAAAATCGACTCTCTTAATCTTTCCAAAGATGTTACCCCAGCTGCAAAGTCGTGGCACTCTGAAAACCTTTTAAGTCAGTATACCAAAGGGCTTTAGTCGGGATTAAAAGCAAAATGCCAAAATTTGGCTTTTAAAACGCCACGTCTAAATGCAACCTAAGCACAATCGTAGATCGATGCAAAACAGGCCCTCGCCAGAGCCCCCCTCCCCTGCGCGCAGCGCTGTTTGCCCTGAGCCCCAGCACCCCCAAATCCTGGGAACTTCTTTTCTGGCGGGCGGCGGAGTGGAAGCTTGAGCTCACAGAAGGGATTTTCAGTCGGCCAAGGATTTAAGTCAGTGCGTGTTCTGGAAAAACCGACTCACTCCCAGCTCGAGGTGGCCCGGAGAGGTGGGCCTGGGACTCACGACTCCTGGGCGCCCTGGCCGGCGACCCGTCCTCTCTCTAGGGCCGTTTTGGAGGCCTCTGCCCCAGCCAGCTCTCAGCACAGCGTAGGTGCTCAGGGACGCCGCCGCAGAGAGCCGCTGCAGCGCACTTGGCTTTCTAGAAGCAATAAATGAAAGTCTCTATATTAAAAAAAAAAAAAAAAAAAAAAAAAAAAAAAGATTAATGAAGTCACGATGGAGAGGCAGAGAACACAGCAGAATCCACCGACTCACGACAACGTGTGCAGAAGCAATTTGCCCCCGAAACTCTAAACATGAAATGCTTTAGTACCTCCCTGCTGCCCTGCGGTAGCTAGCGAATAAATATTTCCACATGATAGAAAATGGCCCTTTGAAATGTAGCCTGTTCTATTCAAGAGAGAAATACAGCAAGGTACCACCAGGCTTCAGTGGCAAGATGCATTATTATTTTTTCCCAGTTTGAAAATTGTGTGCCTTTCCATTAGGACTCCCAGATGGTAAACACGGATTCCCTCGTGAATTGAATCCGTGCAACCACCCCCTTTGCTGGTTGGGGGAACAATAGACTAACCTCTGGCTGACAAATTATGCCTTCATTGAATGCTTTGATTATCTGTTAAGTTAGAAACAATCCTATTAAAAGTCGGGACCCTGCCTCTTATTTAATCTGCGTGTGTAACCCTTCCTCTCCCATTTCTGAGTTTGTTCTCCAAAGATTAAATAAAAAGCAACCATTCTTGACCTGTGTCTCCTGTGCTCTGAATTTGAAACAAACCCATGATCGGGTCTAAAGTCAAATCAGTGCTTGGGAGAATGTCTATCACGTGGTATCACAGTTCTTTATTCATACTGACGGCTCAGCTCATTTTTTAAAAATAAAAATATTCTGACTAAGGCTAGGAACGTATGGCTGAATTCTGCCGCTTGCTCAGATTGGAGGGGTTTCCAGGGAGTTTTGAGGCACTGGAAACTTGTCTGCTCTAAGTTTTCCGAAATTTCAGCAAAATGTCAAATCACTGAAAGGAAAGCGAGTTATGCGGGTACAAACGAGTCATGTTTAATTCAAGTGACATTCATTCACTCATTTGTTCTATAAATATTTATTGAAAGCCTATTTTGTGTAAGAGGCTGCCACCCCCCGAATGGTCAAGGCTGCTTGGGTGAATCAGTCCTGCATGGCTAACTTGCTCCTGGGCCCTCTACGTGTTCAGTGTGGACGCCTCCAGTTCATACAAGATGGTGGTGTTACTTGACATGCGAGGGCCCAGAGCTCTGGGGTGCTTTGTTGTTGTTGTTTTTAAATCAGACTCTCAACTGCTTGTTTAATCTAAATTTTAACACTAACCTAGAGTGGTCTAAAATGTGTTCTCGGCATTTAACAGATGCGAAACAATAGTATCTTAGTTGCAGGGAAAGAATAAAAAATCTGGGTGTCCCCTTTCGATTCAGAACTTGCGGGTCTGCGGTAATCAACGTCCCTGGCTCATTAATGAAGAAGGTTCTCTCCCCTCCTCCCTCAGTGCCCTCATTCCTATAATGTAAACAGCTACTAAGAGCTAGTATTCCTCTTTGTTCAAACAGACAATGGCCTTTATAACTAAGAAGAAAATTAGTATCAGGTGAAAGCCTCATTTTAGGGTGCTTAAAGCTTTTTCTTTTTTCCAGAAGAACAAAGTACAACAGTAATCTCAAGAAGAATTCACAACGTTTCGAAAGCAACAGGACAAAGGTCTGTCCTTAATGATGCATAGGCACACTTGTGATTGAATTTTAAATATTTTCCTTTTCTTCTCTTTAATTTCCTGAGTGAAAAGCTGAAGCCCAGGGGAACAAGGGTGGTCAAAGGTCTGGGGAGTCAGAAACCCCCCTGTTTTTGGTGGGACCTGCCTGCTTTGTTGCATTGAAGGCAGAGCCTTAGAACCAGAGGGCTGGGTTTCTTCACCAAATTAGGGGATTACGTTTATAAATGTCACGGTAGTGCTTGGGAATGAAAGATGAACAAACTACAAGATGCCCGGAATCCCTAGATTCCTTTCCAGTGGAAAAGGAATCTCTTCCTGCTCGCTCTCAAGTGTGTAAAGAATCAACAATATTCCATCTGATGTGAAAGGTAAATCCCTGTGAGATGCCGGAGACTACAAACATGTTACATTCTTCTATAAAGTGAATTCAAGAATACTCCACTGGCGTGCATGTCCGTCGGTAAGTCTGAAAGACAGTATTGTTGTGCTTTATAGTTTTGTTCTTTGTGTTTTTAACAGTTACTGTCCTGAAAGTCATCCGAACAAGACAGACGAGCTGATCCTTCGCTGCCCGGCGTTGCCAGAATCCGAACAGGAACAGCGTTATCCTTAAGCACGTTACATTTCCTTCTGGCTTGTGGTAGGATTCAGTTTACTCATTTTGTATTCTAATATTACCAATCAAAAAAGAGAGACTAAGAAAGAATGGAGATTGTTTTTTTTTTTTTTTTTTTCCTCAAAATAGCATTCAAGATTTGGAGTTAGTGAAATGAAGCAACTCAGAGAGGCAATTATCCTTCGTGTCTTTAAGGCACAGAGACTGACAAGAGGTGAGAGCAACTTCCTTTTTTTTTGCAATGGACTCTCTTACCTGTCCTGACTGTTAATACTGCAGGACGATCCTTCCACCAGAACCAAGGTGGTGTGATTGGCAGGCGCTCGGGGCTGGCTTCACAGGCCCTTGTGGGCTGTTTGGGTCCCATACCGTGGTGGCCCCTCTCCTTGTAAGTCTAAATGTGTGAGCCTGAAATATTACTCATGGGGCTCTGGCTTCCTGAAATCGCAGGCTGCACAGAGCCTGGGGCATCATTTTTGCAGGTAGAACCCATTTTGACCTTTGATTTTGTTGGGGACCAGGAGGCAGACGGATCACAGCAGATGGATCGCAGGACCTGGGGAATCTCACCCAGATTTCCCTGCCCAGCAGTGGCAGGAGCATTTGGAAGGGGCCCGTGGCTCGTTCCCCTTCATCGTGGGGAGCCAAGCTGGGCGAGAGTGGCTGCCACAGCCAGCAGCCTCAGAGGCTTGGGGTGAAAGAGAAAAAGAAATGAGGGAAGTGAGTTGGGAGAAAAAGAGAAATTTCCTTTCAAGCTCAGTTTGGGTCTCTGTCTTGGATAGTTCTAATGCCTTCCAAAGCCTTTCTCCTAGTGGCCACAGCGCCTTGGTTCAGGAACAGGGCTCTGCCTCTTCCTCGGCTGCACAGGGTGAGTGGGGCCCTGCTGAGGGGACAGTGTGGTGCTCTCTGGACAGGTAGGTGCTCTCGGGGTTACCTTTCTTCTGAGGCATGGATTGCCACGTGTGCTCCCTGGAAGCTCATTAGAAATGCAAATTCTCACTTACTGGACGGACTGGAGATTCTCCCCCAAGCAAGCTCTGCTTTCACAATCCCACCAGTGACCCTGGTGCAAGCTCCCTGTAGAAATGGCTGAGTCCCGCCCTTCGAGATGCTGATGAAATTGGCCTAGGTATAGCCTGGGCACTGGGGTTCGGAAGGCTCCCCAGGTGACTCTCCTGTGCAGCCCACGTGTACAAACCCTCCTCCAGAGCCCTACTTTCTTCAGGGGTGAAAGGCGACTCCATGCCCCCTCCCCTGCGGGGCTCCTGAGCACTTGCAGTGTGGCCAGTGGCCAGTGTGGCGAGTGCACCGAGGAGCAGAGTGTTACATTCAATTTCGATTCGTTTACATCTAAATGGCTGCGTCTGGCCGGTGGCAACCGTATTAGATAGAAAGTCCTAGACCTGCAGTGAAATGTCATACCTTCCCTGTAACGGATTCGAACACGCAAAGGCCTCACTAGGTTACGTGTTTAAGGAGATAGGAAAAAAGATGGTCAAGAGTCCTAGGATTATGTTTTTTAATCTATATTTGGTGAGAAGTAGGTAAAAACTGTGTGGAGGGGCGCCTGGGTGGCTCAGTCGGTTAAGCATACGACTTCGGCTCAGGCCATGATCTCGCAGTTCGTGGGTTCGAGCCCCGCATCGGGCTCTGTGCTGACAGCTCGGAGCCTGGAACCCGCCTCGGATTCTGTGTCTCCCCCTCTCTCTGCCCCTCCCCCACTCACGCTCTCTCTCTCTCTCTCTCTCTCTCTCTCAAATATAATAAATGTTAAAAAAAAAAAAAAGAAAAACTGTGTGGGGCCATAGACCTCCCTGCTGGCTCCTCCCGTCAGACCCCAATTCCTGGCAGCAGCTTCTGTGGCTTCTGAGAACGCACAAGAATCCTAAGGGATGGTCTCTGAGAATCAGGCTCCCGGGTTCAACCCCAGAGGCTCATACCAGTGGAACTGGCTTGGGGCCCTGGAAACTGCATTTTTGGGAAACAAGACCGTTGGATCTGCTGCCAGATGTTTGGGGAACACTGAGAGCAGGCGGAGGGGTCCGACCTCGTCCTTTACAAAGAAATGGAAGTCACTGAGAGTCCACCTGTCCGTCCCCCAGGGCTGGAACTACCACTCCTGAGCGTGGTAAACCTTGACCTGGGAAATCTCGACGGCTCTTTCGTGAATCCCACAGACTTTGGAGGTCCAGTATTTGTCAGGTCGTGCTGGGGGCGGGGGCAGCGGGGGGAGAAGGTGGCGAACGAGATTCAGCACCATTTGTAACCCCTGCTGTGTGGACACGTCCTGGTGCTGTGTGGTTAGCGTGGCTGTTGCTGGAGGTGCCCTAGTCGGGGTGGGGGGGGGGTGGCCGCCCTAACCAGAGCCCCATTTACCCTCCTTCCCACCCCCCCCCCCCACACACGACGGGTCTGTGCTAGTTAGGGGCCACAGCTGTGGACTCTTTGTGGGCTCTGCTTTCGCTTCCCAGGTTGTAGAAAGCCTTTGCCCAACACGTGTGGCCCCACCACTGACTGCTGCTTCTCTTAACGGCAGAAGTTGCCGTTTAGTGGGGGCTTCCTGTGTGTTGGGGAGCCCACAAGACGGCACAGTTTGTTGTCCGAGATTAAACGCTCTTGGGAGTACGTGGGGACGATGTCGACATTCTGTCAGGGCGACAGGGACCGTGTGGGGCGCGCTGTCACACCGCGGCGGGGGCATGAGGACGGTGAGGTCACACAGCTGGTGAGGGGCCGAGGCCCCCGGTCAGGTCTGTGTGACTGTGTTCTGGTTGGAATAGTGCCCCCCCCCAAATTCACGTTCACCCAGAACCTCAGAATGTGATCTTACTTGAATAGGGTTTTTGAGGATGTGATTAGTCAAAATAAGGTCTTAATGGATTGGGGGAGGGGCCTACACCCAATGACCAGGGTTCTTACCCGAAGAGAAGTGATCCAGAGACCCCGGGTGAGGGCAGGTGGTGGTGGGAGTGGAGGCGGGAGATGCCTCCGGCTGCCGGGGAACAGCAGGCGCTGCCAGAGCCCCCAGAAGGCTGGACGGACGGAGAACAGGCTCTTCTTCAGGGGCTCGGAAGAAATGAGTGCCGTCAACACCCTGCTTCCGGAGTTCTGGCCCCCAGAGCGGTACTTTGTTTCAGCGGCCGCGGGAAACCGACGCAAACCCTGAGGGCCGATCTCCAGTCCTTAGTACTACCTAGTACAGGAGATGCACAGGAGGGTGGGTTGGGGGGGGGGGGCGGTAACCCGAATTTAAGCCCCAACCTTGGCATTTACTCTTTGTGTGAGCGTTAGCAAATGATTCACTCTGGGAGACTCACTTTGCCCATTTGAACCACGGGGGTGACGAAAATTTCACCTGCCTCATAGGCCGTTGGGTGGTGATTATCCTCCCTTTGCTTCAATACCATGTTTATTTTACGTGGGGCTTTTCCAGGTGCTGGGAATACCGAAGGAAGAGACGTAGTCCCTTCCCTTAAGGAAACTCAAGAAGTCAAACACGAGACTCCATCCGGCTCCTAGATAAATGCCTGAGGGAACTGAATGCACGTCCAGGCAAAGGCTGGTGACCTTCTTCACGGCAGCCCCAGTCGGAAGCGCCCAAATGTCCACCGCCTGTAGACTACATGACTAAAATGTGGTATATCCACACACTGGAATATTACCCGCCCATTGAAGGAACCAGGTACCCATCTGACCCCAAAGAACAGTAAGTACAGGGTCTGTCACCGAAGGACAAGGCTCCAAGGCCCGGGCAGAATTTCCTCTCTCCCCTGCCTTTCTCAGGCTCACCCGCGTCGTTGAAGATAACTGTCCTCACCCCAGCCAGCAGGGGCTGCCCTCACCTCCTTGGGGTCTCTCCCCAGGAGCACCTGTCCGGGCTTGAGTCACTGGGGACTATAGCCTGGCCCGTGGTGCATCCGAAAGCCATCCAGAGCCCCTCGTGTTTTCTTCTTTTATTGTAGTTGTGCTTCCCACTCCTGGAACTCTGATGGATGCTCGCGGATGCTCCCGGTTGGGGGATTTAGTATGGAGCCAAGTCGGTGGTTCCTCTGATTTGGAGACAGACGTTCCGGCTGGCTGTTTCCCATTTCTTGTGAGACTGAAACGAACAGGAGAATGAAAGAAATCGTTATTGGCACTTGACAAGAGACAGGAGGTCGTGAGGACAGAAGAGACGTGGAGGGGATCTAGGGGAGGCAGCCTGAGAGGCGTCCCATTACGCCAACCAGTCTGCGGGTAAAATTTGCTCACGGGCTAACATGCCCCTTGCGATGGTTAATTTTGCGTGTCAACTTGACTGGGCCATGGAGCCCAGACAAGTGAGCAGCCGTTATTCTGGATGTTTCCTCGAGGGTGTTTTGGGATGAGGTTAATCCTTAAATCCATGGGCTTTGAGATTACTTTCATAGTGTGGGTAGGTGGGCCTCATCCAATCAGTTGATGGACACCTGACTGCCTCCAAAGAAGGCATTTTGCAGCAGAACGGCTTTTGGACTTGAGCCAAAACATCAGCTGTCCCCTGGGACTCCACCCTGGTGGTCCACTCTAGCTTGTGGACTTGCCAGCCTCCACAATTACGGGAGCCAATTCCTTAAAATAAATCTCTTTCTATATATACACATGTCTTATCAGGTGTGTTTCCGTGGAGAGTGCTGACTAATACAGTCCTCTACAGATCAGACCGACAGCCATCAGATCCCTCAAGAGCAAATATCTGGGAAGCCCTCATGTATGAGGACCTCACGCCATTTGAGACGCTGGCCGAAGGCCAAACAGGACGGTAGGAAGACGCGACGAGCATCTGCTCTGGCCTCATGACAGCAGCAGAAGTTGTGAGCATCTCCTTCCTCGAAGTCATATGGATGTTTGGGAGCTAATTCCCATTTTCATCCCGCTCTCCTCTCCGTCCGTCTGCCGTGCACTTTGCTAGGAGCTGCTCCTGGTGTGGTTCGCAGGCGTGGGCACAGTGGGGACGCACATGAGCGGAAGCCGAGTGTGGATGGAGCGGCACCCCGGTGCCCAGGCTTTGGGCTGCCACCTGTCGGGGAGGAGTGAGTGCACCGTTTGTTTGAAATAAGGAGAGCCACACTGTGTTAGAGCTGTTGTTACTCTGGGAAGCGAATGTCAGGGACAGAGAGAGAGAGAGAGAGAGAGAGAGAGAGAGTGTGTGTGTGTGTGTGTGAGAGAGAGAGAATCTAGCAGTGCATTCAACAGGCATTTGTTGTTCCCTAGTGTCTTGGCAGAATCCCCGAGGTGGGCTGTGTGAGTGGGAGTCAGTGAAGTGCAGTGAGATGCAGTGACCCGCCCCCGCTCTGCCCCTTGTGGTCTGAACTTGGGCATCAGACCTGCGAGGCACCTCCTGGAGGCTCCCCGCGGATCTGCCGCCCGCTGACGGGAAGTGACACCGTGAGTCTGCTCCGGTCACCGTATTGTTGTCCGGTGCTAGAATCTCGGCCAGACTCTGCAGGCAAAGAGACGGCCGTGCCGCTTCCTGCTCTTTGAACTTCCAGAATTCCGGAGTTCCTGGCAGCCTTCTGTGACCCTCCCCCCACTCAGAACCATGCCAGTGAATTTCTTGTGCCGCGGTCAGCCAGGGGTGGTGGCTCTGGTTGCAGCCAGAACACTGATGGGCACCGTGGCTTTGCTCTGACGGCTGTGGGCGTCCCAAGGTAGGAAGCCCTGATGCTCCAGAGCAAGGTGGTTTGACCATGAGACAAGGCTGCCTGGAGGAGGTGTGCCTACGTCCTGGAAACCATCTGGCCATTCTGCTTCCTAAGACCGACCGAAAGCGGTGGCTCATTTTACTGGGAAGCCAAGAGGGCAGTTAAGACGTTTCCTGTTTCTGAAGATTTAGGGTTGCCCTTACCGCCTGCCATCTTGCTTTCGTCCTGTACAAAGAGCCCCTGCTACCTATTCCAAACCTTCTGTCCTGGACGGTCAAAGGCTAGAAGGTGTTAATAGAAGGATGCTCACGTGACAGACTGCCCTTCCCCCAACAATACTGGAAGAATTACAAGAGGGTGGTGGTAAACGGAGCGCCTTTGGAGGAAACACACAAACAAGCATCTGCCATCGCATATTGTGCTAGAATCAGGTCAGATCCCATTTTGCACACAAATCTATTTGTTACTGGATCTACTTAGGAATCCTACCTGCTCACCAGGGTATAACAACATACTGTCCCACAAACGGAGGTTGTGATGTAGTAGGTGGCTTAGATTGTAGATTTTAGCTTTAGAATGAAAGCATCTCTTACCTCCCAAATCTGTGTTAGATCTCCAGACTCGAGCCTGTGTATCCTCTCGACAGGAGCCAGAACGCATCGGAGGGACCAGGAAGACGTGGGGAGGTGCGGGCTGGCACCTCTGGGAGTTGGGCTTAGGCGAGGCTCTAGGGCACTATTTGTGACTTTAAATAGCTCTCTCTGCGAGTTGAAGAGGGCTGGGCGCGGTAGGCTAGTCTCCAATATGATCTTGTTGTGTTCTAGGAAAAGTATACGAAGGAAGAAAGTGGAAATAGACCATATACTTTATTTTGTATGGTTTGTGCCAACGCATTGTTGTGAGTTTTAATTGTATTTTTATATCTTTAACATTTTTAAAATTTATTTTTGAGAGATAGAGTGAGAATGAGCACGAGTGGAGGAGGGGCAGAGAGAGAGGGAGACACAGAATCCGAAACAGGCTCCAGGCTCTGAGCGGTCAGCACAGAGCCCGACGTGGGGCTGGAACCCAGGAATGGTGAGATCATGACCTGAGCCGAAGTCGGATGCTCCACCGCCTGAGCCACCCAGGTGCCCCTCTGCTGTGAATTTTAAAAAACTATTATCATCATCCTGGTTCACAGTTGCTTTAGTTCGGATGGACACTCACATATTTGATGATTCAGCCACTGGTCTTGCTTCTACTCATTGTTATTGATCCTAATAATTAGGGTTTGAAATAATTTATGATCCTATTATACAAAACAGTAGAGAGCATACCCTCTGACCACAGCAAGTTATTTTCTGTGAAGATGGAAGCTAACCCGCCTGTGTGGCAGGAGCAAGGCCTGGACCAGCCTTCCTGGATGATGGGAAAAACCAAGGATCTCGGGTAGACGGAACAAACCAAGCTGATGGCCAAAATTATGGCTCATAAACACAAACGAAGAGATTTAAAAGAGCACATGAGATACAGGAATAATATTACAGATGCTCTCAGACCAGCTGCTCCCTGAAGCAGGAGAATTGGACCAGTACTGCTGAGGCCTTTATACGTTCTTCCCAGAGGTCACCCCTCCTCCTGGGGGTCACCGCAACCTAATTTTGTGTTCATCATTCACTTGACGTCCTTCATAATTTTCCCACATAGCGGTGTATCCTTAAGCCATATATTGCTTCCTCTTGCACACTTCTGAAGTCTCCATAAGTGGTACAGTGCTGTGGGCAACCTACTTTTAAGTTCAAGTTTGCTTGTGGTGTCCCCACGTGTGCTGGCATTTGTAGCTCTAAGTCCTTCATTTTCACTGCGATAGAGAATTCCGCCGCACGAAGACACCGTGGTTTATTTCCCCCAGAGCAGGAGATCATTTTTCTCTTTTTAAGTTGCTCACGCTATCCCACTGTTTTAATGTTATCTGTGCACGCACAGCGATGATTATGCATTGGTTACACAGTGACGTAAGCCTGCTCTGAATATAGGCCCCAATACATAAAAGATTGGACTGTGACTTGGTTAGTTTCCTACATCGTTTCTTTGGGAGCCAAAGAGTTGAGAAGCAGAACCGCTGCAGGTCTCCTCCTCCAGCCTCACCACTTGTCCCTTCAAAAGCAGTAACCTTGTTCTTCAAATATCATCTCCTCCCCGTGTGACGCCAACTAGGTGTCAAAGCCTCAGTGACACCAAATGACATCCTTTGACCTCAGAACATCAGTTGATGTCAAGTGTAATGTAACTGAAAGCCGAGTTTCTTCATTCGAATGATAATGTCATTTGTGGTGTCTTGTCTTTCACCTTCCCTGATTGTCGTTATTAAAAGCACACCGTGTTTCTCATGCTCGTTTGTGAAATGGCAGAGCCCTTACTAGCGTGGGTCTGTTAGGAAGAGCCCACGAGGATGGTTTCAAAGCACTTCGTGATGAACAGTACGTTCTAGAAATGGGAATTGAAAATAATCAAGACATTCATGGATCCAAACAGGCCACAGAAACACCATAGCAACAAATGAACAATAATTGTGGCATTACAGGCTCTTTCCTCCGCTACATGCGCGTGCAATCAATGCTCACGCCGCAGGAGAAGCCCAGGTCAGATCTGGATGCCACCACCCGTGAGGATGCTGTGACGAGCCATGCGAGGTGGGTGATGGGCTGCTGGGTCCAGGAGGAAACATACGTGTGTGCTCCTCCTCCGGGCTTCCTGCCCGCTCATTCCTGGCCATCTCCCGGGCACAGAGATGTTGTACTTCTGGGCACCCCAGGCCCTGAGCCGATTAATCAAGTCACCCAAGAAGATGTTGCTCTGAAGAAACTACCTGTTGCCCCAAAGATCTCATCTGGATGGACATACAGCTAAAGCCAGGGCAACAGACAAGGCTGTGAGTATAGTAGTGATGCAGTCCATGTGTTTCCAAGGCCAAAGTCAGGAACACAGAGGAGGGCCTTGGCTCCCTTGGCCTGTAAAAGCTAGCAGAAGTGACATTTCCCAAGCTATTTTTGGAAGTGGACACAAAGGTAGATGTGGCCCCAGCCCTGCCCTGTTTCCTGATGGCGCACAGGCTAGAAAGGATTCACAGGCTCTGTTGGATTTGACCATGATTGGAAACATAACCCTCAAGAGTCATCTCAGGAACACCAGGAAGACATCAGTGTAAGAAGGAAAGACTTCATTTTCTAGGGAAGTCCCTTGGCCTTACCCGTTTTGACGATGTGGCGGCTGGCTTGAGACGCCCAGGTTAGGGGACGTCTTCTCCAATGGTAGGGAGACCGCAAAGGGGCAGGTGCTGAGGACAGCAGACTCTTCCCTAGGGATCCACCAGTGGGGTGTCCTTCTGGAAAGAGAGACAGAGTGAATACAAGAGCAATGGTGGCGGTTGGGGGAGCTGGTGGCTGACTTGGTGACACTTCTGTAGGTGAAACCTCTCCTGTCTCCTGAGTCAGCCAGAATACCTGGTTTCATCAGGGTCTAGATATTTTAGAAGTAACTCCTAGGCACTGAGTGATTTTAGAGCTTTTTTCCCTTTACCATCTTTGAAGGGTAAACTGGATACTCAGGCTTCTCAAACTCAGTTTGTTTCCATGGTTACAAAACACCGTGCTCTCGCTGACCCACAATGCATCAGGAGGGGCACGCTGGCTGCCTGGTAATGGCTATATCATTTTCCAAATTTGCAGACCTCCTTCACACTATCCAAGTATTAGTAAGGTGGGTGCCCTCCTTAAATCAAATTTGCAGGGAGCAAGGAGGAGGATATTTGTGCTATAAATTACAACCCAGAAGCATTATCCCCCAATAAATGGAAATATTGAGGGAAAAGGTTGGGCAGCAAGAGACTGTCACCAATTGCCATGGTGCCCTGGGGGAATTTCCTCTTGCCCAGCCTAAGTCCATTAGCCCGCCTCTGTACTCGAGACGGAAGCCTGTCGGGGAGGCCTGATGCTCCCAACGGCAAGGGCCAGGCACCGCGTCTGAAACACGTGGACACAAATCTTTTCCTTGCGAGCCACGGATAATTTACTCTTTCCTAACTGCAGCTGTCTTATCTGTGAAAGAAGTAACTCTCACAGGTTTGCTGAGAGGATTAAATGGGATTAGGAGACGATTTAGTGCAGTCCGTATTAGGCACTCAATAAATGGTAACTGCTATTCTCGGCACTATTATTTGGAAAAGTCGTCGTTTGTGTGATACGAATGGTGCAAAGCGTGTTGGTGTACAGGACGGGTTTGGTGGGGATTTAGAATTGATGCTGGTGGTGGTGATGATGATAAAATTAGTGAGGTATTAAAAACAGAGGGCCTTTTTTTGTGATTTTGGTTGCATTTGCTCCACTTGGTGACAGAGGCAGCGTAGCCCAATGGTTACCAGGGGCGGTCCTGGAGCCAGAACTTTTGGGTTCAAATAGTCGCACCGCTTCATAATGGACGTGTGTTCTTGGGTGCCTTACTCAACCTTTCCCGGTCTGGATTTCCTTCTCGGTCAAGTGGAAATAAGATATATACTTCAATGGGCTGTAAGAGCATTGGGCACACAAAGATTTGTCAGGGGCTTAGATGAGTACCTGGTGGCGGGAGAACACAGAGCCGGGCACCGGAGAGCAGGGCACCCGGGACGCGGCAGGAGACCACCCTGTCCTTTGCACGCTGACATCCCTCTCTGTTCTGACATCCCTTTCCTGCCCCGTGGATGGATTCTCAGGCCGGTCCTCGTAAGTTGTCTGATCTCACTTGAATTATACACGATCTTTTGGGAACTTCTCGAAGTAATAACAGCCTTATTTCAGAAACACAAGTGCCCAGCCTCATACAGTGAAGTACCGAACTTCACTTAAAATTAAAGGGCCTTTTCCCCAGTTTACTCTGACTTGAGAGTGAGTTTGTAGCTTTTGCTGAGGAGGTTGGTGGGGGCAAGCATCATGTAACTGACTTGTAGCCCCTCCTCTCAGGGCTCCCACAGAACTTGCTCCCTGCGAGGAACTGGGGGTAGCTGACCCCCGTTATCTCGAGGCCTTGGCTGAAGCGGGGATAGGAAGAACGCCACCTTCAACATTGTGATACATGCAGCAAGTACGAGGTCAGTGCTCTGAAAACATATTTTTCTTAAACGATAAATCCTGCCTGACTTTCACCTCCTTCATCAGGAGTTGAATCAAACGAGGCGTATACAAATTCTAATTTTCAGATACCGTATATATCCATTCCTGTTCCAATATAGGGGTACCAGCAAATAAAAATATTATTTTTATTTTGTTATTATTTATTTATATTATTATTTATTATATATAATATGTATTATTATTTTATTGGCAAATGAAAATACAGGACACCCAGTAAAATGTGAATTTCAAATAAACAGCAAATAATTTTTAGTATATTTCCCATGGAATCCTGGAGGCGTATTAATACTAAAGTATTATTCATTGTTTATCTGAAATTTAAATGTTAAGTGGACGACCCGTATGTTATCTGGCAAACCCGTTCCAATAATTCTTTTATCTGAGACAGTTTGGATTTCCAGGACTGTATCACTTAGAGCATTTTAGTCGCAAATAACAGAATACCCAGGTATAAGTGCCTTAAGCAGTGAGAAATCGTTATCGTCCCACAGAATAAGAAATCAAGAAGGAGACGGTTCACAGTTGGTTAGACAGGTAGCTCGGTGATGCCAGATTCTGGGTCACCCTTCTACATTTCTGTTGGTGTCCCTTCACCGGTCACATCGGCTCCAAAATTACATCCTCCCACACAACATCCCGGGACAAGGATGGATGTGACTCTACCCTGGGCAGCCCCTCTTTGAAACTTTTTGTGTTGAGATCATTGTACTTCCCATGCAGTTATGGGAAATAATAGAGAAAGGGCCCAGGCACTTTTCACTGAGTTTTCTCAAATGGTAACATCTTGCAAGATGATAGTACAATATCACAGCTAGGATACTGACAGAATAGTATTCACCAATATCCTGATTTCCCCAGTTTTGCCTGTTCTGACGCATAACAGAAACTTAACAAATCGTCGCTGAGGGAACAGATGAGTGACCAGCATTATCCACGGCACATCATAGGTGTCCATCTTCCGTATGTACGACTCTGGGTTCCTTGAGGTGAATGTGGTGTCTCCGGGGTCTGGCTCATAAAAAATATTCAAGACGTGCGTTTTTATGGGTGAATAAAGAAAGGGTGGGTGACCCCCACGTGTTCCAATGCTCTCATTTTGTAGATGAAAGAACTTGGGTCCCAGAGACAAGGAGTTCTTTAATTTGTGTTCTTATTGACGGGGCCCTCGCACATTCCGCTCATATCGTCGTTGTCTGTCTGGGATTTGATTGTCCCAGAAGGCAGTGACCTTGTCTGTCAAGTTCAAGTTCACTTTTTGCAGACTCGGTAGTGGTGCCTGGGGACACTCAGACTGCGTGAAGGAGCGCCGGGAGAACGGAAGGGCAGCCTCACCAGCGCCCCAGCCAAGAGGAGGGACTCTGGACTCACAGGGTGCACTTGCCCTGTGACAGCAGGCGAGCTGTTCACCTCTCGGTGCTTCGCGTTCCTCACCTGTGAAATGGAGGGCAGTAACTGTGCAGGGCGAGAAGAAGGCGCGAGAGCCGGCTCTCGGTAAATGACCCCTGGGGCCGCCACGGGGCCTGCAGGTGTCGGCCAAGAAGGCTCAGCGCCTCCGCTCGCTCCACCAGAGCTCCGGTGAAGGGGCTTTGCAGCCTCACGGTTTGCCAGGAGGGCGTCAGCTACAGGCTGGGGGGAGGGGAGGAAGCCCGCGAAAGGAACGAGGGAGGTTTGGCGTCTGGCTGGACGCCCCTTCCGCGGGCTCTTCCCCGGGGAGGACTGTGTCCCTGGTCCCGTTCCTTCCGGAACCCATTTTCTCCCTCCATCTTCTCTCAAGTTGTTGTCTGCGAGGAGATGTGGATCTCAGCTGTTTGAAGCTACCCAATTAATGGAGAATGTTGGAATCTACTCAACACTAAATCCACTTGACAGCTTTTTAGTGTCTTTCATCCGGAGTCCCAAACTTCTTTAAAAGGAAAAGAATTTCAGCTCTGACCGATGGCATCAGTAACTATCAAGGACCTTCCTTGAGACACAGTCACTTCCCATCCGTAAATTAGTGTTTTTAAGCCTCTTGCCCATAATACCTGAGTAAAATCACTTGGGGAATAAATGCTATCGTTCACATCAGATGAGGAAGCCCAGATGCAGACACCATGTTCCAAATAATGGAATGAATATCTACTTTTTGAAGCAGAAGGGAGTTCAGCTCTTTGGTCACATCCAGCGGGAAAGACCCAACCACCTGGGCCAGATCAGTATCTCCCCTTAAGTAAGAATGACAACCAGTTAGCGTGCGGAGTGACTTTCCACGGAGTCACTCCGTCCGCACGACACCCCAACTGGGGAAGGGCCACGGCTATCTCTATCCCACATTAAACACCGGGATACAGAGCCTGTGCCACACGCGTCACATCACACAGCAGGGAGACGGGGCACCAGGGTCTGAATGTCCTGTTTTGCCACAGTGTCTGCCCTGTGCTCCGTGGAAGCCCTGGTTCCACCCGCGTCCCGCGTGGCAAGCCCCCAGAGAGCAGTGAAAAGGACCGTCACCAGTAAAACTGGGAATGAGTGTGAGAGTCAATATTCTCTTACCAGGACGGCAGAAATACCTCTGTTTCAAAAAACAAAAAGGTCTGGATATGGAAAAGGCATTGCTTTTATTTAATAATCTATACCCAGATGTTCCGATGTCCAGATTAGAACAGTAGTACCAATGGCTCCAGGGAAGGCAGTATGCTATATTTCTCCTAAGCACATTTGATTTTTTACCAGTCCTTTGGGGAAAATAAACTTTGTCTCCCTCATCTGCTTACTTACAATATATTTTCGGAAGCAACTGATTATACGCTGGGCATAAAAGTGAACTGTTTACTAAAAACGTGCGTGCATGCTGCTACTGAAACCTTCATGCCAGGGGAAATGTGTTGGTGATTGAATTATTTTTAGGATTGCAGTTTTGCAAGCACATCAGACTTTGGTGGTGTTTCTTGCAGTGTTGAGCGTGCAGGAAGCGGGAAGGGGCAGCAGGGCGCTGACCGTTCAGGTTGGTTCCAGATTTTCACCACCACGGGGAGAACAGAGACCATCCAGAGAATCCTGAAGTGGACCCTCCTCCTGTTGAGACATCTCCCTTGTCCCCTGCTTCTCTGAGCACTGCCCAGTTCTCCCTGCAGATTAAGCCAGTGATATTCTAACAACGTTATGACTGAACGGAACACAAAATAAGTGTCATAGGATAACACAGATCGACACATTTGTATAAAAATATATGTCAACCGCTCTTTCAAATATGTTCTAAATTTAGGCAATGGAAGTCATGATTAGTTTTCGATTCCAAAAGGGTAGAAGTCTCACTCTCTCATATGGCCCCTTTCTTTCAACGTTTCTAGGATTTTTCTGTCTGAGCGGTGTTGCTATTTACTGTCCGCGGTGTCGGGCTGGGACGTTCTGGCCCGACCATGCCGCGGCCTGGGTCCGATCGCCGGCCTCCCCGTGGCCTTTGTTGGCTCTCAAAGGGTGAGGCTGTGCCCTCCTGGCTCCGCGGAGACGCAGCCGGTGAATCACGGTCGCCGGAGAGTCTGAGGAGTGAGGCTAAAATGGGAAGTGATGGTAATCGCTGCTCATAGTACTTCGGGAACTCGGAATCACAGCACGCTGTACTCCTAAGTCCTGCGAGCAAGGACGGACATCGGATAGTCGCGACACAACGGGGCGCGTTGTCTACAAGGACATCAAGAGAGGACCGCGGGCAGACCGTTTGGGGGTTTAGCGGGGACCTCCTTGTTCCTTGGAAGAGAAAATAATGTTGGGGAACTTGCACAAAAATACTGTGTATTCCAGGGAAGCCATCATTGCTTTTTTTCCCCTCTTCCCCTCCCTGCAGTAGGTTTCTCCCAAGACCAGACCTGAACAATTTCAAGGTCACAAAAACTTCCTCGCGTGGATGAGGGATTCCGTTCTCTCTCGGCCGGGGAGAAAATGCTGCACGTTGTCTCACGGCACAGTCCCGGCAGGAAGGGTCTGCCTCCGTGGGGATAAACGCCGAGCTCCACCGAGTTAAATCTCTCTGGAAGTCCGAAGCCGTTAACCAGACGTGCTAAGGCCAAAGAGATTAAGCCCCAGGGCTGTCTTGGTGGGGTCCATTTACAGGCACCACATGAAGAAGAGGTGGCCTTTTTGGTCGAGTCGCCCAAGCTCCCAGTTCCATCCCGTGACGACGGGGCGTTTAACTCCGTTACCTTCTGGAAAAACAATTCAGCTGACCACAGACCACCAAATAGCCTTGTGGACTACACTGGAGACGGGATTTCCTCTTCCAGAATGTTGGAGGAGTCAAATCAGACAGAGGCTGTAACTAATCTGATCCTCGGCAGGAAGGAACAGGGGGAGGTTTACAGATAAATCCCTCGTTGGTAGATGGCTTGGAGGAATCAGTCACAACACACCAAGAGGCAATATTTACAGGGGAGACAGACGAGGAAGGAAAAGCAAAGAAAAAGAACCTTAGAAAAGCAAGCATATGTTCTGTTTCACGTGGTGGGCTGACCGGATGCGTGTACCTTCCTTTCCTGAAACCCCTGCAGAAGAATTCGAAGAGTTTTATTCACGGTAACAAAGATAAAGGGGGAGCAGACAGCAGCAGGTGAGGTATTTCGACAAGCGTGGGGAAGGCAGGAGCAGACGGAGCGGTGGCAGACGAGTCTCTGCGGATGAGGATTGACAGGGAGAGGCAGCCCAGCTGCAGGAACCCCCAGCAGGGACCCCTCCGGCGTGCTGCCCAGCAGGTGAGGACCTAGGTCGTCCGGCCGGCCGGCAGGAGAGTGAAGGTTCATGCAGTGGAGAAAATGGTCAGCGGTTTCTCTGAATGTGGTAAACAAAGGCTTGGCGTGGGGAGTGGGCTCCAGGCAGGAGATGCTAGAAAAAGCCCCTGACCGTGGGAACCCCTCCCTCACCTGCTCCCAGCTGGTCCAAATCTGGTGTGGGTGACCCTCCCCTCTGGCAGGGGGAGAGAACGAAGCTCACCAAGACAACAAAAAGAGACAGGTGATGGATGAAGAGGACGCACGACTTTGCTGGAAAATGTGGACTCACTGCTCAACGACAAAGACACAGCCGAGAGTGGGGGGTTCCCGCTGGGGACCAGAACTTAGACGCCTGTATCCGTGGACCTGCTGTGTTCGCCAGAACAGCCACACCCAACCGAATGTTAAAATTTCTGCCGCAAACAGTCAGGATCCACCCAGATCGTCAAGACGGGTCTTCGTGAACAGAGTTACACAGCAACAAGCTTCGTGAGGGGCGACGGCACAGGAAAAATAAGGAATATTAACATTTTTCAATGACATTAGGTGAAGACAAAAATAAAAAGAAAATGCCATTCCCTAAAGAGGAAAGCCAAAGAACAGAGTAATTGTTTTAATGTTTGAGCTTATTATTTTTGCTAAAGAAAACTTCTGTCAACACAACTGTGAGATGCCCAGGGGAAAGTGAATCATCGAGTGTCCCCTTGGAGAGGATGCTCTCCTTCGGGGAGCCTGGTGCTGTATACTCTGGGCCACTCCAGGCACTGGCGGGCGTCACTAGGGGACGTGAGCCATCCCGTGGGAAGGACAGAGGACAGACAGGATCTCCTGAGGGTCGGCGGAAGAGTCTGACCATCTTTTGAAAGGGATGACCTCACACCTAATTGCAGACTGCTCATCTTGGAATCAATATCTGGGATGATGCTGGGACAAATCACTGGATGATCAATCGGCCATCAGCTCGGAGGGCAGAAGACACTAGGAAGGAGCCGACAGACGTTTCTGAGAGGGAAAGTCTATTTTTTTTTCAAGGCCTCGCTCCAAGTCTCAAGGCTGCAAAGGGCTGGGGCCTGGGGGTCAAGCACTGTGGTTACCAGGGAATTAGCTAACAGAAAGAGAACCATGGCAGAGTACTAAAGAGTATCATCCCTTGGTAGTATAAATAGCATATTTAGACACAATTCCCATTTAGGCAATCTTCCTAATGTGAAGGACGAACGACACACATATATAAAAGGAGATGGAATTTAAAGAGCAAAACCCTAGCAAGACTCCCCCCGGACAGCAGGAGCAGTGAGGGTCCCAGGGCCCCACGAGGTCACCAGTTTCCATGAGGCTATTTGTTTTCTACCCGAGTCCAGAGGGGCCTCCATGTCCAGATGGAGCCACTGATCGATGTCACATGAGGAGGAAGCAAGGGAAGTAGCAGAGTGAGAGCTGGACAGGAACTTCATCCCAGTGAAAGAATGGCTGGCATTAACCGAACTTTCTACCCACCACGCAATGTTCCAAGCACGGTAGTCCTGTAATTCACGTGACCCAGATGACGGCCCTCTGACCCAGGGACTCTTATCCTCCCCATTTCACCATTGGGGCCTCTGAGGCCCCTGAGAAACAAAGCAACTTGCCCAGGAGCACACAGCTGGTAAGAAGCCAAAAGGAACTCTGTTAGCTAAAATTCAAGAACACAAGGGAAATGTTCGTTCTTCAACGTCTCTCAAACTTATTCACGTGAACGATTAATACGTCCAACGAAATATAATTACATATGGTATTCGGTGTAGATCGCGTAGTACAGCTGCTTTTACTTCTAATAAAAAAAGGGCAACAGGTTTCAGAGAAAATTAAAAGGCATTTTTAGAGAAGACAGACATAAACATTAAGGACATTCAAACCCGTTACTTTTGGCTTTTATCCTGCACAGGAGAACGCCCAGCCAGGTGCAATTTCAGCAGCACAGATTGACTGCCTTTGAATGACTCTGAACCACTAAAGTGGTGCCTGAACACAAGGCGTTTAAGACCTGAACTTGGGGACAGAGGCTGACATGTGCCCATGGCTTATAATCTGGTGGTGATGGAATTGTAGGCGTGGTGCAGGCTGCCGGCCGGGAGAAAGCACACAGGAGGAGACGAGCACAGAAGCACCAGGAGAAGGCAGTTCAGCACCAGCCTGGAGCCCCCTCCCCGTCTCCTCCAGTGCAGGGGCTCCCTGTGCGTCATGTGTACCCATGGGCACGTGTGTGCCCTCGGCATATGGAGCCAGCGGGGTAGGGAAGCCACCACCAGGGCTTGGAGCGCACACCAGGGTTTTCCGTGCTCTCTCAGGTAGAGCCCCTTTGGGCGTCCACCAGGCTGGGCAGGGGAGCGATGGATGGACACGACACCTGCGGTCGTATTCTGGGGGCCCTGGCAGGAGACCACCCCTGGACAAGGTTTTGCTCCTTTGCGTGTGTTGCGTTTTACAAGAAACTTGATGTGAAACAAAGACCACACTTCCCTTGGTCAATGCTGTGCCTCCACGAGGCTCCAGTCCCAAAGGGAAGCTTCTGGAATGTGCAGAGCAGCTAGAGCTAGAAGGAGACAGAGGGCTGCCACAGTCCACTGTTAAATCCCGCCACGCCCGTGCTGCCCAGGCTGGCCCGCTACGCCTAGGACAGTGGCACTGGCTGCATGTGTGTACTAGGGATGTTAAATCACAAGTGACTGTCCTTTGAATATAACGTGTGTGCTCTTTTTTTTTTTTTTTCAGACCTGCTATCAAACTGAAGTTTGGCAACAAAAGCAAAAGTGCTGACAATACTAGCCGCCAGGTCCTGGGCATCTCCAGTTCCAGGCACCGTGCTTTGGCGCAAGGGCTCTAACCCTGCAGGACAAGGAGTGTGATGCTCGTCTTACAGAGGAAGCAGCTGGAGATGGTCAGTCGTTTGCCCAGATCACACAGCACCGAAGTCACAGGGCTAGAGTGAAATGTGAATGCCTCTAATTCCCAAAGCCAAGTTCATGCTGGTGCGCCGTGCTACAGAAGGCCTCCCAACAGGCTTCGCCACGCTCGGAAAAACGGGACTACGGAGAAAGAACAACTTTCGACAAGGTCTAAGAAAGTGATAGAACACAGTCCAGAAAACATTTCCAATTTGGGGCTAGGACGGAGTGGACACGCATCTCCCGATTAGTCCCAGTAAGTACAGCAAAATCTCTGGACCTTACATGTGAAACAAACACAGAAAGACTCTGAAAGGCAAAGAGAAAAGCCAGACCAGCCAGATGTGGTGGTGAGTGCATACACCTTGAACCACATCCTGGAGAAGCCAGCAACCCAGGAATGCCAACGGGCACAGGTGCAAAAGTCCCAAGAACAGCCTGCTCTCTCTGGCCACAGGGACCCCCTAGCAGGACAGAGTACTTTGACACAGTCACGGACCCATGCCGTCCAAACGCATGGAGAAATGCATGGCCTCACCCCCACGCCACCAGCAAGGCCAAGACCAGAATGTTCACCACCACCTAGTGGGAAGAAGGTGGTCAGGGGAGGCCCACCCAGGCCCAGGGGAGGCAGAGTTGGTACCATCACGTGCACCTGGCAGTGACGAGAGCCTGGCGAACTCAGTTTGTCGAAACGGTAAAGGCAAATGGCCAGTGGGGAGACTACAAGTCAAAGACAGGCTGCTGATGCAGAAATTGCAAATGAGACCCAGAACCCCACAACACAACAGTCAGAATAGCCAGGTTATCATTAAAAAAGTTACTCATCGGGGCGCCTGGGTGGCGCAGTCGGTTAAGCGTCCGACTTCAGCCAGGTCACGATCTCGCGGTCCGTGAGTTCGAGCCCCGCGTCGGGCTCTGGGCTGATGGCTCAGAGCCTGGAGCCTGTTTCCGATTCTGTGTCTCCCTCTCTCTCTGCCCCTCCCCCGTTCATGCTCTGTCTCTCTCTGTCCCCCCAAAAAATAAATAAACGTTGAAAAAACAAAACAAAAAAAAATGTTACTCATTATACCAACAACCAGGAAAATCTCCATTTGAATGAGAAAATACACCCAAGATGTATGATACCAAGATGACAGAGATGTTAGAATTATCTGGCAAGGATTTTTTAAGCAGCCATCAAAACAAAAACAAAAACAAACAACAACACAACAAAAAATCACCCTGGATCAACGAACAATTACAAACATACTGGAGACAAATGAGAAAAAAGAAACTCTCGGCAAAGAAAGAGAAGACATGACGAAGAGCCACGTTGGGATTTTGGAACTGAAAAATATGATCATCCAAATGAAAGACTCAGTGGGGCCTCGGCATCAGAATGGAGAGGACAGAGAAAGAACCAGTGTACTTGAAGTCACCCAGTCTGAGCAGCAGAGAGGAAGTAGACTGGAGTGAAGGGGTAGGCAGATCAGAACGTCAGGGACCTGAGGCCAGAACAAGACATCACATTCCTGTCACGGCCCTGGAGTGGGGGCAGGGGCGGGGGCGGGGGCGGGGGCGGGGAGGTGGCGGGGAGAGGGGAGGCTGAAAAAGTGTTCAAACAGGGATGAAAAGTTCCCAAATTTAGCAAAAGATAGAAATCTGTAGATTCAAGAAGCAGAGGAGACCCCAAACATTGCAGAATGAAAGACCTACAAGCCACGATGCGTCACCATCATATGTCCCCGTAAGGGGGTTCATATCGCTAAGTGGTAATAGCATTTCATTTTTTATATCAAAGAATGAAATAATGGCATAATTAGTTTCCATTTAAGAGAGAGTGATTTCCAACGACATCTCTGAAAGCATATTAACTAAATGTGACACTTAGTAACCACGTAAAAACATAAATATTATAAAAACAAATCAGTTGGCTTTTAAAGAACAATATGCAAGAATTCCAAATAGACCATAACTGTGCTTTTTGTCTGTTTTTGTTACTATAACACGAAGCTAATTGCCCATCTATATTTTAGTGCGTTTGATGAGCCAAAACCAAGCAGGATATGGTATTTCATTTTAAAACGTGTTTGTCAACAAAACATGCTTTTATCAGATAATCATTTTGAAATGAATTAAATGGGGAACGTCACTTTCTCCATGGGGACAGCTGAAGTGTGTCTTCAGATGTTGTACGAAAGATGATCATTTGTGTCAAAATGAATGTTCGAGTGCAATCGCTAATGACATACTGATCAAAAACCACTTTTTAAAGTTAAAATTGCTTCTTCATTATGCATCATACAACAGGGATGGTATGATTAAAAAGAAAAAAAAAAAAAACCTCTCCCAGGATTGAGATTAGACATCACTGTGCAAGAGGTTTGCAAGGCCGACCAAGGTCGGGAAATTGCGCACATCCCCTGACCACCTTCTTCCCTCTAGATGGTGGTGAACTTTCTGGTCTTGGCCTTCCTGGTGGGGTAGGGGTGAGGCCATGCATTTCTCCATGCGTTTGGACGGCATAGGTCCGTGACTGTGTCAAAGTACTCTGTCCTGCTAGGGGGTCCCTGTGGCCAGAGAGAGCAGGCTGTTCTTGGGACTTCTGCACCTGTGCCCGTTGGCATTCCTGGGTTGCTGGCTTCTCCAGGATGTGGTTCAAGGTGTATGAACTCACCACCACATTTGGTAGTAATAGGCTCCTTGGTTTGTCCCCAGCCACAATGTGCCCTCCCTTCTCCATTTCCTTGCCGTGGGATGGGATATGGCTCGGCGGAGAGAGCTCTCCATTTAAACTGAGACGCTCTCTTTGGGTCCCAGGTCACTTCCTTTCCAGCCTGGTATTCACACCAACCCGAGAAAACAGTGGTGACAACGAGCTACGGGACCGGGGAGGAGGATGTGGAGACAGGAGGGGGCAGTGAAAGCCGCGGTTTGGAGAAGCATGTGTGTCCGAGGGCAGAAAACACAGGGTTCCCAGATACGGACCTGACTGGGCTCAAGATGGCGTGAGTGTTTGGGGCGAGGGGAGCTCAGGGGACTGTCGGTGTTGACTCTGCGTGCATGCACGCTGGCCTGTCTGGACTCGTGCACGGGCGCGGGAGGCTCTTGTTCACACTCACACAGATATGTTTCATTTCGCTTTGTGTCAGCGTCATAAGCTGCCGAGCGGAGTCAATTAGCCATCCCGGTCGTCTGTTCTGGGTGAGCGATGTTTCCTGTTTGTGCACCACCTAACACCAGTACTTGCCTTCATCCTGGGAGCAGAAAACGAGTCCGTCTGTATGGAGTCCTGAGCACAGTGGCCGCCGTGTGGCACGTGGGAGGTCGAAACCCCAGACACAGGTGCAGCCATCTCTTGACACATCAGGATCCAGGGGAGTCTGCACGTGGCCGAGAGTTCCCTGCAGGTTTAGTTGTTCCATTCACTTGAACCTTGGACGTCCTGCTCCCCTGCCCGCCTTTCATTTTACTCTCCCACAAACTGAGCGTCATGAGAAAAGCCCAGAAGACGCCTGGGGGAGAAGAAGCCCCCAAACCGGGGCTGTGGGAGGATAAAGCTGGCACTGGGCAAAGAGTGTGGGTCACAGGCTGCTGGGAGACACGCGTGTGGACCCTCGGCCCCGGTGTGAGCCCCCAGGAGCCCCCGGGGAGCAGAAGGTGCCCCTCGGAGCCCAGGGCTCCTGCCCTCACAGTGGGGCTCCCTGGGGATCCGCCAGCCCCTCCAGGTACCCACGAGCAGGGAACCGCAGGCCCCGGGCCCTGGCCTCCCGGTGTCGTGGGGCGGATGGCGGAAGGATAGACAGCTTCTGCCTTCGTCCACCTCTGCATATTCTCGAAAGGGGCTGTCAGCTCCTCAGGCTCCTCTCCAGACGAAGCAACCCTCCCTGGATGTTTTCGAGCCGCCCTCCTCACTAAACCTCAGCGAGACAGGGAAATGATGAGCTGTTATTCTTTGTCAGCTTGAGGCTGTGTCCGGATTTTCAACTCCTCTAGCCTTTGAATGTCATTATAAATTTTGTTCACCATCAGGATTTCCAATTACGAAAAGGTTAATGCTAAAAGCAGGGTCGGGTGGGGACAGGGCGGGGACCACCCTCTGTAGAAATGCTGTGTGTTCAAAGGAACGTTTCCCACTAGTTTTGCCAAAATTCCCTCCGATGCCGTGGCCTCTCCTCATTACTTGGAATGGTTCTGGAAGCGGAATGGGGTTTCCACGGCTTTCTTCCCACCCCTGTCCCCTGGGGAAGGGGCGGGGACATCTCCTCAAGCTTCCAGTGAGCTTGGAACTGCGCATTTGTATCACTAAGCTCTCAACTGAAATGTAAAATCTTTTTATTAGCTTTGAAAACATATGCTACTTACATTTTTGAAAAATATCCAAGTAATCCAAGGTGAAAGAAAAACCATCATCCTGCCAAGGCCTAAATTAGAGTGTGTCTCCTACAGGCAGGACCATCCAGAAACGAGCCCCCCACCCCCACCAGGGTCTCTGTGGCTATTTGCATGTGTAAGTTCACAGCCTCACAGAGCCATGTCTGGGGAGTCCGCAGGTTTGAAACAGCTGATCCTTGAGAGGCCGTTGAAAGTGTGAAAACGCATTTATTTGCTTGCTCAGGGGAAGTTAATTCTAAAGAGCACTTTTGCTTGTCTTTACGACTCGAAGGCGCGGAAGTCACGGGGGCTCCCCTCCGTGGAAACGCTGTGAGTGACTCATCATCTTTGCTTGTCTTCCCAGGCGACAGAGAACCACGGCGGCTGCGAGGAGTCACACGGAGAAGTCTCGCCCAAGGCCCCAGGTGTGAGAGCCCTGGCCCCCTGGGCTCATGTGTGTATGTGCATGTGGGTGCATGTGTGTGTGTGTGCATGTGTGTGCGTGTATGAATTTCTCTCTTCTTACAGGGATACTAGTCACTGGATCAGGGCCCACCCTACTCCAGCATGACTTCCTCTTACCTCGATTACATCTGCAGGGACCCTATTTCCAAGTCATACACACACGCACCGGGGTTAAGACATGAACACTGTTTGCTGGGGGCGTAATACGCCCCACAATACTGTCCCCTGAGCTCCTTATCTATAAAGATGGTGAGCTGGGCTTTTATAGCAGCCAATAGGACAGCTCCATAAGATCACCTGACCCTCCTAAAGCAAAGAGGAAATCCAAAGAAGGTCAGGACTGCCCACAGCCCTGTGCCCCTCTCTGAGCAGCAGGCCTCTCCGGGCCCCTGACACAAGTGCCCAGAGCCCTGTAAGTTATCACAACGTGCTCACAGCCACCACCCACACCACCAAAAGACAGGACAGGCCGTTCGTTACATAAACAAGACAGACAAGACTAAGCGAATTTGCCAAGGGTCCGAGGGCGTGGTGAGGGCCTAAGAACACCAGAGAAACAATTTAATATATGGAAATACGACTGGGTGTCTTCTGGGAAACACAGAGCCCTCTCTAAGCTCTCCCATCCAAGACGAGCCTTGCCCTTCCACACCTGGCAGGGCTCCCCAGCAGCCAGCCGGGGACTTTACCTGTAAGACCAGTGACCACTGGCAAGGCTGCAAACGTGGTCAGGAGGAAGCGCGTTTCTTCAGGAGGCCGAGAGAGGCCGGCGGGCACCTGAGAGAGAGCTCGGCAACTCACCCCCAGACCCAATCCCTGCTGCAGGCGCTGAGCTGGGGACGAGGCCGGGTCCTGGCCTGAAGACCCGCACCGGCCTCTCCAGTGCCTGGAACGGTGTCTGGATATGAAGGCGGGGCGCACAGACAGATGACCTGAGGGAGAGCTCGCGGTGGGGCTCACGCACATCAGCTCTCGGCAGTTCCGTTCTCGTAGTTCTCTCGTAAGATACAGCTGCCAGCACATGCGGCCTCGGGCCCGGTCTCCCAGGACAACAGGTGCCACAGCCCCACCGCCCCGCCCGGACCAGCCTCCCTGCCAGAGGCATGTCTTTGGATGGAATGTGCAGCGGACATGTGTTGACTGGGGCCACCCAACGTCACCTGCCTGCTGCCGACAACTGCCCCTGATGCCACGCAGGGAATTCATCCTCCCGGCCCTGTTCTGGTAGAACTGGGCCCCAAGCTCCGGTGCAGACCCGAGACCCAACCTGGGCATTTCATTCCCGACCAGGGACGGGTCCACCTGCGGGGCAGACGCAAAACTCAGACAAGCCAGGGACGGTCAGGAGACTCATTCTGATGAGTCATTACTACTGTAAGAGTTATTCGGTGAGCAGGTAAATAATAACAATGACAGTGATGGTGACAATGACAACAGCAGCTGAAGTACTGAGCGCTCCTGTATCCCAGACACTGTCCCAAGAAACTCATGTACCCTAGTTCATTTAGTTCTAAAGCCAGCCCCATGATGCAGGCCCACGTCCTTCCGGGTACAAGGGTGGGATTGGTCACGGTGGGGATAGCGTTGCTCAGAAACAAGCATTCTATTCCCATGGCCTGGAGTTTTGTGGTTGGAACAGGGGATCCCACAGTTTGTCTTCTTGGGCAACTCATCTATGAGTTGTATGTGACCAAATGTTCTTTTCACCATAAATAGTTCAAAGAGGCAATTTGTGGGAATGTGACTCTTACATAATGGAGATATTTTCCTCTCTCAATTTTTACAATTAGTATCCAAATTACTAAAAGTTAAAGAAAATTTTGTGTTCATGAAATTTGAAAGCAAGGGATCTTTGCTACCCGATATCTAAAATATTCACAGTTACTACATCCACCTACCCATCAGTACCCATTTAACAATGTCAATATCCTAGTCCCACAGTGCCCTAAATTTCCTAATTTAGGATAATTTAAAAAGGGCTGTCAGTATAGTAGCATACTTTTTATAACTGTGGGTGAGGATAAGAAGTCAGCAGAGAAAGGTGGAAGAAACAAAGGAATCTGTCATTTAAGGTTCATACCTCAGGAAGGCTGTTCACACCTCATGATGACTATTCACACCTCAGGATGACTGTTCATACATCAGGAAGACTGTTCACACCTCAGGATGGCTGTTCACATCTCAGGAAGACTGTTTACACCTCAGGAGGGCTGTTCATACCTCAGGATGGCTATTCATACCTCAGGAAGACTGTTCATACCTCGGAAGGGCTGTTCATACCTCAAGATGGCTGTTCGTACCTCAGGATGGCTGTTCACATCTCAGGACGACTGTTCATACCTCAGGAAAACTGTTTATACCTCAGGAAGGCTGTTCATACCTCGGAAGGGCTGTTCATACCTCAAGATGGCTGTTCGTACCTCAGGATGGCTGTTCACATCTCAGGACGACTGTTCATACCTCAGGAAAACTGTTTATACCTCAGGAAGGCTGTTCATACCTCAGGACGGAGGGCTGTTCACATCTCAGGATGGCTGTTAATACCTCAGGATGGCTGTTAACATCTCAAGATGACTGTTCATACCTCAGGATGACTACTCATACCTCAGGATGGCTGTTCACACCTCAGGATGGCTGTTCAGACCTCACGATGGCTGTTTATACCTCGGGATGACAATTCATGCCTCAGGAAGACTGTTCACACCTCAGGAAGACTGTTCACAATTCAGGATGGCTGTTCATACCTCAGCATGACTATTCATGCCTCAGGAAGGCTGTTCACACCTCAGGATGACTTTGAGCAAGACTGTTTTGGAAACTAGAAATACTTTTCTATTCTAACAATAGCAGAAATTGCTGTCTGAACTTGTAAAAAAAGGGGGAAAAAACCTAAATTGCCAGAGTCCCAGATCTAATTATTTTGATAATTATCAGAAAAATGACATGGAAATATCTTGAATGCAGTGATTCTGAGCTCTTTGTGGGTAAGAATTGTGTGTGTTTAACAGCTTCCTTGACTTATAATGCACATTCCATTGAATTCTCCCACTTAAAGTATACAATTCAGTGGTTTTTAATATATTCACAGGATTGTGCAAATATCCTCTGTATCTAATTTTAGGACATTTTTGTCCCTTCTAAAAGAAACCCTGTTCCTGTCTGCACCAGGCCCATTGCATCACCCCAACCCAGCCCCCATTCACCCACTCTCTCTCTCTCTCTCTCTCTCTCTCTGGACTCACTTGTTCAGGACCTTTCATGTAAGTGTAATCCTCCAACATATGGTCACTCAGCGCAGTGTTTTCGAGGTTCATCCACAGTGTTACATGTGTCATACTTCAAGCCTTCGTATTGCCAAATAATAGCCCATTGTACAGATATAACACAGTTTGCTTATCCATTCATCCATTGACAGACATTTGGGTTGTTTCCACTTTTGGGCTATTATGACTAATGCTCCCGTGAACGTTTGTGTACAAGTCCTTTTGGGACACACGTCTGTCTTTGTTTCCCTTGGATATATACCTAGGAGTACAGAATCGTAATTAGTGAGGAAAACTTCATCTAGACAGTCATGCAAACTTGCATGTTAGCAATAAGCAGTCTTTGTTTCTTCAGACAATTCTTATTTCTTTATAGGAGAAATAGGAAAAATAAATAGGCATTCGGGCATTGAACAGAGATCTCAGAGAACGTATGTTCTTTATTTGAAACACCACAAATGGATTCCTCTCTGCTCTCAAACAAATGCATATATTTACAGAGGTGCTATTAAGTAATTCTTAATTTATCTGACATTGTCAAGAAGCATTCTAAGAATACATTTTTCAGATAACTGAAATATTCACCTTTTAAAATTTTTATGATTTTTTTCAAAAAATAATAGATGCTTATATTCTAGAGGCACATGGCCTCTAATGATTTTTAGTGACTTATGATTATGATCACCATAGCTGCTTATCATATTATATCCATACATTTATACCCCCAGAACTACTGTAGACTGGTTTCAGGATGTGCCCTGTTGAGGGATGTCTCCTCTCTCTACATCAGACCATATCTGGATTACTTTCATTTTGTTCACTTTTTCAAGACTTCCTGGGCCTAGGGCTTGTCAAGGGGTCTCACACATCTTGTATTCCCAGTAAAACTCCTTCATTACTGAAACTGTTACCAGCCTTCTGCACAGAGGTAGGAATCCTCCATTGTCCAAAAGGTCCTGGGCTCTGTAGTTCACTGGCCCAGCCCTCTTGGGTGATGAACAAATGACAGTTGGGTTGGCCATACAACCAAGTGCCTTTTTAACTTCTTCCCAAAGCAGAAAAGGTTTTGTTTCCTTTATTTATCTGCCTGATTTGGAAGACAGATGAGTCGGCCATCAACAGGCCTACGGAGGTGAGCCTTAAGACACTTTGGGTTGTAAAGGGAACCCAAATGGAGCCAGCAAAATGGGAAGGGGGCCGACTGCACCTCTGGTGCGGCTATGCTGGGCACTGGGGTGTCTGGGAGTCTAGCGGCTGGCTCCAGCCCAACCGACAACTATCAGTTCCCAGGCTGACTTGCCCCTGGCGCTTCCTTGCCCTCACCTGAGGATGACGGAGCTGTTTCCTCCCATGCTGGCTGTGCTCTGGTTGGCTGAACACACCTGAGAAGCAGGAAGTCAGCGGAACTGGATGGATCTCCAAAGTAAAAGCGGGGAGCAGGCGGGAAGGAGGGACCAAGGGGATGGGTAAAGGGTGGTTGTACTGGATCACATGGTATGCCCCAAATCCACTCCACCCAGAACCTCAGCATGTGCGGATAGGATCTTTGCAGACGCAATGGTTATGATGAAGTCATACTGGAGGACAGTGGGCCCTACTCCGGTGTCTAATGTCCTTATGAGAAGGAGGACATCTGGACACAGAGGTAATGCCATGTGAAGAAGGAGGCAGGGACTGGAGTGAAGCATGTGCAAGCCAAGGAAAGCCAAGGGACACCAGGAACCACTGGAGGCTGAGCGGGGAAGGGTCCTCCCAGAGCCTTCAGAGGGAGGGAGGTCCAGCAGACACCTTGATTTTGGACTTGCAGCTCCAGACCAGGGGAGAGTAAATTCTCATTGTTTTCAGCCACCCAGTTGATCACACTTGTTACAGTGGCTGCTAGGAAACTCATACGATGGGGAAACAGCAATTCCCAGCTCTTTACACATGGGGTCCCAGAAGTAGAACTGATCTCAGCGCTCATCTTTCCCCTCAGCCTGTCCTCCAGAGACAGGCACAGATAGGTAGGAATACCCTCCAGAGGAGCAAATGTCCTTAATCTCTGTTAGAGAAGGAAATTTCATTCCATTATGGGACCAAACATTTCAGGCACCATTTTGGATTTTCTCTTGGACCCCTCACACTAGGTACATGATATTATTTGCCCGTGGCTGCAAAGCTGTTTTATTATTTTAATCCCATGCAATGCCTCATGCCCCTCCTTTGCTGTCAGGGCCGCAGTGCTGTCTTCACCTGCCTCAGCCAGCCCCCTGTCCTCCTCCTCTGAGCTTTCTTCAATTTCTGATAGACCATGAGCGGAGAAATCACGTAGCCAGGCTTGCCTGAATTATCTGTATGAGTGAGTAGGTTGTAAGTGAGAGCCCAAGGGCTCTATTATCAGCAAAAAGCACAAGATTTAGTGCATTAACTTTGTAATATTTAATTGGACTGCTCAGAGACCTCTACAACATTGCTTCCTCATTCTGGATCCTGGCCCTGCTGAACACAGTTGCCCAGTGAGCTATCCCTGGTTACGGGAACCGTCCCCCTGCCTTGGGCTGCCACAGCGGACTCCAGCCTCCACTCCTGTGGGCCCACCGTGCTTGAAACCCCAGGAATTGCCTTCCTCGGGTTCCACCCGCCACCCAGAACACCTGCCACTGTGCAGGTGTAGTCTGGGGTCTGGGGACCCCACCTCCAAATCTCTCACTGTGTTTGCCTGAAATTCTGTCTCTTCCTTTGAGTCAGTGGTTTCCAATGGTCATAAATTTCTGGAACCAGTTCTGACGTGAACCCCGACGGTGCTGCATAAGCAGTGCTGAATAAGCAGGGACGCGAGTCCTGAGGGTCTAGTTCGGGACACGCCGACGCCACCCGAGAATGTCTCCAGCACACGTGAGGTGGGAAAGCCTCAGTTTTTCTGCCTGCCCCCCCGAGGTGGTTCGTGTCACTGTCCAGGCCAATTCTCTCTTTTTGACCCTGGGTCTCACCTTTCATCATTTCCTCCCTTGGAGCGGGTGGGAGTCCCACATGCCACCTGCTGTGGTAAATCAGCAAGGAGCCCACCCTTCCAGCCCCTATAGGGAGCACGCACAGCCCAGCACAGCAGAGAAGAACTCTGGCGCTTGCTTCCTTATCACGATAAAACTCGTATAACATAAAAGCCGCCATGGAGCCATTTCTCAGGGTCCAGTTCAGGGATGGTAAACACATTCACAGCATTGTGCAGCCGTCCCCACCATCCGTCTCCAGAACCTTTTCACCTCGTAAAACTGAAACTCTGTCCCCACCGAACACTGACTCTCTGTCCCCCTCCCAGCCCCGCTTTGTGTCTCTCTGAACCTGACGGCTCTGGGTACCTCCTGTCAGTGGGATCACACAAAATGTGCCCTCTTGTGTCTGGCTTATCTCACTGAGCATAACGTCCCCCAGGCCCGTCCATGCTGTAGCAGGTATGAAAACGTCCCTCATTTTGAAGGTTGAATAACAGTCCATTGTTCAGTTGATTCCTTTTTTAAAATAGTTTTTTAAGCTTACTTATTTATGTTGAGAGAGAGAGTGCACATGCAGGGGAGGGGCAGAGAAGGAAAGAGAATCCCAAGCAGGCTCTGCACTGGCAGCCCAGAGTGTGACGCGGGGCTCGACCCGCCGTGAGATCATGACCTGAGCCGAAACCAGGAGTTGGAAGCTCAACCGACTGAGCCCCCCGGGCGCCGCTCCGTTGTTCAGTTGACTCGTACACTGGAAGGTCTGCAACCCTCTGGGCACTACTGTGCCCGGTCCCCCCTCTGCTCCTCTCCACCACCAGGGAGCTGCCAGGCCCCCCGCACAACATGAGGAGGACTCTCCCTGTTTTCACTTCTCACCGCTCTTCGCGGCGGTCATGACTGGTCCTAGTGTCTCCATTTGACAAAAGAGGAGACACAGTGGAAATGTCCAGTGACGTCCCCAAAACCAACCGGGTGCTAGTGTGTTTCTGAGTGCCCTGCCAGACGGTGAGACGCTGTGAGCAGACCCAGCTCGGTCTCTCCCCGGCTTTGCGCTCCTGGCACCTGCACAAAGCCCGCCCCAGGGGAGGGGTTTGACACGTGTGCGTGGGGCATGGGGACCCCAGAAGAAGTCTGGATCCTGTTCAGCTGGGTCACTTGCCAGGGACCATTAGTCCCCACGGAGTCCTGGTTTCCTGCCCTCTGATATTGGTAAAACGGTAGTATTTACTCCATAGGATTGATTTGACAATCAAAACCAGATAATCTATATATAATGCTGACCACAGTGTTTAGAAATAGCAAGGGCTCCATGAGTAGGAGCCAATATTAATATTATTAGAATTGTAATTTAAGAGAGGAAAATGTAAAATGTAGTTCATCCTTATATTTCAGTTTTATGCTGCCATTAAAAAATCGTGTTTGCATTTTGTTTACAAAATTGTTTGATGCATGAGGAAATTGTTATGCTATGTTAAGCCTTCTTAAGTTTTCAAAACTGTATCTACTGTGTGATTTCAACTGTGCTTAAAAAACAGTAACAAAGACCCAGGAGGAAAGGACAAAACGTTAATAGGTGTATCTGGGCAATAAGACTGTGTGTAACTACTTTTCTGATTGCTCATACTTCAGAATACTTCCCATTAAGCAGCTAACTTGGTCCATATTTATAGATACAAAGCAGCCAAAACGTAAGGAAATGCAAGCAGGCACTAATCAAGCTTTAAGCTTTGTTTCCACGTGGTGGCTGGGCACCACCACCAGGGAAGACCACTGGAGTCTTTGTGTCCAGCGTCCGGGCACAACCAGCCGCGTCGCTAGCAGCAGCCAAGACCGGGGACCGCTACGTCACAGCCTTGGTTCTGGCGGTCCACAGGACGGGGCGTCTTGTACGGAATCCTGAAGGGGCTCACGAGCGTCCTCTGTCGACAAACAGGGTCATTCTCACTTTCAGGTCCCACGTAGAGATCAGGCCGGCTCCGGGATGGAGCCCTCGTGGATGTGGATGATCGGGCCCCGGATAAGCAGAAGGCGTCTGAGCACTCCGTCGCGTCTTCATCCCGGTCCTAGCCCGTTTCACAGACCCCTTCACTGCCACCCGGGCTCTCTCAGAGAAGCAGGAAGAGCGAGTGAGAGCCTGGAGGCTGGAAGACGCTGCCGGGAAGTTCTCGGCCAGCTGGCGTGATGGGCACTCGGAGGCCTGGGGCTCTCAGGAGGAGCAGGAGTCTGAGCCCGGGGTCTCCTGTGACCGGCCAGGGAGAGGAGGACGTTCTCGAAGACGTTCTTGCTCGGAGTCGGATCCCATAACGAGCCTTTGGGTGTACCCGCGACCACAGGCTGTCCCCAGAGAGGCCCTACGTGACCTCACATGTCCACCTGTCCGGCACCACCGTGCTCTTCCGGCTGTGTGTCTGCGTGCTGTCCCTGCCGCTGTTCACCGCCTCCCGTGTCTTTCCCATCTGTCACCTCCCATTTCCTTTCCCATCCTTGACCCACAGTTACACTCCTGTCTTAGGCAATGTGATGCGGGCAAGTGTTGTATTTGGTGACTGCTACTCACAGGTCAGCTTTATGGCTTTCCTGAGAGGGTCCCCTGAGATGCATCGGGGACCCCTCAGTGGTCCCTGCTCGGGGCCTGTATGGATGCACCTCTCCCGCCCACGCTCCAAGCCTCCTGGCTGCTCCCACGGGTCCGGTCATATCCCGATGGCGATGAGGCGTGGGTCTGCGGAGGCCTCCTTGTAGGGGGACCCAAGCAGCCTGCCGGGAAGGACAAAGGACGAGACCGTGGGGACCAAGCGCCATATTATCTAGTGAGTCCCCCTGGCATCTTTCCCCGTGTCCCTGTGCCCCATGACCCCATCGCCCTGTCTCCCCGTGTCTCACGCCCCCTCCCTCCCCGGGAGGCCTTAGGACAGGGCAGACTTACCTGGAAATCGTGTTTTCTTCTCTGTCCAACTGGTACCTACTCAACAGTGAGCGGTTGGTCGACTAAGCAGAGTGGTCCCCACTGCTCCTTTGGAGCTCTGTGTTGCCTCCAATCCGCCTTCCTCCTACGACACGGGAGCTCTCGGAGGGCTGACCTCCATCCTCCCAGAGCTCCGTGAGACGGGCAAGAAGCCGCTTCCTGAGAGTTCGCACCCGCCGAGTGTGCCGTCCTGCGCCCTCCCCTCTGTGCCTGCCCTGCTGTCCCTCCAGGGACCGCGAGCACACGTCACAGAGGGCGAGGAGGAAGAGAACGTGCATCCGCACGCCAACTGATAGCAGGCCACCCCGTATCAGTTCTCGACTCCGTAAGTGCCAAGCACCGCATTTGGCTGAATCACTCCCATCCAGGGAGCGCATTAGCTCTGTGTCGACCCGACAGCGATTTACAGAGTCTGTCTCTCTCCTTCTGATGTTGTGCTTTTAAACATAATTTACACATGAGTGACGTGTGCCGAATTGGCAGGCCTTTCTTCTTCTGTCGAGCCAGTGGGGTTTTGCCAGGACTCTTCAGACATTCCGAGCAAGTGAGTACCGCCCCGGCTGCCCTGTACGTGCCCGTCTGGTCCCACAATTGCGGGCCATCCCAGCCCTCGACTCCCCGCGGCTCCTCTAGGCACAGCACCCACAAAACACCCACTGTGGTCACCGGACAAATGGCATGGCCGCCTTCACACTGCCGTGGGTCCCCCCCCATGGACCTTACCAGCCTGATGCTCCCAGGACTGCCGTGACCACAGGCCTCTGGTAGGGGACAGAGACCCAGCTCTGGGTTTTCAGGGTTAGACCAGGCTGGGGTTCTAGAACACCACAACCAGCTGTAAATGTGGATGCTCAACATTGGACTGTCTTCTCTATTAAAAATAAAACTTGGAGACAGTAAGATTTCAACGCCCATGTGATTTCACTCATTGTCCAAGAGGTTTGTGTTGAGAGAGCAGAGAGGTGGAACGGAGAGCCCCGGGCCCCCCCGGTGAGGGCGCCACGCTTGCTCCAAGGAGAGACGTGCAGCAGCCTCAGCTCTGCCACATCCCTGCAGGCGCCTTGCAGCTGGTGCCTCAGCTGCATGAACCCTGTGCGCAAGCCAGGCTTCAGGCTGGTGCAGCCGCAGGACCAGCCGCGCGCCCCACGGTTCTGTGACTCTTGCTGGCAGATCGCCGTCTTGTGGTTTAGTCTTTGTACCTTTGCACGTGTGCCTTGCACACATGGTCTTTTCCCAACCACCATCTGACACACAGCTGGGACAGGGCAGAGCGTGCACGCCCTTTGCAAGCCTGCAGGACACGTGAGCCTTGCCTTCCCCACAACTGTGCTGGCGGGTCAGGCGCAGTGGCTTCCCAAGCACGTCAGGTGTCTAAACACAGGAAGCCTTGCTTTTCTTTTTCTTTCTTCTTTTTCTTTTCCTTCCTTTCTCTCTCTCTCTAAGTTTATTTATTTTTGAGAAGGAAAGAACGAGTGGGAAGGGGCAGCGGGAGGTGGGGACAGAGGATCTGAAGCAGGCTCAAAGCCGTCGGCACAGAGCCCGACTTGGGGCTTGAACCCACGAACCGTGAGATCACGACCTGAGCCAAAGTCGGACGCTTAACCGACTGAGCCACCCAGGCGCCTTTGCAGTTTTATTATTTTTTTTAATCTGGTCCTTTGGGTTATCGGTTTTGTTTGTTCTTATGGTGGCAAACAAGGCTCATATGATCCCCAATATGTTTCCACCCCTGAAAAGACTGTGCCAATCCCCACAGGTATGTGTCTTTAATCACACGTTGCTCTCCGGCCACGCGGCGTGCTCCTGTTTCGAGCGCTGTGCTCTGACACTTCAGGCCGACGACCGTCCTTGCTGCCCTCAGCCCCGGCATTGAACGACACACTATGTCAAGAAAAGACGTAGGTTAGCAAGCATGTCCTACTTCTGTGCTTTCCACAGCTGGCCTCACAGGGCAGGGGCTGCTCACGCCGTGTGCCTCGGGAATGGGAAACCGGTAGCTGCGAGATATTTTTCCAAAAAGTGGATGCCCTCTCCTGGGAGCCTGCGAAAGTGCACGATGCACGCGCCAAGCCAAGCCTCCGGGGCCCTGAGTTCTGTTTCTTTTCTTCCCGGTGCGCGCAGGTAATCCCAGGGCGACCTATCAGTTCGAAGGGCGGACTGACCCAGATCCCGCACCCACACACAATAACACACAGGCAGGCCCCTCCTTTGGGCAACAAATAAGCTATAAAAGGAACCAATGTCAATGGCTCTTTGCCATAAGTTATGGTTACTGATATGCACATTTTACCGCCGAGGACTGGGTCAAAGTTGCCTACAAACCAAGTTCCTCGCAGCAGCGATCTCCTCGTCCTAAGGAAAAGTGGGAATACGGACAAGTCCAGGAAAAGATCGTTTTAAAAACTTGATTGAGGTCAAGGCCATTAAAACTTAGCTTTTTGTGGGGCCTTAGTGCACGTGGGGGCTCCTGCCACAGCAGACACTTGGTTCTCTTATCATCTGCTCACCTCTTCCCTCCCCCAGGTCCCAGCCAGGGAGGGACCATAAACAGGTAGGAATGATTCACTTCTCATTTGAATACACAGACCCTTTCCATGATCTGAGTCATTTTTCTGAGAATAAGCCCTTGAAATGAAATTGCATAATCCATTGTCTTTCCAAACACCTCTCCCTTAAAGGCGGTGGGATGACTTCAGTGGGAGGGTTTTTAGCAGGTGAACAGGAAGGGCGAACAGCGGGAAGGGCCGGAGGTGTTCGTGTTTCCGGGCGTGCGGGGGTGGGGGTGGGGGTGGGGCGCAGGTAACCGATGACTCAGCAGAGAAGGGGCACTGGGATCATATCCCTGGGGAAGCAGACGTGAACCACCGGCACTCGCCAGCCGGCAGCACCGTGTTTAATACGTCATTTTTAATTAGCTTTCATCTAACCTGGTGCTTACCGGTTGCTATTTGTACAGCTCTCCAGGGCCTTCCACAAGACGCCCTCTTTTGTCGGCCGCCGGCACCACGTCTGCTCAGAGATATCCTCGGAAAACACGAGGGGTGTGTCGCCCGCGCGGGTGTGTGCACACGGCCGGCAGCATCGGTGGCGTTACACCAGCAGCCCAGCAGGGGGACGAGGGGCGGCCGTGTCCGATCACAGCCTTTGTCATTTACCCCGAGTGGAAGCCTGTCCTTTCCTCGGGCACAGTGGACCCGCATCTGAGGGCCTGAAGTCCGTGGACAATCTAGTTCCTGAGTTTTTGACAGGAAGATACCAGAAGCAAACTCCCCAAGAAGGGTATTCGGGGAAACATCCGGTCCCCAGGAAGAGAATTCCGAATGGCCACGTTGGCGGGTCCCGGACAAAGTAGGAAGGACCTAGTGGAACCAGGACGGCTCCACCGGGCCCCGAGCGGTCGGTGTGGTTCTCCGATGAGAGCTGCTGGGTGCGGACAGAGCGCTGGCATCCTGGCATTTGAAGAGCGGAACTATTACGCGGCCCAGAAGGGCAGCCTGGCGCCGTCCTCGTTGCGTCGGCCCGTTTCACCTCCCTGAATTCCGAGCGGTCTGGTATTGACGCCGAAGAAAGCGTCTGCGGTCTTCACGATGGGAAATGGAAAGCGTCCGTCCGCCGCATTGCCTTCCCCACACCCCAGAGCAGGAGTGCAACCCTCTCAGCTCGGCCGCGGGCACCCACGGCGCCACCAGGCCCGTCCTCTGCAAGCCACGCGGCGCGGGCCCCTGCTGTGCTCTCCTGGGCGCCCCTCAACTAGGGGATGGGGGGGTGGGTGTGGAAGGAGAGTGGAGGCGGGGGGGGGGGGGGGCGCTGAGCAGCAGGCCGGACGTCCGGGAGAACGGAAATCTCAGAGCCGGCCTTTTCTGCCGGCACCCACGGGAGGTCGCGTGCAGGGAGAGGCGGGTGGGACGGTGTCGGTCGGGGTCTGGAGGAGCCACGTGGCCGGGGAGGCTTGGACGGCAGCGGAGGAGGGAGGCAGCAGACTGCGGAGAACAGGCAGTGCCTCGGGAGCTTCCGTCTGGCCCTGGGGTCCCGTCTCTGCCCGCTTCCCTCCTCCCGCTCCAGCTGGGGGGGGGGGGGGGGGGCGTGAGCAGAGGCCGGTAAATCCTCCGTGGTGCCGACGCCCCGGGACGGCACCTCGCTCTCCCTGCCCCGGGTGCGTGTGTCCGTCTGCACACGCACGCCTAACACTCGCCTCTCCGCTCCTCGGCCTCAGCCTCGCACCACGTGTCTCGTCTCTCCCTGTAGGACACCAGTCCCACCACCGGCTGGGACTGGCGAGAAGAGGCCTACCCGCCCCCCCCCCGCCCCGCCCTCCTCAGGAAGCCCCACCCTCCTCAGGAAGCCCCGCCCTCCTCAGGAAGCCCCGCCCTCCTCAGGAAGCCCCGCCCTCCAGGCCCTCCCTGCAAAGGGGGTCCTCCCGCTTCCACTCGGGCGCTGGTTCTTCTGGAAGTTGCTCGGCAGTACGTGACCCGCGTTTCCGCTCACACCTTCACAAAGGCCTGGCGAAGGAAGCGAACGCTCTGTGTTATCGACGAAAGAGATGAACTGAATTCCAAACACCTCTCACCAAGGACACCCCTCAGAAGAGCGAAGGCAAGAAAGAAATGTGGCGAATCTAGGGATTCCATTGCCATTTCATTGATGGTCGTCTTGTTGCCGGAGGGCTTCTGGCAAAGTACTGACGCCTACTTTAAAGAAATCCGGATTCAACACCAAGGGGGAAGTGGCAGAAGACAGAGGAGGCCACACAGGAGGCGGGGAGAACAGGTTTAGCTGTAAAAAGCCAAACTTCAACGTCGCATGTTTGTCTCTCTCGTATGGGTCAGAATTCGTCCTAGGATGATGCAAAAACGCGGACTCGCTTTTAGTGCAAAGAAACGTCCGCTTTCCACGTGCAATCTTTGAGAGGGTGTGAAGAGGACTCTCAAATCTCTCACAGACACCGGCTGACAAACGGGGGTTCTCGCGGCAGAAGCTGGGGTGACCCAACCACCACGCCGACGACATGAGCTTTTGGAGTCCCAGCGCGGGACACAGACACGCACAAGTTGCTCGCTCACCTGAAGCGACACCTGCAGACGCTGCCTGGAATACACCTGTTCGTTAGCAGCTTGGTGGAAACAGGTTCGAGAAAATAAAAAATAAATCGAGAGTGTGGAGACAGCGAGCCCCGAATCCCGTTTCCTCAGAACACAGCACAAGCCCCTTGGGCGGTGCTGCCATCCCAGCCGAGCGGGCTCACGTGGACGTCAGGCGGCCCGCAGGGGTGTTTCCGTCTGCAAACGAATTCCCGCGCAGGGAGCCAGAGGCAACGTGGACGCGCGTGGGGTGAAATGCACACGGGTTATCTCACCTCTCACTTCCGACCCGACTCATTGGCTGCCACCCTGGGACCACACCCGGGTGAGTGCCCTGGCCCGCGGGTTTACTCCATGGGAGATTGTGCTTGGTGACAACCGTCAACCGGGCCAGCGTGACCTCCGGCAGGAAAGGGCGGGCAGACAGAAAGCACAGGTGTGGCCAAAGGGGTTCCCGGCTCCCACGTCAGCTCTCAGCTGTCGTGTCGCTGACCCGGGCCCTCTAGGTCCGCTGCCCCCGGGGGGACTGAGGCCCACTTGTCAGGCCGGCCCACGGCTTTCTGAACTTAACTTCACAGCGCACTGCGCGCATCCCGGGCGGTGACCGTGTCGCCGTCCGCACTGGCACACGTCTTCCTCCCCCTCTGGTTGCCAACCTCCAGAGCTGGGGATTTCTCTGCTCCCTCTTCACTCCCATCCACACGGCTCACGGGCACCCGGAGGTCCTCCAAAGAGGTTTCGTGAACAAAGGGCCAGGACACGCTGGACACTCCACGCGGTCGAGAAACACGGCGTCTTCCAGCCTGACCTGTGAGGCGCTCTGAAGGACGGGTTTCTGTTCTTCAAATTTAAATGCTGGTCAGCAAGTGCCTCCAAACAGACGTCGTGTTGTTCGTTTCTAAGCTGACCTCGGGCTTAGTGTATCTGACACGTAGGCGGGCCAAGTGCAACCCTACTGGCAGCTGCACCCAATCAGCTGTCACGGCACCAGGCACGGAGTTTTTAGTTAATGATGTTGACGATCATTTTCTCACTTGTGCTAAGAGTTTGACTTCTCTTTAAAAAAAAATTTTTTAATGTTTGTTTATTTTTGAAGGAGAGAGAGAGCACAAGTAGGGGAGGGACAGAGAGAGAGGGAGGCACAGAATCCGAAGCAGGCTGTCAGCACAGAGCCCGACGTGGGGCTTGAACTCACGAGCTGCCAGATCATGACCTGAGCCGAAGTTGGACGCTCAACTGACTGAGCCACCCAGGTGCCCCTAACAGTCTGACTTCTTAGGAAGTGTACTTTTACTCACTCAGCTAATATCTAGATGTGATTCAGCACACAGCATATTTCATAAGGGTTATTTTTTTCTAATTTGGTAACTGTTTTATACAGACTACAGCACGAGCAGTGTTGGGAACTGCCAGTTATGCAACCGGCCCACCGGCAGGAAAGATGCTGCTTCTAACAACAAACGTCCTGTCCCAACGCAGCCCAGGACTAACTTTTCCATGGACCCAGACATTTTACACCCAGAAAAAGGGAACATTCACAGTTGCAGAACTGTGAGTACTTGCAGTTAAATAAAGGTAACACTGCCCAACTCTGGGGTGGTTTTCATTGTTTCTGGAATGTCGTTTCGGGGGGAAATTTTTAAACTCCTGGCCACAAACCATCCCCCAAACAACAACTGCTTTTACAGAGTACACTTTTAAAGAGTGGTGTTTGAGGCTTCACTCTCATGACAAGAATTCATTCCTGTGGTGCAAAGAGTCACGGTGTCCCGCCGCTCACGCTGATAAAATGTGTGTTTAAAATACGAAAGCAGGAGAGCCAGGACCAGTGACTGAGTGAGCAAGAGTGAGGGACTGAGAAGCAAGTTTTAGCAGGAGGGAAAAGGAAGCGACTCAAATGTCCACTTTTTCTTCCAAGGAATCACACACAGTGACTCCCGAGAAAGGAATGTGTGGGACTCAGGGGCCTGTGGAGAAACCTGCACAGCCCGTTACTATTCAGTCACCCAGGGTAGCAAGGATGGAAACAAGTTGCGAAACTTTGCATCCAGCGGCTTTCTGTCCTGAAGTGACATATTCTGTGGTCGGAATGCTTTTGGTCAGTGTGCTACGACTGCGACGGGACTGGGCGGAAGAGGTAATGGCGGCTGCTTCTCCCAGAGCAAATCCAAAGTGATGATAACGCCCTGAGTGGGACGGAGGGACCCGTATCACGCACAAGCCCTTACAGAACCCGCCAAAGGCGAAGGAAGGGGCAAGACGGCTGTCCGCAGGGAAGGGCAAGTTCACCAGGGGCCAGGCACTCTCAGAATGCTCCGTTTCCTCATAAGTTGCCTGGCGATGGACTTAGGCGGAATGTCAGTGAGTTTCCCATCCAGAGACTAGTTGTTTGTGTGAATTCCAGGCTTGGGGTGAGAGTGGCTTGGTGGCTGGCGGTAGCCGTGGGGGAGAAGCCGCACCCCAGAAACAACCCATCCCCTTCCAGTCTGCGTGGCGCACACCTAATCCAAGCTGCCTTCAGTCTAAATCTATGAGGAGTCATCTGTCTTCATTAGAAGTTCCTGTCGTGTCCGGGGTCTTTTAAACTTGGCAGAGAAGGAGTTTGTTCAAGGCTAATACTTTGATGAACAGCATCTGCCCAAGTACAAACATAGTCACCAGAGGCAAAAGAGTTTCTGGTTTGGATGTATATAATTTACGGTGAAGAGGAATGTAACCTCTTTCTCCAATCAGGTTTTCTTGTCTAAGAAAACCAAAAAGCATGTTGACTAGGAGATAAGCTGGTGATCTTTCAAGGGGGAATCAGAAGAGGTGGCCCTGGGCCCATTCGAAGAAAGACACAAGGACTGAGTTCAGGAAGACAGTATTATCTTACACAACAGCTTCTTCTGCAGGATATGCAAGTGCTTTATAAATATTAATTATCTCATCCACTCTAATCATATTGTGTGAGCCAAAAACATTCTAGACGGCCGGTTGCTCAGCCCACTGGGCTAAATATCTCAGGCTGTCTTCCACAGACTGTGATTTCCAACTCAAAGTATGCTCACCTCCTTGTTGTTTAGGGATGTGGTTGCGTTTATGAAGGATCCAGTCCCCTTTGGTTCTGCTTCTTTTACTCAACACCTTTGAATCGCTAAACGTTTCTGCCTATGCCCCTTTCCTTCCCCTTTTATACATGTTATTTTAGCAAAATTAGAAAACATAGATCCATGAAAATAAGGGTAAGCCACTTATAAGCTCATGATCATTAAAAATTACCATGGATATTTGGTGTGTCTTTATCCCGAAGATTTTCTAAATACGTGGGATCATGCATTTTTATTTCCTTTAGTATTGTTTCATATTCACTAATACCATTATTTTAGATGTATGTAATTGTGTTCATGTAATACGTATCATCACTTTTAACAGCTGAGTATTATTTCACCATATGGAAGTGCCATCATTAAATTAATCCAACCCTTCCACCTAAAAACACAGAGGCTGTTTGCACATTTTTGCTGTTAGAAATCTGTCTCCAGCCCAGGAAATCAGCATGTTCTGTGTCCTTCCAAACTTTCTTAGTGGCCAAATAAGCATATGAAACTGCACACTCATATAAGTGTTTTGTTTTGTTTACAAAAATGGTACTGTACCCCGAACCGCACTTCTTTCACTTAAAAAAAATCATCATGAAAGTTCTTCTGGAGAATTCTTTAAATAGCTGCATGATATTTTACAGTATGAATATAGCACTATTTGTTGAGACATTTTCCTTGATAGCCATTCAGGCTATTTCTTGACGTCTGCCATACAAATAATCCTGCACTAGACATCCTTGAGCATAACTGCCAGTGTATTTGGTGTTTACTTCCATGGCAGAATGGCAAAGAAGTGGGACCACTGATCAAAAGACACATTTGTAATGAGATTTGTTATGCACACCTCTTAAAGACATTCACACCAGCGTGTGGAAAAGTCCAAGCTGCCTGGCAGTTTCCTTCGTACGGATGCTCCAGCCAGAAACATCTTGGATGTAAACATCCAGACAAGGAAACTGATGCTCAGAAAGGTACAGGACAAGTTCAGAGTCCTACAGCTAAATTATTCTGAGTCAGGAGTAGCACCTACATCTTCCGATTCTCTGACAAGGGCCTTCTGCATAGCGACAAGCCTTTCTGGGGGGGAGGGGGGTGTTGGTAAAGAGGAGAAAGAAAAGGTATATCAGCTAAGCTATTGCTGTGTAACAAACTCCTCCAAAACTTAGTAGTTTAAAATAGGAGCCACCTATTTAGTTATGATTTTATGAGTCAGCAGTTTGGGCTGGGCTGGCGCCCTCACATCTCCGCAGTCAGCTCTGAGTCAGCTGGGATGCCTCGGTTCTTCTGTGCTCCCTCATCCTGCAGGACACTTCCCAGGCTTGTTCTTGTGACGGTGGCCAAAAAAAGCACATTCTCACTTTGCCACATTCGATGGTTGGAGAGAGTCACGGGGCCAGCCCAGATTTGAAGGGTGATGAAACCGACTCTGCCTCTCAGTGGGAAGAGCTGCCAGGCCACACCGCAAAGGGCCTGCGCAAAGGAACACGTAGACGGTAGGAGCCACACTTGCAACAACCTGCCAGGTTCTCAGGCTGATTAAGTTTTTCCCGCTTTCCAAGCAATTACTTTGTTATCATCTTGACACGGCCATTTGGAAAATCACAGCTCTTTAAGGGCATAAAGGTAGTAACATTTGTAGTGAAATCTCAGAGAGTTCTCCCAAGATGCCTGTGGCACATTTCACGCACTGACATCCTAGGTCTGACCTCTGTCCGTTTTTAAAAATAGATTTGTCAGACAAAACAATTAAGCACTACGGCCGTTTTACTCTGTTTCTGTAATATGTTTGTTATACAGAACACTGCTAAAGTATCTTCTCTTCCTCCGCTGGAGGGCACTGCCGCTGTATGGGGCTTTTGTCTTTTATGTCTTTTTTTGTGTGTATGCCTTTAAAAATATATATCTACATATATCTGTAATTTTCCATGTCACGCAGTAAACAAGTGAAGAGAAGGCCTTCACAGGTCATAAAAATAGCAAGCAATAGAGTTACACACAGTGTGCTTCCTTTTGATATGCTAGCAGGAGTGTGTCCTTGGAGATGGGGGGATGTGGACCAACGCCAGGGGGCCACACTTGCTGGGTTAATGGGGCCCCTGCGAACATGGCCTGTGGACTCACAGACAGCCCCGCAGAGAGACTGGGGAATGCCGGGGAGGGCACATCCTCTATATTTAGAACTTCTGGCTTCAGCCAGATATAAAATGGATTTCGGATGTGGGTTGAGGACAGGAAGGGAGGACACACACGCTAGTATTTCGCTTGTTCTTTCTCGAATCAGCAGCCTAGCATGGCAAGTGCTCCTGGGAGACATTCCCGTTTGTCTGTAATCGTGAACTGGTGTGGAACAAGGGGAAATGAAAGGGAAAGTCCACAGGCTGTTTGCGCTGGGCACTTTGTCACGTGTCTGAGCGTCCTCTGGCCCTCGGCTGCATCCGGCAGCAACTGGGTTCTCCAAGCGCTGAGCAAAGGCGCGTGAGCCCGGTCTTCTGAAGGATGGCACTGGGCGCTTTGCGTCACCACCTGTGGCTTTCACAGAATTCCACAGCGAGGCTGAGAGTGTTTAAAACAAGTGAAATAAGCATGCAGGGGAGAACCACAGATTTCAATAGGAAGTGCTTTGGAGACACTCTATACCAGAGATCCCTCTTCCAAAGGAAACAGGATACACGGAAAAGTGGAAGGAAACCTTATTGTTTACTGGGAGGTATGAAAAGAAATAGGCCAGTGATTCGTTTCCATAGTGACTATTATTGAAATAAGACAAATGGGACACCAATACTGATTTATTCTCCCATTCAAGCCCTTTTAAAAGATCACTGTAATCTGCGCTGGTTCTTGAATATAAACAAGAGAACCAAGTTATCTTTCACAATAAGGATCTTTTGCTACTTGCAAACGAGACTTTAAAAAACTTAAAATAGTCCAAATTTGTGCCACAGCAGTTTGTGGCCGTAACGCGTTTTGGGTATACGAATTGTGTTCTGGGCATTCGCAACTTAGCCCCAGCTCTTGAAGCATCGTTTGTTCTTGCTTTCCCCCAGACTACAGGATATTGATTTGTTGTTGGGGACTCTGCAGACACAGGACAAGAGTTGAGGTTGTAAACATGGGCACGTAAGCCACACTCCCAGATGACCAGTTTTAATTTGACCTTTGAATCCAAGAGCCAGCCCAGGTATGGTGGGGAATGCATCTGTGTGCTGGGGAGCCCAATCATTCTGGCCATCTTAACCGTCACGACGAATCGTTGCCTGCGGGTGTCTTCTGAAGCGATCAACACCAATTTTCAGGAGACTGAAATGTCCCAATCAGCCACATGGCGCCAGTTCGCCGGGCGTGTGTGGGTCCAGGTTCCTGGTGAAGGTGAGGTGAAGTAAACTAGGGCCGGGCCCATCCCGGCCACGGAGGCACGCCGTCCGGGAACCTGGGTCAGGAGGATCTTGTTCTGGTCACAGGTTTTCTGTCTGGACCGCTTCCACGGCTCATCTCCTCACCTCTGTCAACCTGGTGAAAGTGGGTCAGTTCTCAGCTGAGGGACGCGGTTGTAGAGCCATCTCGTGTGCTCCAGACTCCTGTGGCGGCATCGGTGGGAGGCTGTGCTGGGCAGGGGAGGGCCATGTGTGCCGGGGTGAGAGTGTGCTTCTGTGTGTATGCCCGTGAGTGTACGCCTGAGTGTGCGCGAATGTGTGTGCGAATGAGTGTGAGTGCTGCACGTGTGTGTGCACGTGAGCGTGCCCACGTGCTCTCCGTGGCCTGTGGCACCTCAGCTGCAGTTAACCCTCAGCTGCAGTTAACCCTTAGGGTCTCGACCTCCTCAGCGAACGACCCAGGATCATCCTTCTTCTGCTCTGCCTTTCAGCAATTTTGCTTCTACTTGGTATCTTCACAGGTAGGTCAACAGGAGAAAAACAAATGATAAAACGGGAGGGGGTGGAAGCTGAACCTTTGGGCTAAAATTAGGTGAGAAGATAATCAGCGGATCAGCAGACAAGCAAGGGGCTTAAGTGACCAGCTGCAGTTCCGCACTGGGTCAAGGATCCCATCTTTCCTGTTTCTCTAGCATGAATGTTTGTCAAACGTATTTTTCCTATACTTAAGCAATTATTATATTCTCCTAGCATAACAAACACTAATCCCAGAGCTCGTGGGAGATGAGGCGGCTATAATGGAATCGCACTTTGCAAAATAAAAACTCTGACCTATCGCACTGCAAAGCTAATCCTCTATTTTCAAGAATGGACACCACTCCATCACCTGAAGAGTAGCTCTGCCTCCTCTCTCCTTCACGTTATGGAACCAGAGGGAAGGCACTGCACTCTGTTCTCCTTGGAGCACTTCTAAACTGCACGGTCATGCTCCGAGGAGAGCCTCCTCCCCTTTCATACAATTAAGACTCTCGCAGACACAGTTCAAGTTATTAGAAATTTGTAAGCCAGGGCCGTCCAGCTCTTTCCTTGAATAGCTGATCCTGAAAAATGAGATCAATCATAATCCAACAGAGCGAGAGAAGCATATTTCTTTTTCTTGTTTGCTTTACTAGGAGTACATGCCAAGTTAGAAATCTACGTAAATGAAATCTAAATTACTAGTAACTTAAAGCACTAGACAACTCCTAAAAGTTCTTATAATCAGACCAGGCAGATCTACAATACCAGTGACCAAATAATAGCTATCTGGTGGCTTTCATGGTATTTCTAACTTTCTTAGTAAAAACAGTTCTGTTAAAAAGAATACGCTACTTTAAAAGACAGCCAAGGGGCGCCTGGGTGGCTCAGTCGGTTAGGCATCCGACTTCAGCTCAGGTCACGATCTCATGGTCCGTGGGTTCGAGCCCCGTATCGGGCTCTGGGCTGACGGCTCAGAGCCTGGAGCCTGCTTCCGATTCTGTGTCTCCCTCTCTCTCTGCCCCTCCCCCGTTCATGCTCTGTCTCTCTCTGTCTCAAAAATAAATAAAAAACGTTAAAAAAAATTTTTTTTTAAATAAAAAAAAAAAAAAAAAAAAGACAGCCAAAAAAAAAAAAAAGAGAGAGAGACAGAGCAAGAGAGAGGGACAGAGAGACAGAAAGAGAAAGAGAGAGACTGGGCGGGAAGGAAGGCGGGAGAGTGAAAGAGAATCTGAGTTTACAGACCACAGAAAGCATGCTGCCCCTATTTACAAAAGAATCTTTGTTTACGAAAGAGTTAGCGGCAGATTCCTTTCAGTTTTACTTTTATTTCAAAACATGTTATGAAATTTCAGGACACTATAAAATATTACAACGTACACAAAAGTACAATTTTGCAATAACACCCATATCCACCACTTGGTTAAAAAAATCAAACTTCCCTTTTCTCTCTCCTCAGCTACAAACCCCTCTCTCAACAAAGGAAACCATTCTTGTGACTTTCGTATCACCACATGTCACACTATGTATTTCTTCGTACCTTTACAATACATGTATGTATCCTAAACAATTAATCGTATTTTTACATATCTTAAACACTTGTAGGATTGCTGTTATACACGGATTTCATTTTCTCAATAGCACTATATGTTTTCTTGCAGGCTTTATCTGTTGTGAATGTGTTGCTGTGCTTTATTCTGTTCTCTGTCAGACAGTGGTCCTTTGGGAAGGTACCGCTCCATCTAGCTACTATCCATTCTCCTGATGAGGCTTCTCTTCAAATGGAGCATTTAAAATATTGTTTTATTGAAGGGCACCGGGGTGGCTCAGTCAGTTAAGCATCTGACTCTTGATTTCGGCTCAGGTCACGATCCCAGGGTTGTGGGATCGAGCCCCATGTTGGGCTCTGAGATAGCAGAGCCTGCTGGAGATTCTCTCTCTCTCTCTCTCTCTCTCTCTCTGCCCCTCCCCCACTCATGCTTGCTCTTACATGAGTGATCTGTCTATCCCTCAAAAGAAATAAAACTTGAAAATATTTTACTGAAATCTCTGTTTTTAAACCCGGTTTTACTTGCAACTTCCCTATGCCTCAGAGGTACTTCTTCCATAACTTAGGCTTAAATCAATTTAAAAACGAAACAAAAACTATATTTTTCTGGCTATAAAACTAATACATGCCTATCTGAAAGTAAACATACAAGAACATAGTTCTCCACTTTAGCAATAACCACTGTGAACATTTTGGTGTATTTCTTTCCAGCAACTTTCATGTTTTGGTTTTGGTTTTCACAAAACTAATGCTATCAGAAGAGGCAATTTCCCTCGGCACTAAAAAACTACGAAAACAAAAATGTGAACGATCGGAAAGTATTCCTGCCTGTACTGTAACGGTCGGGCATTTAGGTGATTCCAACATTTCACTCTCTTTTCATTTAACAAACGTTCAGTGAACATTTGCTCATGCTATTCGGGGTAGAAAGAGCAGCAGTAACCGAGACACGACTTCATTCCTTACAGAACGTTAAACAAGAAACACAACTACACGAACCATCCCGTGATTGCCACTGTGACCTGCACGTAAAGAACAAGAAGACAGAACCCTAGGGCACATGGGAGGCAGAAACCAGTCACGCGGGGTGGGGAAGACTCCACCAGGAGGAGAGGCGTGCAGACTCGATTCAAAGATAAAGGAAGGCGGCTGAGAGTAGCGAGTGTGCGCGACCTGTGGGTGGGTGCGTCTGTGCACCGGCGTTGCAGGGAGAGCGAGACGGGAGGCCAGGAGCAACTACGGACTGTCATGCCCTCATGGGAGCCCATGTGCCCACACCTCTCCTACTTTTCTGGTTACGTCGTGAAGACAGCATCCCATTGTGAAATTACTGGACCACGATGACTTGAAGGAATCCTGTCTGTAGGATTCTGACACACTGGAAACAGAGTGTTGCTGAAGATTCTGCATTCTGGATGCCAACACCAAGGCGTTATCTCATTGCAACTGGCACCAAGGACAGAGCGATGCCACGGAAAAGGTGGTAGCCTGGAAACGGTGTCGGCCTCAGGGCTGTGCGATTATTATCCTTCACTCTGTATCAGCTAAAGTGAGTGCCTGTGAGAGAAACGACTTGAAGAAACGTATTTGGTTACTTAAAACACGGAAAAAAACGTATTATTAAAATAGCAAAGCTCTGTGGGTAGGGGTGGATTTTTGCAATTTGAGTAACGCGTGCGCGCGTGCACATACACACACATACACGCACACACACACACACCTCTCAGGGATACACTGAAGAATTATCAGGGGCACCTGGGTGGCTCGGTCCATTAAACACCGGACTCTTGATTTCGGCTCCGGTCATGATCTCACAGTTTGTGGGTTCAAGCCCCGTGCTGGGCTCTGTGTTGACGGTGCGGAGCCTGCTTGGGATTCTCTCTCTCCTTTCTCTGCCCCCACCTCATACTCTCTCTCTCTCAAAATAAATAAACTTGAAAAGAAAAAGAATTATTAACGAGGACCTTGATGGGGTCAGGGAACTCCAAAAATTCACTGAACAGGAAAAATTTAATAAATGGGAAGACATTTCAGGAAAAGAAAGAGTATTACAAAGAAATTAATGATCTCAAAATTACTTTTTAAATTTAAAAAACTTCAATAATATTTTAAAGGGATTTTTTTGGTTAAAATAATTCTAAAGTTTTGAAGAAATAATGTTCAGTAACACCCAAGAAAATTGGCAGGAAAAGAAATCCACTAAAATAATTCAAAATATTGGGGTACCTGGGCGGCTCAGTCGGTTGAGCGCCCGACTCTTGATTTTGGCTCAGATCATGATCCCAGGGTCGTGGGATCGAGCCCCACATCCGGGTCCTAGCTGAGCACAGAGCCTGCTTGGGATTTTCTGTCTCTCTCTCCCTCTGCCCCTCTCCCCCTCAAAAACAAAGGAAAAGAAAAGCAATTCTGAAATACTTCTTCTGATGGGTAAGGATGGGGTTGGGAAAGGGAGAAACAGAAGCTACTGTTTCTCACAGAAGCCCCAAACCTTCAGTTAACCTATGTCTGCACTATTGTGATTAAAAATACAATAAGATACATCGGGCTCCGTGCTGACGGCTCGGAGCCTGCAGCCTGCTTGGGATTCTGTGTCTCCCTCCCTCTCTGCCCCTCCCCCGCTTACACTCTGCCTCTGTCTCTCAAAAATAAACAAACCTTAAAACAAAAGAATAATCAGAAATAAACTGGGAAAGAAGCAATGAAAAACAAAGGACAGCGTATAAAACAAGGAAACAAGTATTTAGATAAATATGCATCCGTGGTTGCTGTTAATGGTAAAAACATATGATAAAAGGTAAAGATATTTGACTCCCCAAAATTTTAAACTTCTACGTGCCGGAAAAACATGTAAGTAAAAGGTAAGAGTCAAACAGGATAACTACGTGCTAAAATGTCATCAATGTTAACATTACATGTTAAGGATTCCTTACAAATCAAGAATGAGAAAAAACCCAATTAAAAAACACGCAAATAACACGACACATAGAGGAAGGAAAAACACGGTCAATAAATAGGTACGCACCTTTGGATTCTCCGATCAAGGAAATGCGTGTGGAAATAGTGACGAGGCTCTGGTGGCAGCGGAGTAACACGCCCAGCGCAGGCATCCATTTCCAAGTCCAAGTCTTCTGTGAAATCACCGGGCACTCCTTCACGACATGACACCTTTCACCTTAGTGAAAACAAAGCAAGCAAATCTTGGTGGTCTCAAATAAGAAGGGGAAAAAAAAAAAAAAAAAGGTGCCCTATATTTAAAAATAACACCGAGCAGAACCCACAACCAAAGGTAACAGGGCACGGCTATCTGCACTGCTCAAGCCAGGTTAAAAGAAATCAGACCAAAATAAATACAACCCTGTCGTGACAACAGACTAAGTTGTGGGCCATGTTTTAAAGCGGTGGGCATCTGTTTCAGTAGGAGTTGATTCTGCTCTGGAGGGTGGACTCCAGCTGCCTCGCCTGGGATGCAGGGGCCCCGTGAGACCCCACTGCAGGAAGGGCCCCTGGGTCCACCATATTCCTGGTGGGCTGACTTTTTCAACGTTTATTTATTTTTTTGGGACAGAGAGAGACAGAGCATGAACGGGGGAGGGGCAGAGAGAGAGGGAGACACAGAATCGGAAACAGGCTCCAGGCTCTGAGCCGTCAGCCCAGAGCCTGACGCGGGGCTCGAACTCACAGACCGCGAGATCGTGACCTGGCTGAAGTCGGACGCTTAACCGACTGCGCCACCCAGGCGCCCCTGGGCTGACTTTTTCTACTCGCACAGTAAACAGCTCTGTCTCCTTGTGAACGCAGCCACTTATAAGGGAGGCCCAGCTGAAAGGACCAACTTTGGACAAATTTGTCTCTTATTCCAAAGTCTTTAAATATCTGTAACTTTAAAAGAGGGAAAACTAAAGATGATCCATTCCTGCTTCTAAGGAAAAGAACGGAGTCTGCTCTCATTACAGTGAGACTCTACAATCAACACACACAGGCCTGTACACCCTACGCCTCTTTTTTTCAGGTCAGGACTATACCCAATTAGCTCGTGATCTGAGCCAAAGAGCAGCAGAGGAAGCACATATTCGGGGCTAATACGATGACGCGTGGCGCACGGGGGCAAGTGTTTGCACATGGGTTATCTCAAGTAACACATACAATCCCAGAACAGGATTCTGCGGGGACACAGGCTTGGGAAGCTCAGGCTCTCACGTGAGACTCTGGCTAAGAGGGAAGGATGACACAGGAATCCCAATTCCAGGGCCTCCCCAGGCCTGCTCCCTGCAGTCTTTCTGATCTGCTCTCCATGTCCGTGAACTGAAGTTTTACACATTCTCTAAGTGTCTTTTCGGCTCTAATATCCTGGAGCTGTCTGATTCAACATGTGTACTCATCAGAAGCTCCAAAAAATCCCACGAGGGGGGCAGTCCTATTTCCAAACTTAAGAGTCAGGATGTTCAGTCTGATATAGCACCTCTGTGCTACTTCTAGGATCATCTATCCATCTGGAAGGTGGAGGCCAAGTATTTCATTGTTTACGGAGATAAATGAAATAGAGTATTTTGAAATGGGATGCCAGAGATGGTCTGGGGTACAGGGTGCAGGAGTGAGTACAGCGTGGACAGTAATGAAAGTTGAGAGGAGACTTGGTCTTTAGAGTTCTTCTCCCATCTTTCCTCTTTCTTCAATGCTCTCATTTGGTGCCATGCACACCTTCTTGTAAGAGAGCTCTTCCAGCATGGTGTCCTATGAAACCTGTACTTTCAGATTAATTTCCCATCATCCAAACTCAGTAACTCGGATTCCTTTTCTTTCATTCCTCCTAACTCTCATTTCCAATGGTGTCTGACTGCTGATAGAGAAGAAGTGACTAGAATAATTCATGCTAAGGTGTGAATGGTCCATTGCTGACTCAGCTTGTGATCCCAGCTTTGCATTCTGAAGGAGTAGCTACTGAATCCAAATAGAATCTAATGGTCAGAGTTAAGGACTTATTATTCACTCCAGTCTGAATAGTATACTATGTCCAAATAGTAAGCATATTTTTCTGCCCTGGCTCCCTTTCTACTGAATGGAGATGGTATTAATAGGATACTTTAAAGCTATGATTTCCAAACTTCTGATGGTGCATATCTATCAGATACAAGAAAATGAGTACCTGCCCAAATAATTTATTGAATTCACATACATATGTACAATCACTGCACCGATGTGTTTACTGCAAACATATAACTTTATTTATTTATTTTTTTCAATGTTTATTTATTTTTGGGACAGAGAGAGACAGCATGAACGGGGGAGGGGCAGAGAGAGAGGGAGACACAGAATCGGAAACAGGCTCCAGGCTCTGAGCCATCAGCCCAGAGCCTGACGCGGGGCTCGAACTCACGGACCGCGAGATCGTGACCTGGCTGAAGTCGGACGCTTAACCGACTGCACCACCCAGGCGCCCCTAAACATATAACTTTAAAAGGGTGCGATAAAACTAAATAATACATTTACACTATTTTATTTTAACTGTAGAAAATGTATATTCTTTTGCTCTCATTCCAACTTGTGTTTGGAGTACAAGTAGTAAGGAGGAATATGCTTCACACACGTAAATTACACACGTAAATCACACACCAAATGCTGAAAGAAAACAGCCAGTGAGCACCTCCTCTCCGCATGCTTCACCGTGGGCACTCAGGTCACTTTTCATGGTTGTCTGTGCCTGTCAGACGTACACAGGAAAGGAGAGGCAGGAAGATGGGTGAGGGGATCCGTCTGTACGGTGTTAATAACGTCTGATTTTCTTCTTTGATCAAAAGAGATAAAAAACTTGTAATGGTTTCTTTCTGTAACCCAGTTAATCATTATCGTGGGGGTGCAGTCACTGCTGTGTGTGCCTTCGTTAACACAAGAGCAGGCTCGGATCCAAGTTTTGTGGAACTTGGGACTGTTACAACTTCTGGGGAAAGGAAACTCTTTACGAAAAAGAGCACACACACAAATCTTACTTTTGCAACTTCTTACAAACTCTGTGATCCTAGCAACACGGTCCTGGGTCCTCTCAGAGTGGCTCCCGGGGTGATGGGAGAGGATTCTGGGGGCGGGGGACCCAGCACCCCCAGAAAGGAGGTAGGAAATGGGTCTTCAGCAGACTTGAGGAGTCCTCTCTTGCAAACGAGGAAGCTTGGGAAAGAGGGCTATTTTGCAAAAAGCTGCTTAGAGGACTGGAATTTAAATTTCTTTCCCTGCTTGGCTCCTCTTAATGGGCTTTCATTCTTAGCAAATCCTGCCTTCTGTGCTCAAATGTTCAGAGAGCAATCCCTGGAGCACAGGACAACTCGGAGGTCTGGCGCTGATAAGGACCTGAGCTCAAATGTTTAGATAACGTCAGAGCCCTTCGCCCTGGCTGCCGTCATTCTGCTCCCTCCTAAAAATATGAGCTGTGGTCTCAAGATAGTGGTGCTCCTGGCTCGAAGAGGAGGATGTACAGCTTTTTGGTAAAGAACATCCTGGACTTACTAAAATAAGTCACAGTGTCAGCTCCTGCCCATTAAGGGGGCCCACTTTCCCTGGTCTTTGTGGGTGAGAAATTTGAGATGAAACTGGTCTTGCAAAAATCTCAGCCTGTCTCCCTTTTAAGGCATTGTTTTCAATGCAAGATGGCAAAGGAAAAATCCAAGAGAAGGCCGTGGCTAACAGGACATTTACGGCCCCGAGAGCACTGAAATGCAGGAGGCGGGGTGGGGGGCGGGGCTGTACTTGAAGCAAGGGTTGCGAAGGGTTAAAGTGTGCACTTGAATGCGGTGGACGGTAGGGATGCCCAAAAGCGATTTCACTAAAAAATAAAGCCACAAATCCGTTTCTCCCCTCTCTCCTTACCCCACGTGGGCATCTGGCAGGACGGCCTGCCTCCAGATCGTTCTCTTCTTACAGGCCTGTCCTCGACGTCTCTTCCGTTTCTCTCTGCGGCTCTCACACGCCCCTCTGCTCGCCTGAACCCGTCCGCCCGGACGCCACGCGGGGCCACCCAGGAGAAACCAGCGGCAGAATTCTTTGAAACAAGGACGTAACCACGGCCCTGCGGCTCCGAAGGCGGGCGAGGTACACGCCACGTTTACCCAGCATGCCTCGGGCGGCCCCAGGACTGGCTGGCTGCGGCCACGTGACTGGGCCGCTCGTGATCACGTCACGCGGCCGCGCACAAGCCCCGATCTGCGCCTGCGCGGCGAGGGGCCCCAGAGGCGGGAAGGCCCGGGGGCTGCGGGTCGGTTGCGGGCGGGGCTGGCCTGGTCGCGGGAAGAGCTTGCCGCCTGCGTGGTTTGCGGACCGATGCCCATCCGGCCCGCGCGGCCTCGTCGTGCAGCCCGGGCGGAGAAGGCCTGCGTCTGCCTTCCTTCCTTCCTGACAGGTGGGAGCGGATTTGGGGGCGCAGGGAGCCAGGCGTGCTGGAAAGAACCTAGAAGAAACCGGAGGAACCTTCTAGAATGTGTGTCTGAATGCGCTCTGGGAACACTGACCATACGGTAAGAATTCATCCAGATAAATTTTACTGTTTTACCTTCAACCCTTAAAACCCAGCTCCGAGGAAGGAGGTAGGGGTTTTTTTTACGGGGACGTCTGACGCACTCAGTGAAGGGTCACGCTGTGGGTCGGAGAGGGTGGGAGGGAAGATCCAGCCCTGTGCCTTTGCACCGGCAGCAGGCCAGCCCCCCCCCCCCCAAGGGAAGGCCGAGGTCAGCAACCTCGCACGGTGCCGGGAACATTTACCAAGAACTCGCCTTAGGGGCAGGTGCCCTGCAGGAGGGGGCAGGCTGGACCCAAGTCGCCCTGCCACCGTGAGTCTCGCCTGAACCCCCCCTACCCGGACTCTGTCTGCATCCTGAGCCACTGCTCGTGAGCCACCAGATGCTAAGTGGCTTACACTGCTGGAGTCTCAACTTGCTCATAGATTTGTGGGGAAGTCCATGCCTACAGTGTAAACTCCTGACCCCAGGGCCCCACTCATAGAAGCATTTCGCAAAGGGGCCTGGAGCCTGTGACTGAGACACCACTGCCACCTGGTGGCCGAACACCCAAATTACAACTCTAGGGTTTATAGTTCCGGTTCTATTGTTTTCAGCAGGACCTCCTGGAAAAGTTGAAGATGTGAGCCTTGGGTTATGAAGCATTAAAACACGGAGGTGACAGGGGAAAGGAAGTAGTGAGTGTCAGGCCAGGATGGGGAAGTTGGATCATTTCTAGGGCTTCCGGATTCTGGGCTTCACAGGCCTGCAGCCCCTTAAAATGTTTGAAGTTCCCGCAATATCAAATGCACCCAAAACGAAGGAACTGTAACACCTGCCAAAGACAAGATACCAGTCCTGTGTCTTCTCTGTCGTTTGAGGTTGTCTGTTTTACTTTTTCTCTCCATCCGCATGTGAAGTTGCCTTTTTTGTTTGTTTGTTTTTTAATGTTTAGATGTTTTTGAGAGAGTGTGTGTATGTGTGTGTGTGACACAGCAGGGGAGGGGTGGGGGGGGGGGGACAGTCCGAAGCAGGCGCCACGTTGCCAGCTGTGGAGCCCAACATGGGGCTTGAACCCGTGAACTGTGTGCTCATGACCTGAGCCAAAAGCAAGAATCTGATGCTTAACCAGCTGGGCCACCCACGTACCCTGTCAGGTTGCTTTCTCTGAGAGGGTTTCTTCCGCCTAAACTGACACGTGGACGACACTGACCTGATTCCACGCTTGCATCCTTGGAGGCACTCTGGCCTGTGCCCTGGACAGGTCTGGAGGGAGCCTGACTCAGAGCAGAAAGAACCCAGCAGAGAATAGAATACTTCCTCCCACTCCAGAAAGGAGCAGTTCTCCAAGCCAGTGTCTTCTGTGTTGCAGAAAATCAGGTCAGACGATGGTCAATGAAGCTGAATAGCCAGTGATGTCCATAAATAAACAGAGCCTCACGCTCCCGCCATCTTATACTTCGTTACTTTAGATGTCCCAAGGCCTGCGGTCTTACCCTTGGCGAAGCCGGTTTAGAGGAAGAGAGAGCCAAAGGGAAAGAAAGGGAACCGTGTTGTAGGTTTGGCTCAGCGCTCTCTGTTTTACCAAATCCTTAAATGCTGTGGGCTGAAAAACCGAGACGGAGAGAATTTATACGTGACCTAAGTTAGAACATAAGTCAAGTAAGTCAGTATATATCAAGGACAGAACGTGGCCTCAGATCTCTCTGAACACAAAGAAGGCTTTTACCAAGAGTATCTTCAGCATGTTGAGCCTGCGGGCTGCTGTCAGGATGCCTGACTTCTCTGCACCTCCGTCCCTTCTCAGATGTCCTTCTGATGAGCTTCCCATGAAACTGGAATGTTCTACTTCATGTCAAGAACTAAGAGGGAGGAAGGTTCACAGACAAGATTGTGTTGAATTCTTCTTGTCCCTTTTTCCCGGTGTTACACGCGAACGGGTCCAGTGCGGAAGGAGGAAAGCCCAGCCAGGCCGCAGGATTTAAGGATTTTCAGCCTGTGGATTCAGGAAGTAGAAGTCTCAATTTTTAGAGCCGCTCTGTCAGGCACTTTACAGCTTCCTCTTCGAAGTGCTAAGTGCCATAAATCTCTGGACGGCCGGTCTCCAAACTCACATGTAAACGGTCCTGCACACGAGCAGCAATGGCCACCGACACAAGTGAGTGACCCATAAATAAGGCTCACATGTGGTCCTCGGCTGTCCCAGTCCACTGTCCATCCACAGGCGCGGCCCTGGGCGTCTGGGGCAGATGGCCGCACCTGCACACTTTCTGGGCACGGCGTCTGGCAGAAAGGGAGGCCCGATGCGACAGCACTGCTGCGGGCCTGCCTTCGTCCGGGTGCTTCAACGGCGCGGGCGGCCTTGACGACGGGTTATCCGAGAGTGGCCGTCTGAGGCTGGGGTCCCTGGGCAGCAGCCTTGGGGGGAATTAAGGGTTGGCTCTGTGCGGGCCCTTGCCCACTGATGGTGATTTAACCACGTGAAGTGGCCCTCCCGAGGCTGTCTCTGTTGGCTCCGGGAGCGTGCGAGAGCCACTGTCTTAGGACCTGCTGCAGACTTGTCTAGGACTCCTGCATGAGGACAAGGTAAGCGGAGGAGGACCTCAAAAGAGAAGGTCGCGTTGTAAGGGGCAGGGGCCTGCACGTTTTTTTCTGCAAAAGGCCGGATAGTAAAGATCCAGTTTCAACTACTCAGCTCCTCCGCGGCATGGAAGCCGCCACATGCTGTGCCCCAGTGAGGGGGCCCAGCTGCAGTTTGGTAAAACTTCATTTACCAAAAGAGAGGGTAGGTGGGATTTGGCGCTCAGGCCTACTCTGCTGACCCCCAGGATAGGAGGAGGAGCAGAAAGGCAGTCCGTAAGATCCAGACCTAATCCCTGTTCTGCTGCGTGCCAGATCTGAGACCTTAGATGTTACTTTTCTCTGTGCCTGTTTGCTCGTTAGTAAAAGGGAGTTCACAGTATCTGCCCGTTAGACTTCTGATGATGTACGCAGAGCTCTTAGCGTACTCCCTGGCACAGAGTGGGCGGGTGGTAAACATAGGGCTTTCCATCCACGTACCCGCAGTTCTGGGGGGAGTCCGGCTGTAGGTGCCTCAGTGCTCTGTTGCTTTCATAGTCTTTGATGGTCCTCTTTTGCCTCATTTGTTGGACCTGACTCAGAGCGAATGAAGTCTCTTTCACCCCATTTGTATTTTAAAAGTAGGTCTTTCCAAACTCACTGACATGTTATTTCAAACGGCCTGGCAGCATTCAGGGCTTTGTGGAGTCCCCTGGCAATTTGACTGCACCAGAACATTGCCTACCCTAAAATTTTTAAATTATGATGGAATGCAAAACAGATGTACCAAATCTAGGGAGGACTAGAGCAACATTAATTTGTTCCTTGGGAATGCCCTTCATAAGCACGTTTTGGGGCAGACATTTGTGATAAGAGCCAGGCAATAAAAGATCCCAGCGTGTTCTAAACACTGCAATTTTTGCAATTTGTGTCAAAGAAAATTTGGAAGGCACAGATAACTGAAACAGAGCTGACTAAATTTATGGCTCAACCTTTCACTGAAATATCTGTGTTTGGAAGATGTCACTGATCAGAGAAATGAGAGTGTGGATGGAAAAAAATTAGTATTCAGACGGGTGGAGCTCTGAACTATGACACTGATCGATACTTAGTTATTTAGAATATGAACTGGGGCCAAGTTTCTGCTTGGGTCTCTTCAAGGTGGCTGGCTTCACGGTGCATTGCAAATACCAATGTGAAAATAGAGTACTAAACTTAAAGTAGTGTTTTCAGAAAAGCTGTTTAAAAAAACTTTTTTTAAGTTTATTCTTAAATAGGGATAGAGACAGAGCATGAGCAGGGGAAGGGGAGAGAGAGGAGGAGACACAGAATCCAAAGCAGGCCCCAGGCTCTGAGCTGTTAGCACAGAGCCCCACGCGGGGCTCGAACTCACAGACCATGAGATCATGACCTGAGCCAAAGTCGGACATTTAACCAACTGAGCCACCCAGGCGCCCCCAGAAAAGCTGACTTTTATATGCAAGGTTGTGATTTTAAGTACACTGAGCTTCAAAGTAGGAAAAAAATATATGGATAGAGAAAAAGTGCAGTAGAGTAATACTTAGTGTGAAGGCCACTAAGATATTGGCCTGGGGCGCCCAGATGGCTCAGTTGGTTAAGCATCTGACTCTTGGTTTCAGCTCAGGTCATGATCTCATGGTTTGAGTTTGAGCCCCATGTTGGGCTCTGTGCTGACAGCAAGGGGCCTGCCTGGGATTCTCTCTCTCCCTCTGTCTCATCTGCCCCTCCCCTGTTCAAGGTCCCTCCCTCCCTTTCTCTGTCTCTCTCTCTCTGTCTGTCTCTGTCTCTGTCTCTCTCTCTCAAAATAAATGAATAAACTTAAAAAAATAAAAGATACTGGTCTGAGAACTAGGCTGAGCCCACATTGTCAGCTATAATACATTACATCCTTGTGGGTCATATGATCCAGAAAAGGAACTATTTGTGGCACAAGGAGAAAATTACTTCTTTCGGCAGATCTGAAATTTCATATCCCCCAAGATGTACTTGTTATACTTTTCCTTGTAAGAAATGAATCTGATCGAAATCTCTCTTGACCCTATAGAGTTATAATCTTCTGGGTAAAACTGACCTACTTTTTATCTAATTCTATGCTACCACTTCTATAGAAAATGAGCTGTGCCAGACAAGAAATGCGTTCTGTGTTAGTGCAGTTGTGCATCAAGACGTGCTTTAAAATCAGGACAAGTGTTTGGCTTATGAAAAAGAGGAATGGCTCGCCAAGCCAGAATGCAAACATTTCCTGTAGCTGTGTTACTTACTAATAACTTAACGTTTTCTTGCTAGGTTTTTATTTTATAAACCAGAAAAGGAAACAGATTCCAATGGTACTAAATAACAATGCGATGAAAGTTGTAATACCATGATGTCGGTGATGCACTGGAAGGTTATGTCTAACTTTTTTTGGTAAAAAATAATAAAGAATGCATTTACTAGATTTTGTTTTGTCCAAATGCAGTTGTTTGTGTGGTTGAGCTCATGCCATGTGTAAAATTATGTAGTGTTTTCCAGATTTGTATTTTGAAATAATCTGCAATTAACAGCAAGTTTTAAAGATAGTGCAGAGAGGTCCTGTGTACCCACACCCAGTTTCCCCCAACGGCTGTATCATATTTAAATATGGTACAATAGCAAAACCAGGAAACTGATGTTTGTAAGATGTGGGTGTGGGGATCTAACCCATTTTATCCCACGTGTGTTTTCATGTAACTGCCACTGCAATCCAGATACAGAACGGTTCCCTTACCCAGAGCACTCTCTCTTGCCGTTCCTTTAGAGCCACACTTATGTCCCCACCCCCACCACTCCTTATCTCTGGCAACCAGTAATTTGTTCTCTGTCTCGGTACTTTCGTTGTTTCAAAGGTAAATGGAATCATATTTGTAAATGGAATCTCATTTCATGTGAATTTTTTATATTTTTTATAAATCAGTATAATGTTCTTGCATATAGTTGGGCCTTGTTGTTTCTTTGGAAGTGCTAGGCCCATTGATACAGCAGTTCTGAGAAGGAAAGCCTGAGGCACAGTACATTTCTAATTGGTCTTTTGTCTCAAAATCCTTGGACTGGGATGGGGGAGGCAGCATCTCTAAACACAGTACAATATCGTGAGGTAGCCCACTTCCCCTTTTTGTTCAGATACAAAGGAAAGGTTACCAACCTGAAGTTACATAAGGGAAAAAATAGCCTCTGAAGATAGCAGTAAGAATCTGAGGGTAATGGCCCATTGTTTTCATAATTCTCTCAATTCTTGCAAAGAGGAAGGAACTCTTTCAATTATTAAGCTTCTTATTAAATTGAATGACCAGAAAACAAGTTAATGCTAATTGTGTCTTCTGGTTAGACCTGAAGTCTTGGCCGCTGTTAACACCCCTCGATCATTCAGAATCATATCCATATAAGCAAATTAATATAAATCCTGTTCATGTACATTTCCTCCCTCCATCTCTCTTTTCTTTCTCCCTTTCCCATCATCCATCTTCCTTAATTTTTCTCTCCCTTCCCTCCTTCTCTCCTTTCCTTCTTCCCTCTCTCCCTCCATCCTTCTTTCCTCCTCGTTTTCTCTCCATTGTATTTTTGTTCAGTTTGCCTTTTTTCCCCCCAGGATTGCCCTTAGTCCCACAGTCACTAATATTTCTTAGTCCCACAGGTAAATCAAGGGTAGGGAGAGTCACCTAGCCCAGTGCTTCTCAAAAATCAGCGTGCCCACAAATGACCTGTGTGTCTTGTGGAAATGTGGGTCTTATTTCAGGAGCTCGGGGGCAAGCCTGGGAATCTGTATTCTTGACAGGCTCCTAGTGTGTGGACCACACAGAGACCAAAGACTGATGATGAGACCCTCCCCCACGCCAGCGCCCTTGTGATGTTCAAACACTATTCCTTTCCCTTCGGTGTGGAGAAGGCACCAAGGAGGTGGCTGGGCCAGGGTGGTGAGGTTTTGTGTTGCGGTGGGGTTTGGAGCTGATGGCCAAGAAAGAATTCTCGAAGACATCTTTGGTGCAAGCATGATTGTATTAAAGCACGGGGACGGGACCCGTGGGCAGAAAGCGTTGCACTGGGGTTGTGAGGAGTGACTGGTGATATACTGTGGGGTTGGGGGAGGGAAAGGCACAAGGGAGGCCTCCAGAAGGACGTTCATGTGCTAACGAGGACTCCTGAGATACCTGAGGCCCAGGGATTGGCAAACTGGGGTTGTTTTTCCCTCTCACAAAGCATTGTCCTTAAGACAGTAGGGAGTTCCTGGAGATTAGGCTATTGATAAGATTATCCTTTTCTTAAATTTGTGAAGGTATTTGTAAACTGATGGAGAGTCTTATCAGTTTGACCATTTGTTTTCTGTCCTTCCCTTTGTCCTTGGACTGCCAGGAGCGCCTGAGGACTATCACACTTGTCCCACCTGGGGGTGAGGGGTGTGCCAGCTTGTACTTTGCCCTCAGCCTGCCTTATGGTCCCTCATCAAGGTGGGGGGGGGAGCTGCAGAATTGGGGGGATGTGAGGGCAGAAAAGAAGTAGCCTTTGGAGGGTGCGCCAGTGTGAAGCAGAGGAGGGAGCATCTGGCTGGTTTGCTTCTCTCCGGGGTAGGAATCCAGCAGGCGACTGGCCGAGGGGATGAAATGAACAGCCAGGAGACGAGGCCTTCACGGAACTCTGAGTGGGGACCCCAGAGCGTTCTCTGGGCTCACACGCTGCCAGCAGGTTGGTGGTCTCCACGTGTGCACTTCCCATTGTTAACTCTTTTAACCATTCCCGGATCCCCCCGTGGGACCCACAGACGTCCAGTCGAACCATCTTTGAGGAGTTAAAGAGACATCTTGTCCATTAGGATCAAGAGTTTCTCCATTTGAATGCAGACCACCCTCCATGATTCGTGCTGAGGTCACTTAGAGAAAAAGAAGAAAGACTGAAAAATCCAGCTGACTGTTGCCAAGGGAGGTATCAGTGAGCCACCCGGTGTGACCACCACAACTTCGGCATGAGTTTCTATTGACTCAGCACTTGGTTTTCTTCGTGCTGCTTGGATTATGCTGTCAAAGGCCAGCCCCCCTGTGGCACATCCAAACTGGTGGCAGCAGGCACAGCCTGTGACATTTCAAGTCCATGTGACAGAGCAATACTTAAACTCCAGAAATAGAAAGCTGTCTGGACGACACCCCTTTCCCGTCGATACAGTGATAGCGTCTTACGTTTCTTTACCGTAGGACTTCACATTCGCCTTTCTTCATATTAACAACACAACCGTGTTGTGGTTGATGCAGTTTGCAAATGATTATAAAATAAACGCATGTGGGGCGCCTGGGTGGCGCAGTCGGTTAAGCGTCCGACTTCAGCCAGGTCACGATCTCGCGGTCCGGGAGTTCGAGCCCCGCGTCAGGCTCTGGGCTGATGGCTCAGAGCCTGGAGCCTGTTTCCGATTCTGTGTCTTCCTCTCTCTCTGCCCCTACCCTGTTCATGCTCTGTCTCTCTCTGTCCCAAAAATAAATAAACATTGAAAAAAAAAAAAATTAAAAAAATAAATAAATAAATAAAATAAAATAAACGCATGCTATAATGATTATTTTGCTCTTTTTATTATCCCGATAGTAAATCTGGGCCATTCTTGACTGGTGCAGTAGGAACCGGGCAAGATGAAGACGGAGGCGCCAAGATTTGCTCCTCTTGGCTGCTCAGGATCGGTGCTCATGCGGCCAAGACCCCAGGCCGAAATTTGTTTCTTTTTTTTTTTTTTTTTTTTTAAACTTTTTTAATGTTTATTTTTTTTTGAAGGAGGGAGAGACACAGAGCGTGAGCAGGGGAGGGGCAGAGAGAGAGGGAGACACAGAATCCAAAGCAGGCTCCAGGTTCTGAGCTGTCAGCACAGAGCCCGACATGGGGCTTAAACTCACGAACCGCGAGATCATGACCTGAGCTGAAGTCGGACGCTCAACCGACTGAGCCACCCAGGCACCCCCCCACCCCCCGGGCAGAAATTTCATATGGGCGCTGTTCCCGTGTTTTCTGGGACAGTTAGAATTTCAGATACTCTGTTTTGTTATTTTCATCTATTCAAGTTTGTCAGGTGTGAGTGTCCCTTTGTTATAGGACATCTTCTCTAAGGATGCGTGCCCCTGGCAGAGGGGCCCGTGGAGAGAGTGTAGACAGATCAAAGCAAGTCTGTCCTTAACAACTTCAGGGACGTCCCAATGGTGTATCCATGGTGCTATCTTCTCATGTGAGAGAGAGGTTTGCAGGAACGTGTGGGTGAATGGGATATTTCAATAGTAAAAAGTGAAGTAAAAAAAACTCTTGGATTCTGGGTGCTGGGTTTTTTGGTGTTCCTTCCAATATTTTTGAACTTAATTCTGGGACACAGATTCCTTGGAAACGTTTGATCCTTTTGGGTCTTGCTTTGAAGCATCGTTAGGCTGAACGGAAAGAGTGCCTGGTTCAGGGCTAAGGTGCCTCGCTTCCGGGATGGCAGCCCCAGAGTAGGCTCAGTGCCCCTTGCACTGTGGACGTGAGCCAGTCCCCACTGCGGGTGAGCTCCGGGAATCTTCCGTCCCATCCTTTCCAGTGGTTCTTTCTGGGCCTCACCTGCGTGTGCTCGTCAGTACCCCGCTGAGACCGTGAGGTGGGGCCTCCACACCCGTGTGTGTGTCTGTCCTCTCTGCCACTCTGACCTGGGAATTCTGTGCCTCGGTCTCCCCGACTTGGCATCAGGAGGACCGCTGGGCGCTGCTTGGGCTCTCCCTCCTGGCACTGCGGCCACCCTGTCTCTTCAGGCAGCGAGCCGAGGGCAGTGGTGGGACCCACCTTCGCGCCCAGATCTCTGGCCCGTGATGCTTATCGTCCAGGGTCCGAAAACCCTTGTTCTGTGTGTCTCGTCCAGGTTCAACGGGGAGGCTGTACCTGGGGCCCAGGGCTCTGTCCCAGAGAGACGCTGCCCTGCCAGGACCATCCATGTCACGTTCTTTCACTCTTCTCTTTTCACCTTGCTGTGGCTCCGCTCGATTCTGCGGTGTACCGCGTGCCACCGAGCCCCACAGTGAGGACACGAGTTAGCCAGGCGTGGGGCTCGTGTCCACAGGTACCAGGATGGGCACAGAATGGGCCCTGTCTTCCCGGGGCTCCGAGTCCAGCCTTGGGGAGTGAGTGTTGGGGGAGGGCCAAAGAAGCAAAAGTAAGGACTCCAGTAGACACACAACCAAACGGTAATCGGGTCGTCTTACAGAAGAGTCGTGTGCAAAGTGATAGAGCCTGCGAGGAAAGGAGTGAAAAGTTCCGGGAGGACAGGCACGCCAGGGACTGTAGAGGGCCTGGGGGTTTAACAGCAGTCCCGACAAAAACCCGGGAGTGATCGAATCTGGCCGTACCCATCCCCCTGTGTCCCCTGGTCTGGCACAGTTACAGAATGACCTGTGTCCTCAGCTGCACGCGGCAGCCCCGTGCGGCGCTCCGATGAAGCCGAGGAGTCAACCTTCCCCAGGTCTGTATCCAAATCCTGACATCTTGCCGGGTCCCAGGTCACCACATGATGCCACGGGCATTGGCCTGCAGCTCCAGGCGAACATGGAGAGAGGAGGCTGGCAGGGGGCTCCTGGCCGCTGACTCTCCCACTTGGGGGAGGGAGACGCGGCCGAGCCTCTTTGCCCCCAAACCCGGCCTCGTGAATGCTCGGAGTTCGGGCCCACATGATGAGCAGTCGTCCTTCTCTGTGGATTGGTGGGGGCTGGCTTGAACGTGGGGGTGGGGAAGGAGCTCAGGTGGTCTCTCCTGCACGGGGCAGCAAGGGAAACTGAGGCTGAAGCATACAAGTTTGCTAGAGGTCCAGGGAGGAAGTGAATGAGCACCCACGTGGAGCCGTGACCTCATGAGAGAAATGAAAAGGTGGCCCAGAAGCAAGGGTTGTCTCAGTGCTGGGGCGGCTCGCCCCCTCCTACTCTGCGCCGGGGCTGGAAGTCAGGGTCAGGGTGCCGGCAGGTTGGCTGTTTTCGGGACTTGTGGAAGGCTGTCTGCTTCGTGCCTGTGTCCCAGCTTCTGACTGTCTCCCGTGACCCTGGGCTTAGACAGGCTCCCTGACCTCTGCCTTCTTCACGTCTGTGTCCACAGTTCCTCCTTTAGCAAAGGCACCGGTCATGTGGATTAGGGCCCACTCTAGTGACCCTATTGGACTGGATCACCCCTGTAAAGACCCGTGTCCAAATAAGGTCACATTCTGAGGTCCTGGGAGTTAGGCCTCCAACATATCTTTCCTGAGGGGCTCAGGAGACAAAATTCAGCCCATAATGGAAATATAAGAAAAGCGTGGGATCTACAAGAAAAGACTGGTGTTGTGGCTTCAGATACGAGGCTGAGAGGTTTAGAGATTGCAGAGAAGGCTCCAGAAATCACCAAAAGCCCTTAAGCAGAAGAATGACAAGGTTGCGTCTGTGTTTTAGAGAACAGCCCTGTCCTGAACAGGAGGCTGGAGCAGGGGTGGCAGATCAGAGGCCGTTTCACCGTGTAGACCCCGATCCGATGTCGAGGGCCCGGAAATGGGCAGTAGCAGTGGGAATAGAAAGCAGGGCGGCACGTATTTTGAGAGGGATTTTATTTGATTGTATTGTATTGTATTGATTTGATTTGATTTGACAGAACCAGAAGCAGGCTCCAGGCTCTGAGCTGTCAGCACAGAGCCCGATGCAGGGCTCAAACCCATGATCCGCAAGATCGTGACCAGAGCCGAATTCAGACGCTCAACCGACTGAGCCACCCAGGCACCCCGAGAGAGATTTTAAAAGCGTGATAACTTTGTCTCCGCCAAAGATGGCGAAGGTGGGCTGTCCAGAGGTGAGGCTTCGGGGGTTCCAGGAGTGGGGGGCTTGAAGTGCAATCGCAAAAACACGCCCCAAGGCCCGGGGGTGACAGGCAGAGAAGAGAGATGGGATGCATGGTGAGGGCAAGCAGAGCCCCTGGAAGGGCTGCAGGAGGTGAAATAGAGACCGTGCTCCCGGGTCCTGCTAGAGGAGGGGTGGTGTAAGGTGAGGACTTAGTTTAATGTCCCTGGAAGTGCTGTGTTTTGAGGACACTTTTTGGAAGTCACACAAGTTGTACCCCAAAATAATCTGAAGCATATTGTGAGCATTAATTTGATGTGGTAACCTGGTTGGGTTGTGGCCCAAATTTCTGGTCAGATATTATTCTGAATGTTCTGTGATGGTGTTTCTCAGATAAGATTAACATTTAAGTCATTTAACATTTGATAGACTTTGAGTAAAGCAGATTTCCCTGCATTGTGTGGTGGGCCTTACCTAATCAGTTGAAGGCCTAAATGGGAAAAGACTGAGCCTCTGAAAGAAATTCTGCCAGCAGTTGGACTCAGCCTGCAGCATCAACTCTTGCTGGGTCACCAGCCTGCCATCCTACCGCAGATTTTGTACTTCCCAAACCTCACAATCATGTGAGCTATTTCCTTAAAATCACTACCTATATACATACACTACCTGTTGGTTCTATTTTTCTAGAGAACCCTAATACACACATCATCTCGGTTGCTTTTAAACTTAGTTCTGTTTCCTCAGCCCAAAATGCGAACATGGGTTAGAAGTTGTTAAAAAGCAACATTTAAAAAAAAAAAAAAAAAAACACAATACATTACAAGTATGTTTTGGGTCGTCACATCTTCTTTGTCTTCCTGTAGTTCACAGATGCTCCCCCAGTGGAGGCCCAGGATCCCAGGGAGAGGGTGAGAGCCCTGAGCTGCTGAACAAATCCTCTGGTTGAGACGAAGGATCTGTTTTCCACGCACCCGACTTGCTCACTCACTGAGGGCAGAGTTGGCCGAGGGTCCGCACGTCCAGCTGCTGTCTTTGACCTCTGCCTGTCCCGGGAAGTAGGCAGACCGCAGCGAGTGGCCGTGGCGTTCAGCTCCTCTCGCTGAGTTTCTACGGAGAGGACCTCAGAATGAGGAGGAAAGGCAGGTACGTCATTTGGAGAAAGGACACGGTCACACCGGAGACGCAGTGAGCCTACCCCAGTTAGACGGGTAAGTGGGACAGCAGAGCGCATGCACGGCTAGTAAAAGTACCTCCCGGGCCTGGCCAGTAGGAAGGGCTGGACAAGGTACTGGAGACAGAGCGGAAGTGGACGCCATCTTCTGAGGAACGTGTCCTCCCCCAAGCCGGGTGAGCTGTGTAGACCAGACGTGACCATCACGTGTGGACCAGACATAACCATCACTAGCTGACTCTCCCCTTCACGCTTGGATCTAGGATAGCTGGCACCCACTTGAAAAGTACAAGGAAGCTACTAGAAAGATTAGAACTCTTCGCACTTCCATTTGGAACATTTTTCAGGTAGCTAAGGGTGGTGATGATTTGTTTATTTTGTCTTTAAATTCCTGGTAGTTTAGAAAAATTTGGGGAAACCTGGCAAACTAGTCACAATCAAGTAGTGGGTGGACAAGCACGTGGTGACAGTGCAGCCGTAAGACCTGAATTTTAAAAGTCGCCTCATACTCAGCTGTGCACACAGCCCTGTCCGGAGCCCTGGACATCCATTTATGAGCACTGAGGTGCCAGGGTTACTCGTTTCTTCCCTTCTGCTCACGTGACTTTTCTTCAGCGAAGTGTATGGAATTGTAGTAAGGAAACATCGAGTGGATTACAGAAGCCGGAAGCATTAGAAAGGAGCTCCCTACAAGGGGCACCGTTCTGCATAAACACACACACGACCGCTTCTGCACCCCAGAAGGAGGCCCCTCGTGGCTGGCGTGCTCTGGAACCCTGCTTCTGGAAGTTTCCCCATCACGGATCTGTCCGCAGCAGCGTTTCTGTGCGCCCCGGCTGGGCAGCCCAGCGTTGGGTCGGACTCGGACGTGTGGCGCAGACAGTGTTTACGGCTCGAGGCGAGGTCTCTGGTATGGCTGCGGCCGCTTTGAGTCTGGGCCGTGACAGATCTGAGAGCAGAATTAAAATCGCGGATCCCCGGCCTGTCCGGAGGCCTGTCCTGGGCCTCCAGCCTGCCTGGGTGAGGGTGACGCCCTGGCCCACACAGTGGCCTCCGAGTCAAGAGGCGTGGCGGCCCCTTCGTGGTGGTTTCTGGCCCAGATTTTCACCCGAATTGAGCCAGTGCTCCTGTGTCTTCATGAAGTGCACCTGTGTGGGGGGCGTGGCCGGCAGGCTCTCCCAGGGTGTTGCTCTGGTTGGTGGTGAACAGTCCCGGGGGCCTGTCCCCGCGTCGGTCTGTGGGTTGCCTCACCTGGCCTGGTGGAGGTGCGGGAGAGCCCCAGCAAAGCCAGGCCGTCCGCGCAGTGCTGTCGGGATTTGTTGGACTCAGCCTGTCAGATCTGGACATTGACCGGGGGTTTTAACTCCTAAGAGGTAACAGACGGTCCCGAAAAGGGTCCTGTGAACAAGCCTTCTGTACTGAGGTCCTGGTGCCAGCGGAGGTGGAGGGGACCCGGTAGCGATGTGGGCTGAGGGTGTGATGGCTTGGGGGTCCCCGGCAGACAGAGTCCTCCATCGGGGGCACTTACGGGCACAACCCTGCATCGGGGACACGTGAGGGCACATCTCTCCGTCATGGGCACCTGTGGGCCCGTCTCTCAGTTGGGAGCTGTGACTGGGGGTTCAGACGTGGGGTGACATCTATGTCCCTCTCTCCCAGGACCACACGTGTGGGATCATGCTCTGTGGTAGGTTTACTCAAAATTTAGGGTTGCATAGATGGGATTTCTCCTCCATCTGAAAATACCACGGACAGCACGAACACTAGAAACCTTTGTTAACCTAGTTTACTCGGAGATACCATTTTGTTGTAAATGTTCCCAGTTTTAAACAGGCGGTCCTCTTCTGTATTTGGGAGAAGGTTTAAGTTCGTATGCGAACCAACCCCTGAACAAGGGCACAGCCCTGCTTGCTAAAGCGTGCGGCCCACGTGGTCCCCCTGCCCCCCCCCCCCCCCCCACGCCGTGGAGACCTCCGCCAACAGGTAGTCTGTTCCCCGGGACACCAGCGGTCTGCCTTCTAGGGGGCGCCTCGGGGCAGATGGTCCCTCTCGTCACCCGGCCGCCTGCCTGAAGGTCCTTTTCTGGTTGGGTAGCTGTTGCTCACACGGCAGCCCTCAGAAATCGGGTCCGCTTTCTTCCAGATGTTTCAATGCAGCACAGCTCAGCAGCGGCCCGCCTGCAGCCCCTCTGAGGACATTCGGACTGATGCCGTCACTAATGTGGCTCCGATCTAGGGCTGGGCCAACTCAAAATAGCTTAACACATGGATGCCTCATGATGAGCCTGTGAGGTTAGGAGGTGGGAGGGTTGGGCACAAGTAGTCGCGAGGGGAGAAGGTTCCAAGAGAATCGTAAATGATTATAATCTTTTGAATAAGTGAGGTGTTGTTCTCTAGGTTGGTGTGAACATTAAGTGACAACCTCAGAAATAATAAAAGAATTTAATTTCCCTTTTCTTTTTTAAGTGCTTTTTTTTTTTTAAATGTTTATTTATTTTTGAGACAGAGAGAGAGTATGAACGGGGGAGGAGCAGAGAGAGAGAGGGAGACACAGAATCCGAAACAGGCTCCAGGCTCTGAGCTGTCAGCACAGAGCCCGACGCGGGGCTCGAACTCACGGACCGTGAGATCATGACCTGAGCCGAAGTCGGGCGCTTAACCGCCTGAGCCCCCAGGCGCCCCATTCATTTCCCTTTTCTAATTTGGAATTAGGATTGAAAACGTTTTTAGAGCATAAGACACGCTCAGCGAGAGGTCTATACGCAGCTAGTCTACCTCGAGGGGCTCCTGCGTGGTGATGTTCGAGCTCAGAACAGCCGGTCCACGTGGTCAGGAAGCACCTCCCTCAGCGAGCACGCATCCTGCTAGAGGCCCTTCCTGTAGGGCATGTCCCGGACCTCCCTCTTAAAACGCGAGTGTCTCCTCGGGCAGGCTGTCATACTGTCATCAGCATCGTTGCTACCTCACCATGACTTGGCAGATGGCTTTTCAGTCTGTCGGTTCTCTGGGAACGGCGTGGGACGCAGACTTGCACGTTGTGTTGGGTGTGAAACACCGAGGAATCGTGGTCTTAAGAGAAGCGGAGGTGGAGCGGAGCCTTCCAGAAGCCAGAGGGAACTTTAGGACCTGGGTGAAATCGCCACCACTCTGTGCTACACAGGAAGGTTGTACCCGGAGCCACAGACGGTCGGGACGAAGGGACCAGCGATCTTCCCACCCTCCTGTCACTTTATAGGCAAGAAGAAGGGACACTTGAGAAAGGAGAGTGACAGCACAGGCTAGTGACAGCTCGTTGACGCCTGGCACGTCTCCTGTTTGCTTGCATGTTTCGTTGTTGTTTTTTTTCTGATTAAAAATTAGACGTTTCTCATTACAGAACATTTGGAGAATACAGAGAAGCATCAAGAACAAAATCAAGGCCATGCGAAAGGGGGTTACCCAATGGAGACTGCAGTGTGGAAGGGACCTTTCAGAGCAGCGGAACGGGCAGTGTGGAGGGTCCAGCTGGCCTCTCTGTCCTCCGGGCCCCTCGGCGGACCTTGCTCTCTGACCTCCCTTCTACCCCGTGGGGGTTGTTCTGCGGCATCACCTCTGTTGCTTCTCCACAGTCAAGGACGGAAGGAAAGTTCTGTCCTTTCTCGGTCCCGCGAGTGCTGCTCGCTCCCATGCTCGGGCAGGTCCGTCCAGCCCACAGACTCGGGAATCTTTCTGGTGCACTACTAACCGTACCCGTTGTGATGGCCACTTAAAAATCCCCACAAAAGTGTCCTTAATTTCAGAAAACGTCCCGTAAGTTCTCAGTTCTAAGATAGTCTTGTAAGAGGAAGGCGCAATGGAAATGATGGAAATGTTCTAATCCTACTTTTTAAAGCTGTGGAATCAAAAGAATGTCTTCTGCGCAGCCCTTTAAATCCTCCAGAAGGCGCTATGCCAGATTTTCCTGAGCGGCCCATTTTAATCGTGGACCGATCGAGATTTTTAACGAGAGTTTATCTGGAAATTGTCAGGGCAGCTTCCATAGATTTCCCAGCAGCGCTCCTGCCAGAGGTGATGTGGATTTACTGTAACTGTTGTGCTTTGTGGAATAAGGTGTTTCACGTGAAAGGAGGTGAATTAGAATCTCTTGCTTCGTTTCTGGCCTGGTTTCTTGCTTCGTATTCCTCAAAATGAAGCCGTCAGTCTCGATGGGATGCGGCTCTACCTTGACTCCAGAAAAGCTCTGCTCTAAGTACTTCTGAAGTTCTGGTATGATCTTCTCTTTTATTTCTTTCTTCTTGCCCTTGAGGCAGATTTTAGGCATTCCTGTGAAAAGAAATGTTTTCCATCTTGAAGCATCGCATTTAGTGGTAATTGTCGAGTGTTACTCCAGAGAGCGCCTTGCTGTGAGAGAGAGCCACGCGGTGTGTGACACACACCCCCAGGTCCCCTTGGGGCGTGCCTTGTGCTATGGTGGTGGAGGGGAGCAAGTGTCTTTACTTCCGTGATCAAGGAAACGGAATCCTGTCTGTCTGTCAGAGGAGGTTAGGGAATGATGGTCAAAGGTGTGGACCCGATGAGATTTTACTAGTGTCCCCAGCTATTTCTTGCTTTGCCCTTTGCCCTCTTTCGGGGTGGGGGTGGTGAGGGGCTGCTTCTATACAGGGTCCCTCTTCTCCCTGCCGCTAGAAGTCTTCTGTGGAGCGGGGGACCGTGAGGTGCTGTGTGCACCCAGCAAGGGCTCTCCGCATAAGGGACCCAGAGTACTGGCCGGAAACCCTAGGCAGCCTCGGTGTCCAGGGTCTGGATGACCTAGCAGGACTCTGGCAGCCTATAGCTGGTGCTGGCAGGGCCCAGGAGGAGCTGCAGGCTAGCCGGGGTCAGGCTGACAGCAGCAAGAGACCCTCTAGAAACTGCTAGAAACCACTTGTGACAGGAGAGGCGCTCCAGGGCTCTGCCTTGCTCGGGGCCCCCCGATCGTGACCCAGCCTGGTGAGGTGAGTTGGGCTTGGCGTAGCAGGAGCCGAGCCAACTGCTGATGCCTTGAAGGACCACACGGTGCTGACCGCTGCATTCAGTTTCTAGAAGCTTCACGGCGTGAGCCACGGGTCTCTGCTCCACGCGGTATCTTCACATGTTCTCTTTTCTGGACGTGACTCTCAGCATCTCAGAAAACAGGCCAGGTGTTAATTCTCATACTGGCAATGGAGCAAGAGGCCGGCCCCGTCTCAACCCTGGCTGGTCACTTCGGCCTCGAATCGCCAGTAGCGCTTTTGGCTGCGGCACCCACTCACGTTTTTGTAGCTGTGTTGTTGGTGATGATGACAGTGATGGTGAGATATACACAGAAGTTATCATGGCAGCCGCTTTCAAGTGTATGGTTCGGGGCATCCCATTCACGTTAATGTGCAACCGTCCCCACCGCCCATCTCTAGGACTCTTGTTAACCCCAAACTGAAATTTTTGCTACCTTGTCTTTTGAATTTTTGAACTATCCTATTCTGTGTGTTGCCAAATAGACTGTCCGTCTCTTGAGGATGGAACGGAGTGTGCACAGGTCCCATCGTGTGTCTCACACGTAATCAGAGCTCCAGTCCGTGTTCGGTGACGACAGCGTGCAGCTTTACGGTAGAGTCTGCTTGTTTCTCAGCAACTTTTTTTCTCAGCCTCCTCACTCACGGACCCCTGCTAATTAAAATTAACCACAACTCTCAGATGGCAGGTGATTGGGTCAGGACTGGGCCCCTGGCCCAAGAAGGACCAAATATAGTCTTCATGGCCTGGATTTGGGACAGTCTCTTTTACTTGAGTATGTGCCAGGAAATGTAACATTAAACTGAAGAGCTGCGGTATCCCTAAAATTCCAGATAGAGGAGAATCTGGGATAAGATGAAAGAGAAAGAATGTATGTGTGAGAGAGAGTTTGTGTGTGTGTGTGTGTGTGTGTGTGTGTGTGTGTGTGAGAGAGAGAGACAGAGAGAGAGAGAATGTGAGAGTCTGTTAGAAAATGTGTGTGAAATTAAATGTGTGAGAGACTGTATAAAAGAGTATGTACACGTAGGTATGTGAGAGGGTGTGAAAGTGTGTGAGAACTGTGTAAAATGGAATTGTGAGAGTGTGGGAGAGAATGAAAGTTGTATAAGAGAATGTGTGTGTGCAATGGCATGTATCTGAGAGGATGTGTAAGTGGAAATATGTGAGAAAATGTGTGTATGAGAGACTGAGGGTGTGTGCGGGAAAGATCATGTGTATTGTGCGTGTGAGAGAGTGATTGTGAGAGTGCCTGTGGGAGAATGTGTGTGAGACAGAATTGTGTGTTGAATGTGGGAGAGAGAGGATTATGTAAGAGTTTGTAAGAATGTGAAAAAATGTGAGATACTTTGTGTGCATGTGTGTGAGATAATGTGGATGTGAGAGAATGTGTGAGAGACTGAGTGTGTGTGGTAACGTGTGAAAAGGTGAGTGTGAGGTGAGTGTGCAAGAATGTGTGGAAAAGAATGTGAGAATGTGTGTGCAAAAATGTGAGAGTTTGTTAGAAAACGTGTGTGAAATTAAATGTGTGAGAGAATGCGTGTAAAAGAGAATGCAAAAAATGTCAGAATGTGAGACAGAGAGTGTGTGTGTGATAGAATATATGAGACTGAAAATGCACGTGAGAGCATCTGCGTGAAAGGGAATTGTGAGACTGTGTGAGAGACTATGAGAGTCGTGGAAGAGAATATATATGTGCGATAGCATATATGTGAGGATGGGTGCAAATATTTGTGAGAAAGTATGTATGAGAGACTGATGGTGTGTGTGTGACATGATGTGTATTGTGCATGTGAGAGAATGTGCGTGAGACAATTGTGTGTTGAATGTGAGAGAATTGTGAGAATTATGTAAGAGTATGTATTTGAGAATATGAGAAAACGTGAGATACTATGTGTTTGAGAGTGCGTGTGGTAATGTGTGTGAAATAGGCTGTGAGTGGGGTTGTGTGTGCAAAAGTGAATGAGAATGTAGGAGAGTTGTGAGAGAATATGTGTAAGAGGGTGTGTGTGAAGGAATTTGAGAGTGTGTACCAGAAGGTGTGTGGTAGCCTGTGTGAAAATGCTTGTAGGAGTTGTGAATGTGAGAATTGAGTGTAAGTATGTTGAAATACCTGAGAGAATGTGTGAAAGAGTATGTGAGTATAAGTGTGAGGATGTGAGAATATTGTGTGAGGGTGCGTGTGTGTGATTATAGAAGAGAATGTGAAAATGTGAGAAAATGTGTGAGAGTGTATTTGAAAGAAAGTTGTTAGAGTGCACGTGAAAGCACAAGAATGCGAGAGAGTATGTGTGGACGGGTGTGTATGTGAGAGAGTGGTCATAATTGTGCGTGAGAGCAAATGTGTGTGAGAGCGTGAAAATATGTGTGAGTCTGTAAGGAGATGTGCGTAAAAGGTGTGACAGAACGTGTATGAGAGTGTATGTGAACAAATGTGTGAGAGAATTGTGTAAGGGATTGTGTGTGAGAATGAGTGTGAGAGTGTATGTGGGAGAGTGTGTGAGTCAGTGGTTGTGAGGTTGTGAGTGAGAGAACACGTGTGAGTGAATGTCAGAATGCATGTGTGAGAATGTGTGTATACGAGAGTGAGTTTGTGTGTGAGGAAAGTGTGTCAGCCTTTGCTTCTGATATTTATCCCACTATTTCTTAACATCGTCCCTTTTCGCAATTAGTTTTTCTTTCTTCTTCCCATAATTTTGACTGTTTATTCTTCCATTTTGCCGGAGAAGATCTTTGGGAGACTTGAAGTCACCCGGAGCCTGGCGTGTTCAAACGTGTCTTTGTTGTGTCGTGCCTACCAACAGTTCCCTCAGAGATCCAACACCAGATGTGAATGGTTTCTCCTCAGCATTTTGAGGACGTCGGTCCATTTTTGTCTTGGGGAAATTCAACGCCATCTTGATTTCCGAACTTTTAAAAAGTGACTCGTGTTTTTTTCCTTTCTCTTTCCTCTCGGGAAGTCCTGGATCCTGCCTTTATCACCACCGTTCTTAAATTGCATGGTGACGTCCTTGATGTAAGTCATCCGTTGGGTTCTTTCAATCTGGACCTCATGGCCTTCAATTTGGAGGACTTTTCTGGTGTTATTTCTTTCATTATTTCCTCCTCCATTTTTTTGATTCTTCAAATGCTGCCCTTTAGGGAAAGAGAAAATAGTGGCGTTTCCCAAAAGCATCGCATCACACACCCCCACGTCCCATCTTTCACCACCCCACGGGCGCACGCACACACGAGCACACGCACACATGTGCACACATACACGGGCATGTTTGCGTGCCTACCCCGTTGCTGTCTTTCCCTTGTACGGAGCTCCGTTACCTGACTCCTAGTTAAACTGACTTAAAATTGTGCTGCATCTGGACACGGACTGTGGAGGAATGTCGCAGGCGGGCACCCGGGCCCTGATGCCCTTCACGGCGTGAGGTGCCCGAGTGAGAACGAGGAGAGTGGGGGACGAGGGTCTGCCACCACTCCCACCGTTCCCCGGGTGTGAGCTGGGGAGTCCGGCTGGACCTGGGGGTTCGGGCTGTTGTGGGAAGGACAAGGGTTAAGGCCGGGACGAGCTCGTTTAATCCCCAGTCCAGACCCTCACCCCCTCCTGTCTGTTAGATGGGATCACGGAAAACACAACGTTAGCGGCTCGCTCGAGGTCACCCCGGGAAGTGATGGAGCCGGCGTCCGAGCCCAGGTGCGGTGGGCAGGGAGTCGGGTCACCTCTGATGGGGCTACAGGTGCAGGTGTCGCGGTCAGAGGCAGGGGACCAAGAAGTGTCCGCTTCCCCCAGGGGTGAAGGTGAAGGAGGCAGAGCGAGGGCGGAATGGAGTGGTGCGGATTGACACCCCCTAGCACCCACCGGAGACCTAAGTGGAGGGGCGGGTCACGGCTCGTCAGCCTGTCCCTTGAGCGGCCGCGTGTCCTGGGAAAGCCACCTGCCCTGGATCTGTTGCCTCATCTACAGCGGGAGGAGGGGGGGCCAGAACATCTCCACGGCTCTTGGCGACTCTGGAGTTCTGTAATTGGGGTGCTCGCTGTCTGCGGGACCTCGTTGTGACCTGTCCGCTGAAGTTATTTTCTGTGAAAAAGAGCAGACTTCTGTTGTAGGAGAGACAACACCGTCGCGGGCCAAGCCGTGTGAGTTCCAGGGATGTTTCCACTTCGCTTTCACGGACACACCAGTGTGATGTCAGATTTCAAAGTTCGTCACGCCGCCGCCCACCCCCCCCCCCCCCTTGCACTCAGTCCATCACCACGTCCTGTGAGCCCTACCGCCCTCCGCCCCAAATACCCGCAAAGTGCCTGTCTGTCTGCCCTGAGCCCAGCCCTTCGCGGGCCCCGCACCCCTAACTCCTCCAGGCCGCACAGGGCTGGGCAGCCGCAGGGAGCGCCTCTGAGCAGGGTGGCTTCAGGAGGCTCCCGGCTCTCCTTGCTCCCTTGTCCCCGCTCAGTCTCGCTTCTGCTCCGTCTCCCCCCACAGAAGGAAAGCGGCTGGGTGGCAGGGTCCTGCCTGCTGGCTCACTGATGTAGCCCAGCGTCTGGAGCCCTGTGGGCGCCAGGAGGCACTCGGTAAACGTGTGCAGGGGTGAATGAGCGAACAGACCACAGCTGGCCAGGGGAGGGCACAGGTTCCCAGCGAGAGCGGGAGCCGGGCTCTCTCCCGACCCCCGCCTCTCTGAAGGCTCTGAGCTGAGTAAGTGTGGACCCGCCCTCAAGCCTTAGGTACCAGGAAGTAGGTGGAACTGATTTTCAGAGTTAAGAATTCGTGAAAGATACCTAATTGTTATTATGCTTACATTTCTTTCCAGTTGGTTCTAAATTGTGTATGATCCGCCCATCAGTCGATGCTGCTAACAGCCAAAGGAAGTGACAGGTGTATTTTCTCCTTCATCTCTGTCTAGACTTCCTAGGGGCCCATGAGCATCCCTGTAACGAAGGCCCCTCTGTCCTGTGTCCTGTGATGATGCAGCATCACCAGGGGCCACCCGTGCAGAGGTCCCCCCGTTGTCCTGGCGTCCGTGTATCAAACACACACGGGCCCACGGCCCTTCTGCCACTCACGGACCCCCCACCAGCACAGGGACAGGGTCCAGTGGGAGGCATATCATGTAGGGCGCAGGCAAAATAGAACAGGCCACCGCAGGATCTGGTGACGGGCACTGGGTGCACACGGGGTGGCTGAGTCTGAGGTTTTAGGGGGACGTGAGCCTCCACCTGAATCTGCGGACACGGGGCAGAGTCTCCCCACAGCACACGTGTTAACAGCACTGCCACACGCTGGCAGACCCGGAAGCCAGAGGAGCAGGCGTTTACTCTGAGCCCCCGGACGGATGCCGCGCCCAGAACCCGGGGGTCTTACAAAAGAAGGAAGACACAGGCAAGTGCCAGGACCCCGCTGGGGAAGATGCTGCAGGTCAGTGAAGCGATCGTGGCGCACTGCCAGTTTCTGGTCCTCTGCGCGCTTGCGTAACCTTGCTTAGAGGATAAGAGCAAATATACAGATGCATCTGGGACTGGGCAGGTGCCGAGGTGCATGGGTGCCAGGACATGTGACCTTTGTAGCGGCAGCAGAGAGCCAGGCATTCCTCAGAAGTACGTCTGGAAGGTCAGCGCGTCCTATAAATTGGAGAGAGGCAAGTGGGTGAGGCTGGGGACCTTGGGTCACGGCCGGAGCCTAGTTCCTCCAGTGTGTTCCGGGCGGAGCAGATACGGCCAGGGAACCCTGGCTGGACTGCTCTGCCCTTGGCTTGCCTTTGGGGGGTGGATTTGGAGAGTTCTGGAGAACTGCCCCTCGCTGTGTCCCCTGTGTCCCCCTGCCCTTGTCGGGGGATGCCCCGGATGGAGCCCCTCCCACCACCCCCTGCCAGCACCTCGGTGTCTGCCCCGGAGAGCTCTGGACACTCAGGGCTGGGTTAGCATCCTATAGACAACCCTTCTTTACTCTTGCTGCATGAGTTGGTGGAAACAAGAAGGTGAGATGAAGAGTGCATTTGGACACCAACAGGGTGGGAGGCACAATCGGCAGGCGGTCACGTCCCGTGCAGCCTGCGCACAGGCTTCCTCGCAGGGCACGTTAGGGGCGAGGGCCCCACCTTCATCGCACCAATAGTTGGGGATCCCTCCCCTGGTTACAAACATACCTTGGTTTTACTTGAAAAATAACAAATGATTTAACCAAGTGTCTCTCGCCTAGGATGTTATGAAGTGATTTGGGAAGAAATGAAAATATATGGCTGTCTCTTCTAAAAGGGTCACCTGCTGACCCGCAGAGGGTGAGAGATTTTCACCTGTGCTTCTGGACTTTTCCTTTCTCTCCTGCTCTGTTTTGTGCTGCCCGTGTCCACCCATTTCCTCTGCAGCACCGGGCCTCCCGCCGATTATTAACGGAGACTGCAGGGAAACCGTTCGGGAAGGACACCTCTGAGGGATCGTTACATCTGCACAGAGTCTGACTTAAGGAGGGTGAGTGATTCATCCATGTGGGCACTGTGCACAAATAGGTTTTTTCTGGGTGTAACACTGGACCGTTGTCTTCAGACTCCAAGAGGAAACTGCTTGTGATATGTAGACGAAAATGGAGAACAGGCTTCTAACCAGGACAGCCTGAGAGCTCGTGACAAATTTGACCCTGTGCACAATAGAGCTCATTCACACTTGAGGGCAATTGAAATGTCAAATAATTCTTAAAGCATAATGCGTGGCTTGTTGATCCCTGCAGAAGTCTTCATGCTCTTTGTACGGTGGAGAAGATGGGCGAGGAGCAGGGTGGAGCGAGAAGAGACACTTGTCCAGAGGCTCCTGTCCCCAACCCCCCCCCCCCGCCCCCCGTGTGTGCCCTGCTGCCCTGGGAGCATGCCGGAGACACATGAGTGTTTCTGGACCAGCAGTGAATAGAGGAAGCGGGGTCCAGCATCTTCGCGGCTTAGAGATGTTGTACCCAGTTTACCCGTGGGAGACAATGAAGTTCGAATGAATTGCTAATTAGTATCTACAGCAGTGTTTTTGGTGATCAGTACATAAAATACTCTTACAGACCACTAAGGAAAGGCAGCCCAATAACTCTGCTCCAAAAGAAAAGTAGATTAAGATCTGAACAAGTATTCGCAAAAGAAAGAGTTCAAAAGGCCGGTGAACGAATGGAAAATACCCTGATTCACGAACTGCTAAAGAAACATGCAAAAATGGTGTTGTGTTCTGCACCTTGGCGGGCTCTACAGACAGCAGGCTTCCCCTACACCCTAACGCCCAGCTACCGAAGGTCTGGGAAGCGGCCCGCGTGTGCTCCTGGCGGGAACACGAGTGGGCGGCGCTGTTGAGACGGGCTTGGCTCCAGCCCCGTCACATCTGTGCACGTAGTCGACCCTGAGGGGGTCGCGGGAGTGAGTACGCGGCGTCACCCCACCAGCATGCGCTCCACGAGATGAAGGCAGAAATAACCCAAGTATTGGGTGACGGGGACACGGCAGAGACTGCTGGCTGTTCTGGCCCCCCCCTTCCTCCCACAGTGAGAGGACTTGGCCACGTTCATTTGTTCTTACTGGACCCGTGTGCACCAAGTTGAAATAATCAGTATCCTGGGTTCATGAAAAATCGCCACGGTTAGCCTGTGCGTGCGTGTTTTTTTGTTTTTTTTTTTTTTTTTTTTTTTCAACGTTTATTTATTTTTGGGACAGAGAGAGACAGAGCATGAACGGGGGAGGGGCAGAGAGAGAGGGAGACACAGAATCGGAAACAGGCTCCAGGCTCTGAGCCATCAGCCCAGAGCCCGACGCGGGGCTCGAACTCCCGGACCGCGAGATCGTGACCTGGCTGAAGTCGGACGCTTAACCGACTGCGCCACCCAGGCGCCCCTAGTGCATGTTTTTTTAAGTTTGTGTCTTCGTAGCGACGAGGTAAGCGCCCGTAAGCACAAGGCACAGCGCGAAGGCCAGATCCTCGCCAATAACTGTGTTAGCCCACGTGCCCGCCCGTCCTAGCTGAGGGGACCCTGGGCTCTTCTCTCCCTTGTGTTTCTTTTTATAGTGCATCATGTCATGTTACATGTGTGCATATATTCCAGAAGGTAGATTTCTAGTTGATTTTTAACTTTGCAAAATAGTGGCCTGTGGTGTGTCGTCTTTGAAACTTACTTTACATGCTGTTGTATGTTGCTGTAATTTCTCCACTTTGACTGTTTGTGTTTTCTGCTTATATCATAATATACTAATCACGTTCCTCTCGATGGCTGTGTGAAATGTCTCCTGGTTTTTTCTCCCAGGAGCAGAGCCACTGTTCAAGAATGAATACGACATTCCCATGTACATCTGCGGGTGCGCGTTTGCAGTTTCTCTCTGTTGTGTTTGTTCTCTGGGGCTGCCATACGGGGACCTGTTCCCTCAGTCTGGGGGCCAGGAGTCTGAAGTCAAGGCAGGACTGAGCTCTAGGGGAAGGATCCTTCCTTGTCTCCGTCAGCTTCTGGTGGTTCCTGGCGATCGATGATCCCGTTTATATGACATGTTTGAGATGACATTAAAAAAAATTTCTTTTAATGTCTATTTTTGAGAGACAGAGCGCGCAAGCAGGGGAGGGGAGAGAAAGAGAGGGAGACACAGAATCTGAAGCAGGCCCCAAGCTCCGAGCTGTCAGCACAGAGCCCGAGACGACACGGGGCTCAAACCCACAAACCGTGAGATCGTGACCTGAGCCAAAGTCGGACGGACGCTTCTCTCCAGCGCAGCCGTGAACAGAAATGCCACCTTATTCACACAGATCTTTATTTCTGATGTGCCTACGTGATCCTACTTGGTTCTTTCCTGTCTGTTCTCCACCCGACGCCAGCGTACTGCGAGGCTGGAGCGCGGGGTGGGAACACCGCCAAGGAGGAATCCCAGAGCAAGGTGTGCGTCGTTCCCGTGGTTCAGACCCAGACTCTCCTTGGCTGCCGCCGCCCCCCCCCCCCCCCGCACGCTTCCCGTGTCCGTGGAGCACAGTCGGGGAACCTGCAGCCCCTGTATGTGTCCGGGACTCCCCAGCCTGTCAGAGCCGGGAGGAGGCCCCTGTGGAGGGCGGGGCGGGGGGGCGTGTCTCAGGCTTACCTGGTCCCAGCCCGGTGGTGACTCAGGGACACGTGGGCTTCTAGGATGGTGTGGAACCAGGACGTGTGCCTGCAGGCCACAGCTTGCTGAGATGGGTGGGAACACACGTATTGTCTGCTTTCTATGGTGCAGACCTTGTGAGCGTCTCCCACAGGTGATCGGTTAGTTACCCTGATTGCATGAATCCAGATACCCGCCCTCGATTTCCCACTGAACAAACAGGTCTCAGCGTGGCCACGCAGGCTGCCCGCTAGCACACAGACCTAGGAAGTGGCCGAGCCCGTGGGCACATACGCAGTGCGTCCTGAGCGCTGAGCCAGCGTTGGCCAGTCTCTCCCTGGCGCTGTTTCTGAAGCACAGAGCGGCCCCGGCGGCCCCTGAGTCATCACGCCCCTGCCGCCTTCTTCAGCTGCCTTGTCTCCTGTCTGCAGTCGGTGCCTGGGCCTGCCCGCCCTGCCCCCTCTCGTCTTCCATGTGATTGCCGGGGCAGGGAAATAATGCAGCTTTCCTAGCATGGGAAACCCGAGCGTTAGGCCAGCGGCTGCTAGACGCTCGGGGCCCCCTTTTGTTGTTGTTGGGGGATTTTACTTCTATTTCTGGGCTCGAAGGCCCATGTCAGACGACCGTGCTCAGCAGAAGAACCGTGCTGTGTCTGTGTCAAGGCACAGTTTATGCCAAGCTCTACTTGGTCAAGAGCCACCCCGAAGTATAAGGGTGGCCACGGCCCCCTGACCTCTCTTTCCGTCAGCCGGGCAGGTGGGCCTGGGATACATCCCATAATGCTCCTCAGGAGGCCCCCAGAGGGTCCTTGGTGGCCACAACTAGAGAATACGTTGCACTGGCCTTCCTTCCCTCGTTCTGTTCCCTGGAGTCACTCCCAGATACAGCACCTGCACGTAAGCCTTTGTCACAGCCCTGCTTTGGGTCGAAGCAGGTGAAGGCCCCTCTGCTACCAGCATTCTCATCATATAGAAAGTGAGGGAGTGAGAAGGAGTTCCTTCGTGCTTCATGGATTGAGAGCAGTTCTGTCACTATCCGTTTCGGGTCCTAATTGAAATTTCAACCACTATGAAATATCCCGCGCCTCACCTAATTTTCTGACTTTCTCCTTTTGCTCCGGGGAAATCGTCAGTCACCGACTGCGGGCATCTGGAGAGCTGAGAGCACGCGCCTCTGGAGGAGGGGGGAAAGGCCCAGGAAGTCAGCGTCGCGGCCGGCGTGGTGCCGCAGGGCCCGGTGCTAGAAAGCGGGTGTGGCCGCGCGGCAGAGGCTGGCCTCTACTGAAGGCCGCGGCGCTGCTGCAGGTACTCTGCACACGCCGTTTACAATTCGTGACGACCTCGGAGGGAGGCACGAACACCCCCCTTGTTCCACAGACAAGACACAAGGTCAGGGGGATTCTTCAGCCCATCGGCTCCCCCGGTGCCCAGGGCTGGTGGGTCCGGCTCCTGAGATCAGCCTTGGGCTGTCAGATCAGGCTTGGGCCGTTGGTGTTCGTCATCCTGGAATGATGGCAGTCGTCTCATTTTAGACTGAAATTGTCTTTGGAGGTTTTATCTGTACTTCGTTGCTACACGTGTGGCTCCACGCACGTGGTGTTCATCATGCACTCGTCACGACGAGCTCAGATGGGCCTGGGATTTTCTGCTACAACTGTGCTGTTGGTTTCAGGTCTCAGCTGGGGTAAAATGCAAGTTGCGTTTCCTTCCTCTTGTGGCTAAATGTCACACAAGCCCTGCCACTTCTGCAGTTTTTTATGTAGCAATTTCCTGTGTCTTAAAGGTGAGCTCCAAAAATCATTGAATCATAAAAGTGTCAGATTTAGAGAGAACATTAGCCATCGCTTACTTTAGGTTAAGAAACTGAGCCTCCGAGAAGTTAAGAGACCTAACACATCGTGCATGATGGTTCGCCGTCAGAACTTGCCTCCTGCCTTCTCTCCATTCTCTTTCTGTGGTGTCCTTATTCAGAATATCTCTTGGAGAGATCTGGAATGCAACAGAAAGTTACATGGCGTTTGCTGTACATCATTTCAAGCTAAAACTCACCTTTCTTTGGTAGGGGCGCCTGGGTGGCTTGGTCGATTGATTGAGCGTCTGACTCTTGATTTCAGCTCAGGTCATGATCTCCAGGTTTGTGGGTTTGAGCCCCACATCGGGCACAGAGCCTGCTTGGGATTCTGTCTCTCTGCCCTCCCCTGTTTGATCTCCCTCCCTCTTTCTCAAAATAAATAAACATTAAAAATTTTTTTTCCAAAAAAAAAAAAAAAAAACCCAACTCACCTTCGGTATAGGCATCATGTCTAAAACGATTCTACTACGAAGACCTACCTCTGTGAGAGCAGCTGTTGTGTGAAGGTATTGTCATGGAGTGAATATTTGTGGCACCCCGCCCTCCCCAATTTATGTGTGGAAACCCAGCCCCCAGGGTGATGGTGTTAGGAGCTGGGGCCTTTGGGGTGATTAGGTCATGAAGGTGGAACCCTCATGAATGGGATCGGTGCTTTAGAAAAGAGACCCCAGAGAGCTCCCTGGCCCCTTCCACCACGAGGGGACACAGCAAGAAGACCGCGTCTGTGCCTCAGAGGAGAGCTCTCATCAGAACCCGATCATGCCGGCTCCTTGATCTTGGACTTCCAGCCTCCAGAATGGTGAGCAATCAGTTTCTGTGGTGTATAAGCCACTCGGACTGTGCTACTTTATTATAGGAGTCTGAAGAGACTAAAACAGGTATCAAACATTGTGAAACAAATTTAAATCTGCATGTCGGTGCATCCCCAAGCCACGCCGTATGGAACAGACGTTGTGTATGTTACGCCTCAGGCACCATGGGTCAGAATAGTCCCCTGGTTTTGAAACAGATGTCTGATCAGGGCTGCAACCTGTGGGAAGTGAGCCTCCACGGACACTATTCTGGTTATTTTGCTTTAATTATAGGCACGCAGAAATGTATCTGTTATTGCCGTTTCCCCTTCATCGGAAGATTTAGGTAATACTTCCCCAAATGTTGTACATATACCACAGATGGCAGAGGAGATGATTTTAAGTGACAGCCCAACAAATATGTTTGAGTGAAGCATCTGTGCGTTTCTTTCATTTATATTAAAATATATTGCAAAACGTATTTGATAAAGAACTGGTACCCAAAATATACAAAGTTAAAATTCAACCACAGGCAAACAATCCAAATTGAAAAATGGGCAAAGACCTGAACAAATAGTTCATCAGAGAAGACGTACAGATGGGAAGTAAGCTCATGGAAAGATGCCGTATGTCATGTGTCATCAGGGAAATGCAAATTGAAAAGAGGGAGACACCACCACGCGCCCGTCAGAAAGGCCTGAGTCTGGAGCTCTCGCGACCCCACGTGCTGGCGGGTGCGGAGTCCCGGAGCGCGCGCTCAGCGCCCACTGCGGGCGGCCACTGCCCGCGACGGTTTGGCGGAACATGCCTCCCATACACACGACCCCGCAGTCGTGCTCTTTCGTGTTTACCCAAAGGTTTTGAAGATAATGTCCACGAAAAATCCCACACTCAGGTGTTCAGAGCAGGTTTATTCATAATCGCCAAAACCTGTAGGTGATCAGTGTCCTTCGCAGGTGATGGATAAATAAACCGTGGGCCCTGCAGACAATGGGATGTCGTTCAGCACTAACAAGAAGTGAGCTCTCAAGCCACGGCAATCCATGGAGGAAGCTGAGATGCGTATCACTAAGTGAAAGAAGCCGGTCGGAAAAGGCCACGTGCTGTGACTCCTGGAAGAGGCAGAACTATGGAGACAGTAAGTGACGATGTGTGGCTGCCAGGCGATCCAGGGTGGGGAAGGCGGAGCGGCGCGTGAGTGAGGCACAGAGAAATTTGAGGGCGCTGACACCGTTCTCTACCCCGTAATGGTGGGTACATGACATGTGTTTGTCCAAACCCGCAGAATGAGTGTCCAAGACCAAGAGTGAGCCTTCATGTAAGGTGTGCAATGTATCGATATTGGTTCCTTCACTGTCACAGACGTACCAACTAATGCAAGATGCTGTTAGTTAGCAGGAGAGATCTGTGATGACGGGAGGGCGTACCTGAGCTCTGTACCAGCTGCTCAACTTTTCTGTAAATCTAAAGCTGTAGAAAGAATCTATTTATTAAAAAAACCTTCCAGGGGCGCCTGGGTGGCGCAGTCGGTTGGGCGTCCGACTTCAGCCAGGTCACGATCTCGCGGTCCGTGAGTTCGAGCCCCGCGTCGGGCGCTGGGCTGATGGCTCAGAGCCTGGAGCCTGTTTCCGATTCTGTGTCTCCCTCTCTCTCTGCCCCTCCCCCGTTCATGCTCTGTCTCTCTCTGTCCCAAAAATAAATAAACGTTGAAAAAAAAAATTAAAAAAAAAAAAAAACCTTCCAAGTTGTTGGTACCTGTTGTTATTCTAAGCAGCCAGTATGTGCCAAACACGGTTCCAGCACTGGAGGTCAGGCCCCTGTAATAAATGGCTCCAGTCCTGAGAAAGTGACGGTGGCATGGCTGGCCACCAGGTGGCGCTCCCTCATCTCACCCTCCTCCGTCCCCCGCTTCCCTTCCCCCTATCCTTCCCCTCACCCCCTCTCCCCTTCCTGCCTCCCCATCCCTCCACCCCCTCTCTCCTCCCTCCCTCTACCCAATTTCTAATTCATTTTCTCAATTCTGTTCCTGTCTTTCCCTTTTCCCCTTTCTGCGTGTAAACCATCATCCCTGGATCTTATGATGAGAAGGTGGGTGGGGGAGGACCCCAGCCCTGCTCTTCTGGATAAGCATTGCCCACCCAGGCCAGGGCATGCAGAAGGGGGCGCTGACCGGCATCAGCCATGGTGATTGCACAGTGTGCTGGGTGAAGGGGTGAGGCTGCTCTGGGGCGGATCCCCCTCCCCCCACCACATACACTTAAGGTGAAGGGAGTGCAGTCCCGCCTGTGAGCTCTTAACTGCACCTGGGCACCCCTTGTTCACTTGCCGCCCTGTGCCTCCCCCCTCCTCCCCCCTCCCCCCCCCCCCCCCCCCCCGCCCAGGTTTCTTTCCCTGTGTCTCCCTGAGATTCCCCTCGCGCTCCCTCCCACACCCTGGCCCTGGCAGTGATGATGAACGGTCTGCAGTGTGCTTCTGGACTCTCCAGCACTCTCGCGAGACCTGGTTTTGCTCTTGGGTTTCCCGCCCTGATGGGGGTGCATCCGCACTCAGACCACCGCCCCCCACCCATGTTGATCCTGAGTCTGAACGGCCTTGCCACCTCCTACAAATCCCCCTACCTGAGCAAAGGGGTTAAAATCCCCAAATCTAGTAGGGAAAACAGACGCTCAGGTAACCAACACGAGCTATTACCAAAGGGATGGCCAGGACGCCCCATGGTGGGGGGGAGGGGCAGGGAGAAAGCTGGATCTGATGGAAGGAAGCCTGGGAGGCCGTGAGCGTCACGAATGTGGGGGACATGGGTGGCGGGTGGACACATGGGCTTAGGAAGCCGGGCAGGGCTCTTGAGGTGAGTTAGAAAGGATCATGAATGTCCTGATGGAAAAACTTGAAATCTCCTTGGGATGAGAAAAAGGCTGATATGTGAAATTATGATCAAATTGAAACTTGATTTTCTTTGATAAGATAGTATCTATCTGATAAATTACCCATATTTGTCATATAAACTATTAGTATTCAGAATATACAAAGAATTACAATAGATCAATGAAAATGCATACAACTGAATTTTTAAAATAGGCAAAAGCCAAACCAAAGCAAAAAAAAACAAAACAAAACAAAACAAAAAACCCAGGCAAATCACCAAAGAGAAAAACAAGTGAGAGGTTTCGCCTCACTAGAAATGAAGAAAACTCACAACCTCACTGGTCCGCAAAAGCTGAGAAGTCTGGTAAATACTAGATGGTGATGAGGACACAGCACACCAGACATTTTCAGACACCGCTGATAAGAATATAAATTCTTGTGATCATGTTGGAAAATCACGCTGAACCCCAGCAAGTCCATGCCTACGGCCCAGGGTATTTGTATCCACAGGGAGATGCGCTTTAACGATGTTCGGGGCAATATTATCTGTAGTAGCAAAGAAAAAACTAAAATTAGCCTAACTTTCATCGACAGAAGGGATAAGAAAATTGCAGTGTCGTCGTACAATGGAACTGTTTGCAGCAGGGAAAGTGAAGACAATACGTCTGCCATCACAACATGGAGAGAGGAAGCAGATGCCCAAGTATACGCAGCACAATGCCGCCTGCAAAGAGGAGGCAAAGTGATACTCCATGCAGCTCAGCAGCGCAGGGGGAGCGGCCCCGTGGAGAGGAGCGTGCGGGCCGACACACGCTCCCCGGCTCCGTCTCTGGGGGTGACTTGGTGGAGGGGAGCCTGGGGGCAGGTAGTGGCACAGCCCCTGTGCGCGTGCCCTGGAGTTGTGCGACGTAGTAGCTGTGAGGACACCTCCACCTGTGATGTCGGGGGAAGTGGGGTGAGGAGTGCGCAGGTGTTAGTGTTTATACACCTCTGTGCAGTTCAGCATTACACAAGGTATTTGAAATATTTTTTTAAAGTTATTTAGAGAGAGAAATCGGGAGCAGGGCAGGGGCAGAGAGAGAAAGGGAGAGAGAGAATCCCAAGCAGACTTTGCACTGTCAGCCCAGAGCGTAGGTTCAATCCCATGAACTGTGAGATCACAACCTGAGCCGGAATCAAGACTCAGATGCTTAACTGGCTGAGCCACCCAGGAGCCCCCTATTTTATTTTAATGTATTTCAAAACAGAGTTTAAAATCCGTACCGTGGGAATTGGCGGACCCTCCGAATATTTAGGTTTAGGAGTGGAAAGGTCAGGTTTACACTCTAGAAAGATAACCTTGCTGGCAGGACAGGATGACTCAGAGGTTAACCCCACGGGGACAATGCAGGGGCAGGAGCCACGGAGCCACGGTCAGCAGATTCTGGGGACTGGCTGCAAGGAAAGCCCGAGGCGCCCCGTGGAGCCGGCGGGCGGGGGGGGGGGGGGGGGAGCAGCGCGGGAAAGCCGGCAAACCGTGTCCTGGGAACCTAGATCCTCAACCCGGAGGCAAGCTCGGCGGGAGCAAGGTCGTCCCGGTTCGGCAGGACGGCTTCCAGGTGACGCTGGGCCGTGGGTGCAGGGAGACCTGGCAGGTGCTGGAGGGTCTCCACGGCGCACGGCCTGAGCGGCTTGAGAAGCCCAGAGTGCGTCGCAGGGGGTTGCTGGCTGAGACCACGGATGGACGGGTGGGGGGCAACCAAGGGCAGGCCACAGCCGGGTGAAATGGGGCATGAGCTGAGCGAGGGTCCCACACGGGGACCAGGAGTCAGGGGAAGCATGGGCAGCGCGGGAAGAGAGCAGGTGTGTGGGGGCCCGCCCTGGGGGTTCCCAGGACATCTGGAGGACGAGGGAGCTGAGAATGCGTTTAGAGGGAAGAGCGCACGTGGTCTTGCAGTGGAGGCGAGGGGGAGGCACGCTCCACAGGTGTGAGCAGTGGGTGAGCCCCGGGGTCCTCAAGGACACCGGGAGAGGGACAGGAAGGGGCCGTGGTGGTGGGGCGTCGGAGCACAGCCCCTGCCCTCTGTCTGTCCCCAGACTTGGCCCCAGGGAGACCTTCCCGGGCAGTGGGCCGGCTGTGTTTAGGTTTGAAGACGAGCGGGCTAGGATGCTGTCCTCTCTTTCAACGTGGCTGCCCCTGTGCTCTTGACCTTCCCAGAGAGGGGCGCTGGCACCACGGAGCCACACAAATGAAGCTGGGGTCTGAGTTTGCCAGTGAACTGTTAGCACATTGGTGTTTTTGTTACAGGCAAGCGTGACTCTCACACCTGTGATCCGCAGGCAGGCAGGGAGCCCTGGAAATGTATGTGTTCAACAGACTCTTCCTAAAAAAATTGTGTTTGATGTTTTCTGGTTGAAGCATACAGGGGTGATAGCATAGAGCGCACCAAACCTGCATGGGGACCTCAGAGAGCACGAGCTCAGCTCTTAGTTCTAATTTTGCCATTTGAGACCGAGAAGGGGAAGGTGATTTTCCTCGGGTCGCACAGCCTGACATCTGGAATGAGAAGGTTACCGTCAGCAGCTGCGGGGAGGCCACGGTAGGAAATGTGCTGGAAGTTTGTAAGCTCCACCGAGTAATGGCCGCAAAACGTCGACCGTAGAACGTTCTTGTGAGCTGAGTGTGTAAAAAGATCTGGTTCATGGCGCATCTACGGCCTCCCACCTGGGCAGTGAGGCTGGGGTTATCCGAGGTTAACTGGCTGGCAGAAAGGTCCTGTTTACATAAAACTGTTATTTTTAGGGAGCAACTGAATGGATGAGGGTTTCCTGCCCCCAAATATGAGGCATAATTAAGAGCCCTTCTGTGTTTTATCTACTCGGGAGAAAAGTGGTCAGGCACTTGTTCCAGCCCAGAATGAAGACAGCCTCGGATTTTCTGGAAGGATGAATCGAAGCTGTCAGCCGAGACCGTAGGCTAGCGGGCCCGAACAGTTGTGGCATTCCTGTGGGGTTCCGTGGGGCCGGTGCTGAGTCGTATAAATGGAAGCACTCACGCGGGTTCTACTTCGGGAACAATAGTCCATGTCACCTAAGTTCCTCGTGGACGCTGCTCTGGGACTTTTTCTGGAACGGAAATTTGAAAGATTCCCCAAGGGCCACCGAGCAACGTCAAAGGGCGCTGTGTTCTGCTCACCGGGAAGGGCGGCTGCGGACTGTGGAAGGAGTCTGGACAGCTGTGTCCGAGGGCTGGATGCGGTTGTCCTTCCAAGATGGGTTATCACGTTTCCCCAGGAAGCCTCTGTGGGAGAGTCTGCAGCCGCGGGGTGCTCGCGCTGAGCTCCCTGCACCGCGAGGCACTAAGCAATGCCGCGAGAAAGAACATTCCTGAACTGCGGGGCCGCAGTAACATGCCCTGTGTGAGGAGTGAGCGTGGTGTGCACCTGCTGCCTTCTAGAAAGTGGGAGCCGCAGCCGAGCTGGGGATTTCTGCCTCAGCCCCCGGTGCAGGTGCGTAAAGAGTAAAACACAGTCTAAGACACCAAGGGGCTGGAAGGTGCCGGTGTGGGGTGTGGGGCATAAACATGGACATCAGAGACAGTGCGGGTGTGGGTGCAGATGGGAGGGTGTCTGGAGAACAGCTCTGCTATTTCCTTCCGTGAACCTCGAGCAAGAGAGGTACTTCACCCCTTTGGGCCTCGGTGTCCTCATGACCCCTTGTCCGTCTCACGTGGTGTCATAAGGGTCAGGTGACAGCACAGACACAGACAGCGTTTTGGAGAAAGGGGGTGAATAAGCATTAACTTGCAAAGACTGCGAAATTTCCAAACGCCCCCAAATTGAATTTAAGTGTGTCATTGTCCGTATTGCCAGGACAATCTGGAAATTTTTTTCAGAAGTTTGATGTTTTGCCTGTTCTTTCTTGGGCATTTCCGTGACTGAATCCGTTAGTGTATACAGTTTAAGAGAGCGAACGCTGTTATCTCTGTGATGAGTAGTCTTTGGCATAAAGAACTTAAAATCTGCCTTCTCCTTCCAACACCACTTTAACTTTCTGGTAGATGAACCCCTCGTGTTCCCCATTTTCTTTACCCGTTACTTTGGTCGACACGGGTGTGGAGGAACTGTGTGGTGAAAGAGGGAGGTGTCGTGCCTGGTGCGTCGTGAGTGCCCAGTGGGCCCTATAGAAGGCAGACGACGGGTAGGTAGGCGCTAGACAGAACAAAGCAATCGCTTACTCCCAGGAACCTGTGGTCACTCACAGTTGTTCTGCCCTCGGGCATCGCCCCCTCCCTGATAGCACTTTCCTTTCCCACCTCTGTACTCCCATCACCGCTGCGGACCCTGTTCTGCGTCCTCATGAAGCCTCATCTTTCCTTATTATTCCAGGCATTCACACATCACTTGCTTTCTTACTTGAATGTCTGAACAGCATGCCTTATTTCCTATCAGCTGATTGTGCTTTTTGCAATCGTGCGGTTAGGCCGTAGATTCCCCCCACCCCTCGCCCCCCATCCGTTCTTTGCTAGTCTTTACACCACCCCTCGTGTGTGGACTGTGCCCGTTCTCTTGGGCGACTGAGTGCTTCTGAAAGAGTCACAGGATGGGGCCGATTGGTATCACTAGGAGTTCTCCTTGGACTCAGCAATCATCTTATTCGTCTGCTCATTGTATATCATTATTGTTGTTGGTTCACTTATCATGTTATTTCCATTTTCTTACGTGTCACACTAAGTCAATTTATTCTTGAAACTACTCCAGGCAGCTGCAGCGTCAGGTGGATTTCAGAGTCTAGTTCAATGGGCAAGCTGTGAGTGTAAACAACTCTGCAGTGATGTTAAATTCACACTCCCAGATCTTAGTTTCTCAGACTCTAGGTCTACACTTTAGTTTGCAGGTTCTGGAGACTTCGACACCTGCCTCCCCACCTGAATTCCTGTGCTGTGTTATCTTAGGCAACTCATTTAACATCTTTTGACAGACTTGTAACGTGGGAGTCATCGTGCACACTTCTACACCTAGGGCAACTAAAAGATTAAACATGTAAACATGCCTGGCTGCAAATGATGGATGCCCAATGTTTTTGTTTTCTTCCTCATTAGCCTTAGCTTGGATCCCGTCTGCTGGTACTTAATCCTTGGGAGCTAAGAAAAAGACAACAGCAGCAAAATTGAAAAGTCTAAACATTATAAGACTTGAAAAGTGTGCTCACGCTAACCTCTCCCATAAAATTCAAGAGAAAGGAATACTTCACAATTCCTGTTAGGAGACTAGTATTAACTTGTTACAAAGACTAGAAAAACACATAATAGGAATAAAAACAAAACAAAAGAACTACAGACTGAGGATATCCCTCATGAACACAGACGCCAAAGTTCATAACAAAATGTTAGTGAATGCAACAACATTCATTCATGATGGAAGCTCTCGCCATCTAGGAAAAGAGGGGAATGTCCTTAATATGATAACAACTACAGAAAACCTCTAGCTAATATCCTAATTAATAGTGACAGACCAAATCCTCTCCCCTCTCATATCAGGGAGGAAAAAGATAGTTGCTATTACGCCATCTACCCGTTAGTACTATAGCTATTATCAGAAGTTCTGGCCAGTGCTCAGGGTGCCTGGGTGGTTCAGTCGGTTAAGCGTCTGACGTAAGCTCAGGTCATGATCTTGCTGTCTGTAAGTTTGAGCCCCGCATTAGGCTCTGTGCTGACAGCTTAAAGCCTGCTTTGGATTCTGTCTCTCTCTCTCTCTCTCTCTCTCTGCTCTCTCCTGCTCGTGCTGTGTGTCTCTCTCTCCCAGAAATAAACATTAAAAGGATTTTTAAAAAAACTTAAAAAAAGTTCTGGCCAGTGCAATAAAGCCAGAAAAAGAAAGAAAAAAAGGTTCCATATTGGAAAAGAAGTAAAACAGTTTATTTTCAGAAATCATAATCACTTATTTAAAAAAAAATCTTTTGGAATCTATAGAAAAAGCTATTTTAAGTTTAACAAGGTTTCAGAATAAACAACCAATATCAAAAAATAAATTAAGCAATCAGTTTGAAACTACATAAACAATATGTTTAACATAACATCAAAGATGTGAAATACTGGGGCGCCTGGGGGGCTCAGCCGGTTAAGTGTCCAACTCTTGGCCCCAGCTCAGGTCATGGTCTACTGGTTTTGTGAGTTCAAGCCCCGTGTTGGGCTCTGTGCTGGCAGCACGGAGCCTGCTTGGGATTCTCTCTCTCTCTCTGCCCCTCCCCCACTTGTGTTCTCTTTCTCAAATAAAGAAACTTAAATAAAAATATATGAAATAGGAAGGATATATTTGACAAAAGATGGACAAGAGCTGATCACCAAAAACTAGAAAACATAGCTGAGAGAAATTAGACACCTGAGTAAGTGGAAAGAGACATTGTGGTAACTCAATATTGTTAAGGTGTGAATTTCTCTCAAATCAATTTATGAATTCAAAGCAATTTTTTAAGGTTTATTTATTTATTTTGAGAGAGAGAGAGAGAGAGAGCATGAGAAAGGGAGGGGCAGAGAGAGAGGGAGAGAGAGAATCTCAAGCAGGCTCCTTGCAGTCAGTACAGAGCCCAATGTGGGGCTTGATCCCACAAACTGTGAGATCATGACCTGAGCTGAAATCAAGAGTTGGACACTTAACCCACTGAACCATCAAGGCGCCCCAGATTCAAAGCAATTGTACTCAAAATCTTAGTTGGCTTTAAAAAAAATTTTTTTTTTTGAAATTGACAAGCTGATTTTAAAATTCAGGAAATGTGTGTGGCATTGGAGATAAGCTAAACACAAAAAGTAATAAAACAGGGTCCACAAGAGACCCGTACATATATGATTAATTAATTTTAAACAATGTTGACAAGGCATTTCAATGGAGGAATAATCATCTTTTAATCAAATAATGCTGGAACAAGTGGATCACTTGTTGAAAAACAATGAAACTGAACTCTTATCTCATACCATATATAGGATCAACTCATAACGAAGAAAGACCTAAATATAAGAGCTAAAACTTCTGAAAGAAAACACAGAAAATCCTAGTGACTTTGGGTTTGGCAAAGTTTCCTTGAAATGACACAACAGGCATGGAACAATTGATAATGTGAACTTCAAGAAAAGCAAAAACTTATGCAATTCAAAAGACACTGTAACGGAAATGAAAAGGCAAGCCACGTGCTAGGAGAAAATACTACAAAACATATACCTGAAAGAGAGATTGTATCCGGAATACGCAAATAACTCTTTATCTCAGTGGTGTGACAAACAACCCAATTAAAAATGGGCAAAAATTTGAACAGACACTACATCAAGGACCATACATGGATAGCAAATGAGCAGGTTGAAAAGAATACTCAGTACCATTAGTTATTAGAGAAAGGCAAATAAAAACCACAGTGAGATGCCATCGCGCATCTACTAGAAAGACTGAAATCCAGAAGGCTGACCACACCAAGTGTTGGTGAGTGAGTGGGGCAACTGAAATGTCGTGCGTCGCCGGTAGAGACGTCAGATGATATAACTGCTTTGGGAAGCAGTTTAGAGGCTTGAAAAAAGTTGAAGAAACAGCTACCATATGACCCTGCCATCCTGCTCCTAGGTATTTACCCAAGAAAAATGAACACATAGGCCGGTGGCCAGACTCAGTGCAAATGTTCCCAACAGTTTTGTGTACAGTCAGGGCCTGTACCAGGTGAGGAGTGGCACATGTGCACAAATCTGAGAGGGAGCACCTCCTTGAGTGTCCCGCACAGGGTGCCTCGTTTGATCACCTCGTCTGGCTCCTGTTTATAATTGTCAAAACCTGAAAACAACCCAAGCGCCCATCAGTGGAAACTGGATTGAGAAACGGTGGTATATCCATAAAATGAGATACTATTCAGTGCCCTCTTTGGCAGCATGTATAGTAAAATTGGAATAAAAAAAAATTGGAATGATACGGAGAAAATTAGCATGGCCCCTGTGCAAGCAGGACACTCAAATTTGTGAAGCATTCCATATTTTTATAAAATGAGTAAGAACTGAAAATATAACGTACAGCCTGGTGACTGTAGTTAATAGGTAACAATGTATTGTATATTTGAAATTTGCTAAGAGAGTAGATCTTAAAAGTTCTCACTACAAGGAAAAAAATTGTAACTCTGTGTGGTGACGGATGTTAACTAGACTTACCAGAATCATTTTGCAGTATATACAATTACATATAATTACGCTATACACCTGAAATGAATATGTTATATGTAAATTATATCAATAAAAAAAGGAAATAAATACTACTTAGCAATAAAAAGGAATGAACTATTGATTCCTACAATACACGGGTAAATCTTAAAATAATTATTGTGAGTGAAAGAAGTTAGGCAAAAAGAATACATATCGTATGATTCCATTTATATAAAATTATAGAAAATGTGATCCAAATACAGTGACAAAAAAACGGTAGTTGTCTGGGAATTGGGGATCAGGGAGGGGATGAGCGCATGGAGAAACAAGGAAGTGTTTGGGTGGTAGGATATGTTCACATCTTGATTGTACTGATGACTTCACATTTGTATACATGTGTCAGGTTTTATCACACTTTACTCTTTAATATGTGCAGCTCATTGTATGTTAATTATATTTCAGCAAAGCTATTAAAAATAAAATGAGGCACAATAAGAATTTAAGACATGAGCCCTTTTTGGATCCTGACTGGGAAAATAAGAAACCTTAGAAATAATTGGGAGTCTTTGAATCTGGACTGGATAGTAAATATATTAGGAGAGTATTGGTACTTTTCCTACGTATAGTAATGATATTGTTGCTCTGCAAGAATATTCATGCTCTGCATGAATTCTTTTTTTTTTGAATTTTTTTTTTACATTTATTTATTTTTGATAGAGAGAGACAGAGCACAAGTGGAGGAATTCTTTTTTTTTTTTTAATTTTTTAATTTTTAATTTTTTTAATTTTTTATTTAAATTTAAATTTTTTAAATTTAAATAAAATAAAATAAATTAAATAAATTAAAATAAATAAATAATTAAAAAATAATTAAAAATAAATAAATAAATAAATTTAAATAAAATAAAATAAATAAAATAAAAATTAAATTTAAATTTTTTAATTTTTTAATTTTTTATTTTTGATAGAGAGAGACAGAGCACAAGTGGGGGAATTCTTTTTTTTTTTTTAATTTTTTTTTACATTTATTTATTTTTGATAGAGAGAGACAGAGCACAAGTGGGGGAGGGGCAGAGAGAGAAGGAGACACAGAATCGGAAGCAGGCTCCAGGCTCCGAGCTGTCAGCACAGAAACTGACACAGGGTCGAACTCACAAACCGTGAGATCATGACCTGAGCCGAAGTCGGACACTTAACTGACTGAGCCACCCAGGCACCCCAGAAATGCATGAATTCTTAAGAGAGTCATGCTGGCACAGTTAGGGATAAAGTGATCTGTAGGTTATTTCAAATAGCTTGGCAAAAACAAAATAACAGGAAACAAAAACCACACACCAGAAAAACGAAAGACAATAGAAAAATAAATAGATAAAGCAAGTATGGCAAAATATTAAGACTGTTGAATCTTAAGTGTTCAGTATATGGGAGTTCATTATACTATTTTCGAGCTGTTTTGCTTGTTTGATAATTTTGTCATTAAAAAGTTGGAAAAGCTTACCAAGTAGATTAGAAAAATAACCAAATTAGAAAAGATAAAACATAATTGAATTATCAAGCTCAATGGATAGGTTTAACTGACATAGAAGAAGATAAAATTGGTCAATTGCAAAAGAAATATTAAAAAATCATCCAAGGTGGAGGACAGAGAAAAAGAGAAAATACGAAGGGAAAGTTAAGAAAAATGGAGAATAAAATGAGAAGGCCTATCATAAGTCTGGCTGGAACTCCAAGAGAAAGAGAGAGAATGGAGCTAGGGCCATCTTTGTAGAAATAATCCGTGAGAATTCCTAGTGAACCCCTGAATGTATAAATGAATTCACACTTGGGCACACCTTAACGAACACGCAAGGCATCAATGGCTGAGAGAAGGTCATAAAAGTTTCCAGTGGTGGGGAGGGGGAGGGGAATGACGTGGAAAAGAAAGAAGACTGATAACTGACTCTCCATCAATTACAACAGAAGCTAAGTTAAAAGTGGAATATTTTCAGTGGATTGAAAGAATCGTTCAACCTAGAATTACTTAACCCGAAAGAGTATCTTCAAAGAATGAAGACAAAATAAAGACATTGTCAGGTAGACAAAAAATGTAAGAGTGCTTGTTGCTAAGCCGTGTTCACTAAGTGAAATTGTGAAGTGTGTCTATGATACCGACAGAGATAGGAGATGAAGTCTGGAGGTGTAAGGAGGAATGTAGAGGACAAAAAAAGTTGGAATATATGTAAGTAATTTACACAAATGAGACAAATAAAACAATAACATCTTCTGCATTTTAGAGTAGAATTGAAACACCAAAAAACAATAGTATATGAATTAGGAGAAGACTAAAGGTATTGATTAACATTCTACTTTCATAAGTATAATCTTGAAGTTTCTAAAGTTACCCTTAACAGAATAGAGAATATAATTTTCAAACTAGCAAAAGGGAAAAAGCAGAATGAGAAAAAAAAAAAATGTCAGTCCAGAAAAGGCAAGAAAGTAGAGGGAAGTAAACTTAGTTGACATGGAACAAATTGAAAGCAAAAAATAAATATTTTTCATCCAGTGTTAAAAAAAACAAAACAAAAAACTCAACACCAGAAGGCAAGTGCAAAAATAGTCATAGCAGTGTGTTCACAAAAACAACAGAAAAACAACTTGACATAACCCAAAAGTCTGTCAACAATGGATTGAATGAATAAACTGTGGCATAGTCTTACAATGAAGTGCTGTCCATCAGTGAAAATAAATGAACTCCAGCTGTATGTATCAGCACCGGTTAATCTCACAAACCCAATATGAACAAAGATACAAGCCACAGAAGAACTTGGAAAAACTTTGAAAGTTGAAAAGCTGGACCAACTGACCAATAGATTAATTTAAAGCCATCTAAAAAGACGGTGCAATCATCAAGGCAAGGGGATGGTTATCAGTGTCAGGGGAGCAGATACCTGTAGGAAGAGGGCAGCCTCAGGGAGGAGCACCTAGGAGTCTTCCAGACTGTTGGTCCTATTCTCCAGCTGTGCCTTGTGTGATGGTTCTGGGGAGCATAGGTTTTATGTCCCCCTTTTTGTGTCTCTAAAGGTATCAATTTAAAAATGAGATGGAATAAAAGAGCAGCCTTCCATGGAACCCTCTGAGACATCTAGGAATATGAGTCTAGGAAACTAACCTACATACAACCTACCAAGACTGACTCATGAAGAAATAGAAAATTTGAACAGACCAATGAGTAAGGAGATTAAATCTAATAAAAAAAAAAAAAGTCTCCCACCAGAGGTGGGGCGCCTGGATGGCTCAGTCAGTTGAGTGTCTGACTCTTGATTTTGGCTCTCAGGTCATGATCTCATGGTTATGGGATTGAACCCTGCGTCTGGCTCCATGCTGGGTGTGGAATTTGCTTGGGATTCTCTCTCTCTCCCTCTGCCTCTCTCCTGCTTGCTCTCTCAAAAAATCTCCCACCAAAGAAAAGCCCAGTAACAGATGGTTTCACCAGTGAATTCTACCAAACATTAAAGAATAACACCAATCTTTCTCAAACTCTTCCAAAAAACCGGAGAGGGAATACTCTCAAACTTATTTTATGAGGCCAGGGTACCCTGATACCAAAGCCAGGTAAGGATACTACAAGAAAGCAAAACGAAACAAAACAAAACTATAGGCCAATATCCCTGATGAATATAAATGCAAGCATTTTCAATGAAATACTAGCAAACTTAATTTGGCACATTAAAAGAGTTATATACCATGATAAAATGTAATTTATCCTTGGAAAGCAATGCAAATTAATGTGACACATCACTTTAATAGGATAAAAGATTCATGTTCATGTCAATAGACACAGAAAAAGAACTTGACAAAATTCAACATCCTTTCCTAATAAAAGCTCTCAACAAATTGGGTATGGAAAGAATGTACCTTAGCACAATAAAGGTCATATATGACAGACCCACAGCTACCCTCATACTCAAGGGTGAAATGTTCAAAGCTTTCCCTCTAAGATCAGGAATAGGACAAAGGTGTCCGCTCTCAGCAGTCGTACTCAACATTGTGCTGAAAGTCCTAGCCAGAGCAATTAGGCAAGAAAAAGAAATAAAAGACATCCAAATCACAAGAAGTCAAATCGCCTCGGTTTACAGATCTGTTGTGTATGCGTACGGATGGTAAGGAAAGAAACAATCGTAGGAAACTACATAGGGATACAGTGATAGGGATACAGCTGTTTTTTTATGGGTAAGTAAGAATCTTGTAACTAATCATGCCTATTTCTTGGGCTAAGACACCTGGAGTGCAACTCCTAGTCTCCTTTTATAAGTACATTGGACTTTATTAGTTTAGGCACTTACTCCCTTTGGTTTCCTACTTTCTTCCTTCATCCCAATTTCCTCATTTGTATTTTCCTGTGCTTCACATCTTCTTTGGAACAAAACAGGTATACATTTATACACATCGTCATCATCCAAGTTGACTTACAAATTCTTATGATCTGCTTCCGGTCTATCTTCCCAGCCTTATACCTATGCTAGCCCTGATACACACGTTAATACTGTCCTATTTTGTCTAACCTTAGGTGTATTTCTGCTTTGATGCAACTGTGTACATGGGACGAACCAGTGAGATTTGGTTTGCACCTTGGACTTGCTGACAGGCTACGTTCTCTTGATCAAATTACTTAACCCTTCCGAACCTCAGTATCATCTGTAAAATGGTATTTGCAGGATTGTGAAAAACACCAAAACGTTAAAAACAGCGGATCAAACGTCATTCAGTACCATTTGCCACTCCTCGGCTAGCTGATGTTGGTTAGATAACTTGTCTGAGCTTGTTTCTTTTCAAATAGGGTCCTCTGCTTACTTTTCTTTGGCTCCTTGTGCCATCACGTCACCTCACTCTTTGTTGTCCCCTTGGTGTCGGAATTCTGTGGAAGCTGGTATGAGCAACAACAGAAATAAAAGACCAACACCTTTGAAAGTGTACATTTTAATGCGTTACACCCGACGACAGGAACATCACTGACGTCTGGGGCGGTCTTCGCCGGTCCAGCCGCCTGGGTTCTAAGTTCGGCCGTGAAGCGTGTGCCGCGGGCGGGTGTCAGAGGCCTTCCCGCGAGACCCCGCAGGACGACGTGCCGGGTGTTCCCTGCCTTAAGTGACACGCGTAAACGTACACGGACACGTCCGGGGCACCTGGCACGTCAAGGACCCTGGTCTTTTTCCTTCTTGTGTGTTGCTTCCACCGGGAAAGCGCTTTCTCAACACCTGTTCCAGTTCAAAGGCCACCTTTCCGATTTTCCCGGCGGCTGTCCCAGCTGCGGGCTTCGGCCTGACACACTGCAATGCCCGCCCCCTCAGGCCAGACGTGGGGACGGCGGGTGACCGAGGGTGACCACAGCCCGCTCCCCTCAGACCAGGACCGAGGAGGACCACGGTCGCCCACCCCCCCTCAGGCCACTGGCACGGGGAGTGACCGCGGCCCTTCCGTTCCCCCCAGGCCGGCCATTGGGACCCAGGGTGACGGAGGACGTCCACATGCAGCTCCCCTCCGACCAGGGCCGAGGGTGACCGAGAGTGACCGCGGCCCGCCCTGCCAGGCCATAGGGGCCCAAGGTGACCGAGGGTGACCGCGGCCCTCCCGCTCCCCCCCAGGCCGGCCGCGGGAGGCGGCGGCCGCCAGGCGACCACGGCCCCGCAGGCCGCCCGGCCGCGCCAGGCCCGAACGGCGGAACGCGCATGCGCACGGCGCCTCTCCCCGCCCCCACCGCGCACCCGCGCCCAACGCTCCTAACGCGGCCCGCCGGGCCATGGAACCCGCCGAAGTCGGCTCGGTGCTAGCTCTCCCGTTCGCTCCCTCGGGCGCCTTCCCCCCGTGAGGCCCGCGGGCGCCCAGACAGGGCTCGGCGGCCGCCCGCCCTCCGGGCCGCTCCGCCCGCCTCCGTCGCTCGGCCGGGCGCGCGCCGCGTCCCCGCGGCCGGTCCCCGCGCGTGCGCGCTCCGCCGAGTGTATGTGTGTGAGTGTGTGTGCGGCCGAGGGGTGGTCCGCCGCCGCCGCCGCCGACGATGCCGCGGGGCCGCCCCCCGAAGCCCAAGGAGAGCAAGGCGCGCGGCGACACCGGTAAGCGGCCTCGTCCGGGCCGGCCGCGCTGTGCCGCTCCGCGCGAATATAGTCCCCGGATGCGGCGCGGAGGGCGCCGGGAGCGGCCCGGGCCGGGGGCGGCGGGGCCGGGGGCGGCGAGCGGGGCCGGGGCCCGCCGCCGCCGCGCCCGCCGCCGCGCCCGCCGCCGCTGCCGCCGCCGCCCGAGTGCGGGCCGCAGGGCGCGGGCGGAATGATACCGGCGCGGCGCGGCGGGCCCCTCCGCCGGGCTGGGCCTACTTTCCTGGGCCGGGCGGGCGGCGGCGGCGGGGGCCGGGGGCGAGGTGCGCGCCGCCGCCGCCGCCGCCGCCGCCCTCCTCCCTCCCCCTCCTCCTTCTCCTCCCCCGGCCGCCCTCCTCCCCCGCCGTCCTCCGCCCGCGGGGATCCGGCCTCCCCGGCCCGCCCGCCGCCCAGCCCGGCCCGGCGTTCCCGGGCGGCGGGCGGCCTTCCTGAGGGAGGCGCCCTCCCCGGGCGGGTCGCGGGGACGCCGGGCCCCGCCGCCATCTCCGAGGCCGCGCGTAGCGTGGGCGGGCGGCAGGGCCCGCCCTACCCGCGGGCCTGAGGGAGCGGCGCCCCGGCCGGCCTGGCCGCCCCGGAGCGTCGAGTGCTTGCTCGCTGCGCGGCCCCGGCGGGGAGGCCCTGGGGAGGCCCTCGGGCGCGCGGCCCCGGGGGGTGGGGTGGGGGTGGGGAGGGTCGGACCTGGGGGACGGCCGGGTAGACCGGCCCCGGGGCCTGGAAGGCCGGGGGACCGGGAGGGCACCAGCGGGGCCCGGGGGACTGGGGGAACCGGGGGTGGGGTGGGGACCAGAGCCGGGGCGGTCGTAGAGGGGGCTGCGTGGGCGCTGGATCCGGCCGTGCGGACTTGGAACGCGCTCCCGGGGCTCGTACCTGTCGCTGGCTGGTCCCCGAGCCCGGTGGCCCAGGCTTACCCTTCCCCGGAGGAGGAGTAAACTGGGACTCACTCAAGGGCTGGTGCCAGGCGGCGCACACACGCACTAGTTTTCAGAACGGAGAAAGGTCAGTTCTGGAAACTGCAGATCGATAGTGGTTAACTGTGCCCTTCGTCGCATTTAGGGAGAGAGGTCGAGACCAGCCAGCGGTGTAAACTTCCTGACGGGACGTACCGACCAGGCGCTCTTACTGGTCTCATAACCGATCGAGTTAACAGACGGGCAAATGAAGGAGACGTTAGGACAGGAGCGCGTGTGAATTTTGAGCACGAACCCGCACGCCTCGCACAGCTCTTAGGGAGCTTAGTGGGACGCTGGCGGGGGAACCGCGCAGGTTTGCAGATTTGTAGTTGGGCAGTAACTGCTCAGAATCTTGATGAGTGGCTCTTGGCTTCTGGAAGGAGTTCTGAAAGACCTCACTGCCTTGGCTTTGGCCTCATTTCGTCTAGTGTTTGTACTTTTGTTAATGTGCCCTCTGCCAAAAATAGTAGAAGGTGCAGTGCCTCTCAGGTGCTCTAACGAAGGCTTAGGACGGAGAATGTAAAATTTGCCTTGACGGAGGGCTGGGAACCTGATCCCCCCAATCTTCCCCATCTTCCTGAATGGCATCACCGTTCACTTGGGTTTTCAAGCCCCGGACTTAAGAATAATACTCCTTCTCTTATTCCTGAAGACGGTTCATAATGAAGTCTTGTGGCTTCTTCCCCAAAAATGTGTTTGCAGTGAGCCCCACCTCTTCTCTCGCCAGTGTCCTTGGCTCCCCAGCCCCCTTGTCTCCAGGTGGACTTGAGTCCCAGGTAGTCTGGCCCCAGCCTAGGTCCATCACCTGTCCGTGGAGGGGCTCTTTAAAGGGACATCATAGGGCCACACCCTGATTAAAACTCCTCAAAGGATTTCTCTTAAAGTCACATCTACATTCCTGCAGGATCCTAATTGATCTGGCCTTTGTCTAGGGCTCATTTCCTTCTTTCCTTGCTGTAGCATTCAATTCTTCGTGTTCCTCGCAGATATTCTGAGAATCCGCCTCCTCTGACTCCTCCCTTAGGTCTCAGGGCGTCAGCTTCCTAAAAAAGGCCTTCCTCAAACCTGCCTGCAAATAACTTCACTTTACACCAGTCTTTTTCTACCACAGTGGTTCTCAAAGTGTGGTTCGTGGACCCCTGGAGTTCCCGGCGGCGCTTTCAGGGGTCTGCAAGGTAAATCTTTTCATAGCGGTACTATTTGGTTTCTCCACTTGGTTAACATTTGCCCTAGTGGTACAAAAACGATTAGGAGTAAAATTGCTGACGCCTTTGCATGAATCAAGACAGTGGTGTATTTCACTCAAAACAGCAAACTCAATCTATCAAAGTAAAATAATTTGCAGGAAAATGAAACGCAACATATTGATTGCAACAGAGAGAATGCAGAAGCAGATAGGAGGATCCGCTTGTTTTGTCAGACATTAAAAAGATTTCTAAAAGTGAAAACTCTTCACTGTTTTTTTTGAGAATATACTTTTCATAAAAATATGTATTTGCATTAACATACGCTAGATGTTTGCTTTTAATTGAAGAGCTATTTTAAACAGTGCTCGGTTTGAGGAGGGCGAATAATGATGTAATCTATATAAGCTTAAGGTCTTCGGAGTCCTCAGTAATATTTAAGAACGTGAAAAGATCCCCAGATCAGAATGTTTGAGGACTGTTGCTCTGTCACTCTGTTAATGATACCTCTCATTGCCTGAAATTACCTTGTTTTCTGTGTTACCGTTAGGGATTTTATTCCTAAGAAAATGTGGAAGATCGGTGGGGATTTTTACAGGCGGGGAAATGCAGCTCAGAGAGGTGAAGGGATTTGGAAGGTTTCCCCGCCTAGTCAGCACAGTTGAGATTTGAACCTACGTTTGACCAGACGGTGCGTTGTATTGTTCCACCTTGAGAAATATAAAGCCCTACACATGGGTTAGTTTATTTAAAACGTTTTAAAGCACTGCCTGTCGCCGTGCTAGGGGCTGGGTTGCAAAGTTCACCAGCAGAGAGGTCATCTCTGCCTTGGCTCCTCAGGACCCTGTGTCCTGCGACGGTGGGGACTCTGCTTCGGGCGGCAGGTAACAGGCGCTGGAAGTGCGGGGTTCCCGGAGAGGATGCTGTCAGTGTGGAAACCTCAAGAGGAGGTGGGGGTAGGCCCGCTGACCAACCTTTCTGGAAGTCATTGGCGCAGGACGAGTGCAGTGGTCCACCCTTCTCCGCACTTTCCGTTTCCCTGTTCGGGCCCCGCGGGCCGAAGCACGTGATCCTCTTTGCGGCTTGTCCTCAGGAGGTCACGGTGGCCCCACGCTGTGTCCCAATGCCTCACAGGCCTAAGGTCACTCACCTCCCTTCATCTGGTCACGCGGGGACTGTATCATCTTGTCGTCACCAGAAGGGCAGGTGCAGCACAGTAAGAGAGAGGGCGACCCCATGCACACGGCTTCTGTAGAATGTCGTCACGGGTGTCTACTCGGTTATTAGCTCTTGGTGATCTCGTACTGTGCGCAGCGTATGCTCCACTTTGTGGTAGGTGTGTAAGCGTAGGAAAAGACCCGATGTACAGGGTTCCACGCCCTCTGTGGTTTCTGGCATCCGCCGGGGATCTTGCAGGACGCCAGCTGCCGGGGAGGGGGACCCCGTGGTGAGTAAGCCCGGGCTCCCAGCTGAGGGGCGTGTTTGTCGAGCCCTTGCTTGGCGCCTGGCACTCTCCTGGGCGAGTAAAGCTGGGTGAGATAGGAGTGCTTCCTCCTCACACTTTAGTTTTGCTAAGCAGTTGTGACCTTGATGGAAGCCACATCTTGGGACCTTGTCTGGCCTCCGTTCGTTTTTTCCAGTGCGCTGGTACACGCTGCTTCTCCCGGGCTGTACCTGTGGTCGGCCTCCTGCTCGCTTTCTGTTTTCTGTCGGAGGAGTATTTGTGACGCTTCATTTCCAGAGCTGAGAGCTGAGACGGAGCTTGAGCCAAATGGATCCACAAGTCCTCTGTTGCTCAGATGATCACTTCAGGCCACTTCAGATTTTATTGCGTGTGTTCAGGAAGCTGCTGTCCCCTCCAAGGGCACTGGGCTAGTGGGAAGGGCTCAGCAGTAGGATTTTGTGTGCGAGACGGCAGGAGGTCCCGTGCCCTCAGACTTAGAGGTGAATCCTCTGCTTCAGCGGGCGGAACTAGGCACTCCTGGCGGTAACAGTTAAGGGGAGACAGATTCTGCTTCGAATAAGAACTTTCTGACAATGTCAGGTGTCCAAGGATGAAAATATAGATTTTCTTAATTTATTTTGAGACAGAGACAGAACATGAGCAGGGGAGGGGCAGAGAGAGAGGAAGACACAGAATCCGAAGCAGGCTCCGGGCTCTGAGCTGTCAGCACAGAGCCCGACGTGGGGCTCGAACTCACGGACTGTGAGATCATGACCTGAGCTGAAGTCGGATGCCCAACCACCTGAGCCACCCAGGCGCCCCGAAAAGATTTTTTCATAAAAGAGTACCCTTCACTCTCTGTAGTTGAACTTTTTAGGTAGGCAGAAACTTGGAGTTTTTAGTATTTTGAGGAAAGTGTATTAGGCAACACAAAATTTAAAGATTTTACTATCCTGGAAACAAGTAGTGAGTTACCATGAGTTCAAAATCTTGGTCTTTTCACAATAAAGGAAAAATATTTCATTATAAGGATGTATTTAAAAAAAAATCTTGGTCTCTGACACAAATACAGCCTGGGAAAACTGTACTACACCATAATTCTTCATTAGATAAAATCAATTCAGTGCTTTTTAAAATGATCGTTATCATATATCAGGGTCTTTATATTTTCTCTGTATACAAAGACTGTGTCTCTTTGCCCAACTGTTTTTCAAACTACTTTTAGTGTTAGAACTTTCTTACGTGAAATAATACAGCAAGGTCTCGAGGGGTGGTTTTCACCCTTGGCAAAACGTTGATGAAATTACCTGAGGAGATTTAAAAAATCCCGATGACCGGGCCTTGAGTCCAGTTACTTCCAAACCGGTGAGGTGGAACCCGGGTGATTCTGCTGTGTGGTCAAGGCTGAAAACCATTGATGTGTGGCAGGGCTGTGCAGGTTGAAAGGCATGAGACTGAGGGTTTCCGAGATGGCCCTCTAGGGTGCCGTCCCCCCAAATTCCTCTCAGCAGAGCGGAAAACTGTTGCTTTAGTGGATTAGAATAATTTACTTAACATAATAAGCAGCACCAACGGGGGTCTGAATTCTGAATACGGGAGTCAGCCACAGAGGCTAGCAGAGCAGGGGAAGGTGACAGGTGCCAGTGCTTCTGGGGGTTTCAGAGAAGTGTGGGGGTCCTGTTCTGTCCACGGGGGCAGGCTCCTGCTCTGCTCCGCCCACTTATCGCCGTGGCTTGTGATTTTTCAAGAGAAGCCAGACCTGTATGTTTTTGAAAGCCTTATTATCGTATTTTGGTAATGATGTTAGGCAAACAGAACATCTGTACAGGAAGTGTGCGGATTTTAAAGTGAAGAACTTCACGTACGCGTATGCAGAACATCGGTGGTATCTTAAAAGTTCCTTTTGTTCCTCCCAGTTACTACCACCTCCCTCTCCGCCCCACTGTCCTCTTCTGATACCTCAGGTTAGTTCGACTTGCTTTCAAACTAAGTTGCATTCACAGTATGTACCCTTTTGTTTCTGGCTTCATTCATTCAGTGTTTGCTTTTATGAGATCATCCCTGTTCTCGTTTATGGGTTTTATTTTTTAATGCTTGTATGTATTTATTTTGGGAGAAAGAGCAAGTGGGGGAGGGGCAGAGAGGGAGAGAGAGAATCCCCAGCGGGCTCTGCGCTGTCAGCACAGAGCCCTGCTGGGGGCTGGAGCTCATGAAACCCGAGATCAGGACCTGAGGCAAAATCAAGAGTCTTGATGTTCAACTCACTGAGCCACCCAGGCGCCCCTCCCTGCTATTGTTTGGCAGAGATAGGTTCATTCACATGGTTGTATATTATTCCATTGCGTAACACACTGTCAGTTTGTCCTTTCTGCTCTGGGTGCTTGGATGGTTTCCACTTTGGGGCTATTACAGGTCAGTGCTGCTGTGAACTTGTATGCGCTTCTGGGTCCCAGCAGACACTGCCGAACAGTTGTCTAGTGACTGTGCTAGTTTAATCTCCTACCAGCAGTGTCCGAGAGTCCCGTCTGCGCTGTCCTTTTCATATCTTAGCTATTCCGGTCTGTGTAGTGTTAATCTTGACTTCTAACTTGCGCTTCGGTGCTAATGAGGACTTTATGTTCATTAGCCGTTTGTTTTCTCTTGTGAGGCTCCTGTTTAAGTCTTTTCCCACTTTCCTACTGGGTTGGATATCTTATTTATGTATTTTTAGTTAATAGACTTTGCTTTTTATAGCAGTTTCAGGCTTATGTTAAATTGAGCAGAGAGTACCTAGTTCCTCTATACTTCTTATCATCCCCCTCCCCAATCCCCCCCCCCCCCCCAGGATTTCCCCTCTTATTCTCATCTTGTAATAGTGTTATATTTGTAACAATGGATCAGTTTTGTAGTAAAGTCCCTAGTTTACATTAGGGTTCACTGTCTCCATGGTTCTGCCTGCTCTCAAGTGGGAATCATACCATACAGAGCTTCGGACTGCCCTCTTTCACTAAGCGATATGCAATTAAGATTCCCTCACATCTCTTCATGGCTTGACAGCTCATTTCTTTTCATTGTTGAATAATATCCCATTGTCTGGATGTGCCACAGTCCGTTTATTTACATTTTGAAGGATATCTTGGTTGCTTCCGGTTTTGGGCAGTTGCGACTTGCTATAAACGTTTGTGCGCCGGGTTTTTTTGTGCGGACATAAGTTTCCAGCTCGTGTGGGTAAACACTGTGCTGGATGGTGTGGGGAGACTGTGTTTCGCTCTGCAAGAGATCACCGCCCTCTTCCAAAGTGGCTGTGCCATTGTGCATTCTCACCAGCAGAGAATGGGAGTTTCTGTTGCTTCACATCCTCGTTAGCATCTGGTATTGATTTGTTTAGACTTTAGTCCTTCTCCTAGGTGTACGGTGGTGTGTCATTGTTTGAATTCGCAGTTCCCTTCTGAGATACAGTGTAAACCATCTTTTTGTATGCTTGCTTGACATCTGTCTATTTTTGGTGAAGAGTTCTGTGTCTTTTCATTATTGATTTATAGGAGTTCTTTGTATATACCGTGGAGGAGTTCTTTTACTTTGCCCTTCACTCTTCTAAGGATATCTTCTCATGAAAGAAATTCCCAATCTTAATATTGTCTAACATCAGTTCTTTCACGTTTAGTACTTTTGGGACCTGTGTAGGAAATTTTTGACAGTCGTAAGATCATGGAGACCTTTCCTTAGGTGTTCCATCTAGATGCTTCATTGTTCTACTTCTCACTTGTAGATTGACAATTCTTCGTCTACTATTTAAGGGCATTTGCATTGTTTTTAGCTGCCGGCTGCCATAGTAATGCTTCTGTAAGCATTTTTAAACATGTGGTTTGATTTTTTTTAAGAGAGGGAGAGCACGTGTGGGAGAGGGGCAAAGGGAGAGAGAGAATTTTAAGCAGACTCCACACCCAGAGTGGAGCCCAGTGCGGGGCTCGATCTCAGGACCATGAGATAGTGACCTGAGCTGAAATCAGTTAGATGCTCAACCGACTGAGCCACCCACGTGCCCCTAAACATGTTTTTGGTCCACGTATGTGCAGGTTTCTGTGGGGCTATACCTGGGAGCTGAATTGCTGGGTTCAGGGTTTATGTGCGTTCAGCTTTGGTCAATGCTGCCAGATGGTTTTTGAAGGATTGTAGTGATTTTAACTCTTTTCACGGTACATGCGATTTCCAGTTTGCTTCGTATTTCATCAATCCTTGTTTTCGTCTGTCTTTTTAATTCTGGCCTTACTAGTAGATGTGCATTTTGCTTTTCTGGAGAAGTATTTTTTGTTTCCTATTTATTATAACTTGGATTTCCACAACCACCCCGTAAATTCCCTGTAAGGAAACCAGCCTCATCTTTGGAGGAAGAATTGAGCCAAGCGACGGATTATCTGGTTTGCGGAGACCTTACTGACCACTTGGCAGGACGGACACTCAGAAGTCTCATGACTGCTAGGCCTGTTTTCATCACCATCTCTCTAATCTGTGACCAACGACCCAAACTTTAAGCTATAGATACCCGTTTTGAAAGATAGGTACGTTAAAAATAGCATGTCCTACACATACATACGTCATTGGAAATCGGGACAGGCTCTCGGATGGGGCCACGCACAGTTTTCTGTGGCAGTCTTCATTCAGCTCTACCTGATTGTTGTCGCAGTGCTGACATGAACTGTACATTCGCAGAGATGAGAAACAGCGTTGGCAGCGAATACATCAATAAGAAGTGATTCTGTCACATATGGAAAATTAGTTTTGTGCATCGTCTAAGGAGGTTATTCTCAGCAGTACACTCTCAGATCAGTCTCAAAAAGGCCCTGTTACTTTTAGACCTTGGGCCTAGATGTGTTTTAGCTAGCTGGTGGGGCTTTAGATCCTGGAGGCTTTATTTTGTTGTAATTTTAACGCACTGTAGTTTCGTTAAATTTGGATAACGTGTGGTGTCTAAATATACAGCCATCTGAGTTTAAAGTCTTTCTTTAGAAATCAAAATTTACAGGTAATAAAAGCAAATATTTGAAAGAGGATTTGATACTCCTTTTAAAAGCAGAGAAAATGTAATCTGAGTCATGAAAGGGGACCTTCACACAGGTACCTACTGACGGGCATTGAAAGTGCTCCTGGGTAAAGGTGAACTTTACCGTGGGAATATGAGCGGCCTGACCCTGCTGGGGATCATGTAATGAGTTTCTGACCAAGTATTTATCTTTAACTCTGTGCCACAGATATGTTTCATATCATGTATCATGAAACCAGTGCCAGTGTTTCTGACTCTGATTCTCATTGAAACTCCTCTTGGTTGTTTTTTTTTTTTTTTTTTTTTTTTTTAATGTTTGTTTATTTTTGAGAGAGAGAGAGAGACAGAGCATGAGTGGGGGAGGAGCAGAGAGAGAGGGAGACACAGAATCTGAAGCAGACTCCAGGCTCCAAGCTGTCAGCACAGAGCCTGACATGGGGCTCGAACCCACCAGCCATGAGATCATGACCTAAGCTGAAGTCGGACACCCAACCGACTGAGCCACCCAGGCACCCCAAAACTCCTCATGGTTTTGACCAGTGCTTTGGCGTGACAGTCCGTTGAATCTATTTTATACGGAAAGAACACAAGCAGTCTTGGGCTGATAACTGACATAAAGTACTGTCGATAGAATCCCAGTTCATCTGCTGTTTTTACAGTAGGCATAATGTTGAAATTGGGGTCTTGTCTCAGAAATCAGGACCTTAAGAGGCAGGGAAGACTGATTCTAGGACTTGAAAATCACTCCCACTTCTGCCCTGGCTTATTGTGTGCTTTTGACCAAGTAGCTAAATTTCTCTGGGGCCTTTGTTTCCTTAGTTATGCAGCAAAGGTATGGACTGTATAACTCACCTTTCCCCCAGAGTAAATTTTCTCTCTTCCTTTTTAATTCTTTTTGAACAGGTAATACATTCTAATGGTTTGGAATTTAAAAAAATGGAAGTCCCTTTCCCAGCCCTCGTCCCACTCACGTAGTTGCCATTTTTACAGGTCACCGATGCTGTTATTTTTTTCTGTAGTTTCTCAAGGATATCGTGTGCTCATACAAGCAAACGCACGGTAAATCTCTGCCCCATCGTCCCTTTATTAAAGCAGTAATAGTACCGCCAACGTACTGCTTTTTTCATCGACTACATTTTGAGGATTCCCTTCATTTCCAAATGAATATTTACTTAATAGTAGATACATTTGAATAGATGATAGAGGTCAGATTCAAACAGTGCCAGAATCTTCCCTGACAGTACTCGCCTCTCTCGGTGCGGGCACTCCTGAGTTGACAGATGCTTGTTCCTTCTGAGAGGAAAGCGGGTGCTTGTGGCTGGAGCTGTTGACCGGAGCACTGGGTTTTCTGGAAGATTCTAGGGAGAAGATAATGGCTCCTGGAACAACCACGTGGCTAGAGAACACGTGCGCAAAGTCAGAATGGTTGGTGGGTACGCAACAAGCTGGAGAAGTACTGAGCGTAACTTAGGTCATTTTGAGGCGTGAGTCAGGCTGAAAGTGGAGATTGGATATGTTGGTCTTGGGAGCTTCAGACAACTGGGGAGAGACCGAAAGAGTCATAACTTTCATCTTATCTCCGACTACTTAGCAGATACTCGCTGGGCGCTCAGGACGTGCCAGGCTTCGAGCGAGGCTTCGGAGACACCGTGATGACCTAGAAAGGCTCACGGGCCCAGACCCCCCCATGCTTGCCCCTGAACCGCTCCTGCCCGAATGCTGGCCCGTGTGGGGGGAGCAGCAGGAATCCGAGAACAGGAGCAAATAGGAAGCAGTAAGAGAAAGGAGAGAATGGTAGGGAAGTGGCCCCGCATGAAGCAGGGTGGTGGCCGTCAGACTCCCCGGGGCCCGCGGGGCGGCCTCAGAAGGCAGCTGGGGTCAGGGGGCAGAGGTCACGTGGGTAGAGAGCTGGGTTCCTGGGGACAGGGCGGGGTGTTGGAAGATGGGCCTATCGCAGAAGATAGGTCAGTGATATTTTGGAAGGTTTTTATTCAAAAACATGAAGAGAGAATACAAAGTTTAGGGGTTAGTTCAGCCTAGAAACTGAAACTGGTGTATCTCACTTTAATATTGATTATGTAATTATAATTATATAATTAGTATGCACACTATGTAATATATAATTATAATTATATTGATTAATAATAATTATCGATACTGATATCCGATATTTAATACTGAGAATGCCTCAGCAGGATTTATGGATAGCCGAGGTCATCAATGCACGGTGCTTGAGAATTTCAGTCAGGAGATGCAGATTTGAGGTAGGTCAGTGGAATGCTATAAATGTAATAGATTTTGTGGAACTCTCATGTCACAGACAGGCATTTTGTAGAAGACATCAATTTAGAGGGGCACCGGACTGGCTCAGGCAGAGGAGCACGGAGCTCTTGATCTCTGGGTTGTGAGTTCGAGGCCCACATTGGGTGTAGGGATTACTTAAAAATAAGATCTTTGAAAAAAAAAAAAAAGAGAGGGGGGGCCTGGGTGGCTGAGTTGGTTAAGCGTCCAACTTCAGCTCGGGTCATGATCTTGTGGCTTGTGGGTTTGAGCCCCACGTTGGGCTCTGTGCTGACAGCTGACAGCCCGGAGCCTGCTTCGGATTCTGTGCCTTCCTCTCTGCCCCTCTGTGTGTGTGTGTCTCAAAAATAAATAAACATTAAAAAATGTTAAAAAAAAAAAAAAAAAGAGATCAACTTAGCTGTTTAGATTGGAGATAAGGAACAGACCTTTGCCATTAAGATTTAGCTGACTGGGCTGAGCTGCCATGCCCGGTCTGGGAAGAGGACCAATTCGTAAGAGAGCTCGTCCCGTGCCAGGTCCTTACAGAGCAGGCCTGCATAAAGCTGTGGAACAGTGTGGTTGTGGAGGGCCGTGGAGGGCCGTGGAGCGGAAGGACAGCATTAGAGGTGGCTGTGCCCCTCAGTCATTGGCAGGCTTGTCCTCGTAGTGCCAGGAGGCGTTATCTGTCTCATTTCATCTGAGCGACTCTGAGGCTTTATTGTTTTGGGGCTGGTCAGTTATTATATACTCTTGAGAATCTCTGTGTGGAGTTAAATGATTCTGAAACTAGCGTTCACATTTTTTTCGAGGAAAAGCTGCTCAAACAATTTTTTTTAAGTTTATTTATTTTTCGGAGGGGGGGGGGGAGAGGATCTCAAGCAGGCTCCACCTCCGCGTAGAGCCCGACACAGGGCTCGATCTCACAGACCCTGAGATCTTCACCTGAGCTGAGTTCAAGAGTCTGACTCTTAACTGACTGAGCCACCCAGATGCCCCTGCTCAATTTCTGATCTTTGTACAGTCAGTGTTTGTTTAAATTTGGTGGTGAATTTGTGTCCTTGGAGTCAGGAAGGGCGGACAGTTGAAGAGAATGTGTTGGTGCCTGTGTGTGTTAGGTGACTGGGTACACTGATCTCGGAGTGATCATCCCCTGCCTCTGGGGGCAGGGACGGGCAGAAAGGCGTACTTGAAAAATCCTGGCCTGGGTGAACTCTTAGATTTGGGCCCTGCTGGATGCAGGTGGCTCTGTGCTTACTCTGCGTGTGTGAAGTCGGGTACAGAGGACACCGACCTGATTTGGACAGCATCAGGAACGTGTGCTGCCCGAGTGTCACGTGATGTTCCTCAGGCCGCTTCTTAACAATGCAGCTGTCCCCAGGAGGGCGGACCATTCGTGTGATCACACCTTACTTAGATCCGTGGCCCCTTAAACAATCTGGTGGCCTCTGTGGCTGCGGACATGCTACCTCTCCCCCAGCACAATGGGAAGTGCGTGGACGTGTGGGTTTCACAGGGTTTGTGGACCTCCTAAGCTCGTCCTAAGGATACATTTGTTTCATAGGCTTCTTTCTGAACAACACGTACTCTGTGGACCGGAAATTGGACATTTGAATGAACTTGAAGAGGTGATAGGCGAAAGAGTTCTTTGTAAGGCCCGGGACGCTGTCCGGAAAGAACAGTGTGCATGATAGAGCCCACCTCGCCCTGGGAGGAAGACTTCGTACTTTCTCAGTGCAGAGAAATGACGCGTGCAAAGCCTGTGCCCCCAAAGCAGAGCGAAAGTCGAGAGAAGCTGTGGATTTTAAAATTATGCTCGCTGTGGAAACTAAGACATGTTTTTCCCTTGTAGTTACGCTTTGATTTGAATTATCGTTTTAAGTTGGTGTTTGAACCAAATTAATAGTGTATTATCGCTGGTGGAAGGGACGTACTGAAAACATGGTTTTAGTATGTTTTGAGCTTCGTTAAGGAGGGAGGTCTTGCTTCTTAAGATAAAAATCTTCCCTGGAAAAGTCTTAATTCATAAGCAAAACAATGTGATTTTCAGGTTTGAGTGTATAGTCTCTTATCTCTTGGGTTTTATCTGTAAGTTGCAGGTAATTACATAATTACATCCTTTCTCATTTTGGGCTGTCATTAAGCAGTTTCAGCATAGACGCTATGAACATCGTTTCATTCTACATCCTGAAGTAGCCTTTTAGTTTTGTGTTTATTGAGGAGCTCTGTCACCTCTGTATTCAGCCATTCGGTGGAAGCAGTTGCTACTGAGTTCTTAAAACACAATTTTCAACAGATATTTTACTTGAACATTCTCAACCTCCCAAACTGTTTCTTTTCGTAGTACAAACTTTTCCAAAGGGAATAATATATCAATTGATGTCCCAGCAACCATTTTTGCGGGGACCTGGGGAGTCCTAAAACATTTGTTACTAATTTACTGTAGAAATTTTGAATGCACGTCTGTGAACAGAATGTGGATATAGTTGAAGATAAATAGAATAAAAGCTATGTGCATCTTTTCTGTAGTAGACCCGTTTGTTTCTGGATGAAGTTGTGGTCTATGGAACTATGCCAGTGTTTCTAGAAACGAATCGGCTTTACCCGGGGTCCACCGGAGGAATTCTTGAAGGTGCCACCCACTCTCTGTGCCCGGCCACCCCACCTCCTCCGTGGCCTGGCCTCTGCCCTGCCCCCCATCCGTGGCCACACTTCTCCTTCAGGGCACTTGCACCTTAGGAGAAGGACTTTTGGCCAAACTTGGAACTGTGGCTTCTTTTCTCAAGGGAGGCATTTAAAGGTCTTTTGAAAATGTGGAATGCCCATGTTTACCACGTGGACGTTTGAGAAATAGAACACTTTCTGGAGCTTACTTTAACACTAGAGTCTTAAAATCAACCCTACTTTACTTCCAGATTTCTAAATTTTAACATTTTTGAGTCAGATTTGATACAAAGAGTCGTACGTGCTGTTATTTCTAGCTCTTGTATCATTAACATGTATTATGCATTTGTGTCTAAAATATAGTAAGACTTGGCGTTTATTTAAAGAGTTGTAGCAGTTTTGGACATCTTTATTTCCTGAAATTCTTGACGAATTTTTGTGATTATTGCATATTTTTATTAGAAAATACTCTTATGTTTGTAGCTGTTGACCTGAGTGGTGTCGAGAAGCGTATCGTGAGGCCCAGGGCTCATCCGGAGGGAGCACTGCCGGCCTCTGTCCGTCTGACCGGTAACCATCGGGGGACGAGTTTTCTCCTCTTTGACTTATCTTGCGCTGCGGCAGTTTTCAGAGGTGGATTGAGTGCTCCAGTTAGCTTTTCTGTCTCCACCTGAGTTTTGTTTGCTGCGTGATGGAAGAGGAACAGTGGGGGTTATTGGTGAATCCTGAAAGTGGCTTAGAGGTGAAATGCCTCTCTCTGATTTCAGGTGACTTTGAAACCATGTTAAGCCCAAAGGCAAGGCTAAGAGACTTGGCTTTCGTGTGTCTTTGTGTGGATATCAAGCTCAGGAGTTTAGCTTCAGGTTTCTAAAAACCCTACCACGGGGACTTAGAATTCTTTCGTGCTGTGCCTCAGGCGTCCCAGCGTTTCTCATATCTAACTTAAGAACGTGTCCCCTTAAAACATTTAAGATACCATTAATTTCTTCTAAATTCTCTCGTAAATCTCTGGCGTCATTTGGTTTCTAAATAATAACCAAATAACTTAGTTTTATTTATGTGATGAGAATAACAACTGGTATTTATTGTCTATACTTATGCAATTTTATAGATGGAGTTTTAACATTGAATGCGGAGAACACTAATTATGCCTATCAAGTTGCAAACTTCCATAAGTGTGAAATCTGTCTGCTATCTTTTCCAAAAGAGTCCCAGTTTCAACGCCACATGAGGGATCACGAGCGAAATGACAAGGTATGTATTCTCAAGAGGGGTGTCAGAAATGTGAGCGTTGAAACTGGAGGTATTGTGAAAATCACCACGTCAAATAAAACTTTTCCTTGTAAGTTAGGTTCCTCGGTCGTGGAGCGTTTTATCTTACGTCAATAAATCTTTGACGTTTTGTGTTAAGTTGTAGTCGTTTCCTAGCCATTATATTGGTTAATGAGACGAAGGGGGGGTTCGCCTAGGGAATCTAGGTGTTGAAGTTCTCTGTCAGCGGACAAAAGAAATAATCTCGAAACGGGACTTTCAGTAGTTCGGTTTCTGTATGCCTGAACACAACATTGGTGTATCTTGATGGGTTTTTCTCCAGCAGGGAGCGTTATCCTTAAGGTGTCTTGCATTTTATAAGAGATTCCAGATACTTTAGATCGAATTTCAGCAGGGACTAACACTGTCTTAAATAGAGATTTGAATCCTTCTTTTCAGGGCCCCTTGTGGGCTAGGTTAAGAGTATTAGTGTCTTAATGGAATGATCTGCCCGATAGATAGGAAGTGGCAGTTAGGACCACCATTAAAAAGTGGTTGTTGACTTTCCTCTGGATGAGGAGAACGTAAGCCGGTGAGCCATTCGAGTTCAGATGACCAGGGAAGTCTCCTCTGGAGAACAAGAGGTGACTCCCTCTGGCTTTGTCTGCAGTGCGAATATTAGAGATAACATATGACCGAGTATAATAACGTTCGTGCTGGTCCCGACTGGGACTACCCTCCCAAGCGGAAAATCTGAAAATACTGACTCTTCAGGGTCTTGATACTTCAGAAATGCCAGCGATTACTTGATCTTTCTACAAGTAAGTGGCAGAATACTTTTCATTTGGGGGAAATTTTAGACTGTGAGAAGCAACTCTCTGAAAACCTAAAAACGTTGATTACTTGTTTTACTTGATGTGATATTGTTCAGAGCAGTAGAGTTGATCAGAAAAGAACAGAAAAATCCAACCCAGTGAGTTGAAATTTCTCCCCTTTCTTTTCTTTTTTTTTTAATGTTTGTTTATTTATTTATTTGAGAGAGAGAGAGAGAGAGAGAGAGAACACGAGAACGCCCAAGTGGGGGAGGGGCAGAGAGGGAGGGAGACACAGAATCCGAAGCAGGCTCCAGGCTCTGAGCTGTCAGCACAGAGCCCTACTCGGGGCTCGAACCCACAAACTGCGAGATCATGACCTGAGCTGAAGTCAGACGCTTAACCAGCTGAGCCACCCAGGCGCCCATACATATATTTTTTTAAATGTTTATTTATTTTTGACAGAGAGCAAGAGAGCAGGAAGGAGCACAAGTGAGGGAGGGGCAGAGACAGAGAGACAGAACCTGAAACAGGCTCCGGGCTCTGAGCTGTCAGCACAGAGCCCAGCGTGGGGCTTGAACCCACGAATTGCGCTAAGTCGGATGCTCGACCGACTGAGCCACCTAGGTGCCCCACGTTTATTTTCGTAGAGACTATATCCTGATGCATTTATATGCAGCATTTCTTATTCAAGATATTTTCTACATACACGTGTTGTCATCCTTATAATCTTCTGAGGAATTTTGCCAGGAGCTTTGCTGTGTCCATTTTGGATTTATTGACTTCAGGTCCAGAAGAGACTTCAGAAATTCCTTAGGAAGGTTGTAGATCGTGGTACTTGTTGATATTTGAATGACATTTATTATGGAAAGATTGTGTTTCAGTGGCTTCTTGACTTTTCTCTCCAAATAGCCACATCGATGTGACCAGTGCCCCCAAACATTTAATGTTGAATTCAACCTGACACTTCATAAATGCACCCACAATGGGGAAGACCCTACCTGTCCTGTGTGTAACAAGAAGTTCTCCAGAGTGGCTAGTCTCAAAGCGCATATTATGCTGCATGAAAAGGAAGAGGTAATTATTTTGGCCTATACTTTGTTCATGGATTTTTAAAATGCATCTAATCTTTAGGGGGATTTTAGGTGGAAGCTAGTGTAAAAAAGCCTTGCGTATAGATTTCAAGGAGATAATTATCACTAAATGTGCCTTGGCTGAATCTCTAGTTGACTGACAAAACGTTTTCTTTTTCGGCTATGTCAGTACCTTAGGGCAGAGACCCTTCAATGTTTGGTATATTTCCCCTACCCAGCACCCCCCCCTTTTTTTTTTTTTTTTATCAGAAATGAACTTTTGTAGGATTCTGCAGTGGCCAGAAGTAAATATTCTGTCTCTAAAGATGGTAGTGTCTCCTTGCTTTTGGCGTCTGAACCCCCTGAGGTGTGGGAATTTGGGGAAGAGAAGTTCATGATGACCCAAAGCAGGTTAAACACCACAGTCAGGGACTCTGTGAGGACCACAAGTGTGGTATTGGGAGCACTTGAGGGCCGACGGGGCTGCAGTGCTGATGAGGGAAACCCAGGCTCTCTGTCGCTGGTGAGGGGAGCGGGGGCACTTGTGTCTGCAGTGTGTAAATGGCTGCTACTTTGAAAATATTAACCCCCCCCCCCCATATCTCTGCTTATTGTGTAAAATTAGGAACATGCAAAAAAGTAAAAAGGGGAAAATAAAAGTTTTAATTCTACTCTCCAAGGATGGTTACAGATAACTGTTTGGTATATTTTCCTCCTGAGACAGAAAAACAAATACATGATTGAAGTCGCATGCGGAAAATTTGCATCCTAAAAATTGAGTTCATACTTTCTACATAGGTTTGTCTCTTCTTTTTATATGTCTTTGCTTTTTAATACAAAATAATGTGTTTTTATCTTTTTGAAACTTACTGTATAGGTAATATGTATTTACTTTGGAAAAAAGCTGAAAACTAAAGATTAAGAAGAGTAACGTTATTAAAAGAACCAGTAATCACAACATTTAGAGAGAATGCATGTATAATCTTTCAGACTTTTTTTTTTGCTATATGTGCTTTCCATAATAGTTTATATATATATATAAGAATAGTTTAAAATTGTTTTTTAATGTTTATTCATTTTTTGAGAGACAGAGAGAGATAGATCATGAGCGGGGTAGGGCAGAGAGAGAGAGGGAGACACAGAATCCGAAGCAGGCTCCAGGCTCCGAGCTGTCAGCACAGAGCCCGACGTGGGCTCACAAACCATGAGATCATGACCTGAGCTGAAGTCGGGCTCATAACTGACTGAACCACCCGGATGCCCCTATACTTTTTTAATATTATAAATAATACGTCTTTCTATGCATCTTTAATTATTTCATTAGGATAGATGCCTACAGTTGGATTTGCTGAATTGATAATACTTTTTCAGGTCTTTATAGAATGCCACGTTATGTTGTGGGAAGCCCGAGCTGCTTTATACGTTCTCCCGCTCGGTGTAGGCGTGCCTTGTCTCGCTCGTTGTTTCTGGTTTTGTTTTTGTGTTTGTTTGTTTGTTTGTTTGTTTTTTTATATCAACGTTTATTTATTTTTGGGACAGAGAGAGACAGAGCATGAACGGGGGAGGGGCAGAGAGAGAGGGAGACACAGAATCGGAAACAGGCTCCAGGCTCTGAGCCATCAGCCCAGAGCCCGACGCGGGGCTCGAACTGACGGACCGCGAGATCGTGACCTGGCTGAAGTCGGACGCTTAACCGACTGCGCCACCCAGGCGCCCCTGTTTTTGTGTTTTTTGAAAAGCAGAAAACGTGTGTGTTGAACTGTGTATTAAAATACTCTGGACTAATTTCGACACGCACGTGGTAAGAAATCCGAGTGGGGAGGGTGAGAGCAAGGTGTCGAGGCGTCCTGGAAGCGGTGTCTGTCTGCTTGCCTGGCATTCCGGGCGTGTGCAGGTCTCTGCAGCCCGGTCGGTGCGCGCCGTCCGTCCTGCTCCTGTTGTCTTCAGCTGTGCAGCCTCGGTGTCATTCCGCCTGTGTTCATCTGGGCCGTCTCATTCTCTTCAACCACCACACGGTGTCACCTGCAGACGCACGTGCGGAAGTCGGCAGGCCACCGTCCCTCTTCTAGGTGGCCTTCAGCTTTTCGTAGATACAAGGCTGCAGTGAGCAGCGCGTTCAGTTCCAGATCTGGTCCCTGGGACTTGCCACGAACTCCTTCCCACGTCTGAAATTACTTTGCAAGGCCCCGCTGCGTCTCGCGGTGCAGGTGCACGTGCGGCGCGGCACCCGCACCCGTTGCACCTCGCGGACGCTCACACCGATCCCTCGGTTCCGGTCCTCCTGTGGGCCTTGCGCTTGCCCCCCGGCTCGGCCCGCGTGTCCGTCCTCTGCAGTCGGCACGCCCCTCCCCTCCCTCTGCCCTGCATTGTCCCTGGAATAGTTCCACAGCCACCTGCTGCGACCGCTGTCCGCGAGCCCAGGACGCCTCGTCCGTCTGGGGAAGTCAGCGCCGGGCTCTGGCGTCCAGTCCACTTCTGTTTCACGTCCGCCCCTTTCCATCTGATTAAGCACCCGCCCCGGCTTTGGGTTCAGTGAGTGTGACCACACAGCCCACAGCAGAGTAGGGATTGAGGGGCGAGGGGGCGTTCGGTTTCGAATATCTCAAGGTAGCCTACTAGTAGAAGTCGCGATGACACAGAGAGTGGCATCAGAACTGCCGTCTCCCTCTGCCCAGTCCTCTCGCGGCTTCGTGGGGGTCACCACCTCCTCGTCCTCCACCATTGTCTTTGCCGTGGTCCTCTGTGACCATAAGCAAATGTTCGTATATTTCCTGTTTTCCTTTTCTGGTTTGTTACTAATGTGAACTTTAGAATTTTGCCTACTTAGAAATCGGTTGGTATTTTTATTTTGTTTGAGTTACATTTTTAGATTGTTACGGCTGAAAATTGAATGTGTTTACAATATTGAATCTTTGTTGTCAAAACATCTCAGTAATGTTTTATTCAGTGTATTATTTACACTCTTAAGTATTTTAGGATTTTTATTAGCATCGTTTAGGGTTTTTTTCTGTATGTGTTTGTCGTTCGTCTGTAGGAAAGCGATTTTGTATGTTAGCCTTTGTACCTTGCCATTCTGCCAGTTTCTCTGTAAGGTTTTAGCTGCACAGCCTCGTCTAGAAATAGTAATTGGGTGATAAGACGTTTTGTTTTCACTAGCATATGGGGGGAGCGTCTCCGATAAAACCAGCTTCTGATCCTGTGTGTCGTCATGGTGTGTAGTCAGTGGTAGCATATCCCCTGATTTTTTATTCTGAAAAAGTTCACACTTGAGACGGGTCCAGTGAGCACCTGAGAACAGTGAGTCCTTTACCTGGATCGCCAGGCACACCTCTGTCCCCCCGGCCCCACCGCATCGTCCCACTGCTGTTGCACGTCTGAATACTTGAGTGTGTCATCTCCTGAAAGCAAAGACCATTTCCCTCATCGTCACAGAACAGTGGCCGCGCTCCAGAATTGAACACTGCTGTAGGGACTCATCCTCAGAGGCGGCACCTAGCAGAGCAAGGGATGACCCCCTGTGGGAGGGCTCACGGGGAGGGAGGGCGCGGGTTTGGGGTGGACACCCGGCGACTTCTGCCGCACTGGGCACACTTCCCAACGTGTCTCAGGAAGTTTCTTCGGAGGCCAAAACCTAAGAGTTCCTTATTTCCCTCCCCTCCCCTCCCGTCTTTTTTCTTTTCTTTTTCCTTTCCTTTCCTTTCCTTTCCTTTCCTTTCCTTTCCTTTCCTTTCCTTTCCTTTCCTTTCCTTTCCTTTCCTTTCCTTTCCTTTTTCCTTTCCCCTTTTCTTCTCTTCTCTTCTCTTCTCTTCTCTTCTCTTCTCTTCTCTTTCCTTCTCTTCTCTTTTCTTTCCTTCTCTTTCCTTGTCTGTTCTTCTTTTTTCTTTTCTTTCAAGTACTTAGATCCAAACAGCATAGTGAGTATTGGTCTTACTGAGTTATGTGAAAGATTTCCGTGCACGGATTAGGTGCTGCACAGCTTTTTGAACCCTGGGATTTCCCATTCCACACTGATTGTCACTCAGTCCCTGCTTCTAACCACAGCAGGTACCGAAAGCCAGCTTCGCAAAGGTCTGATGACAGTGGAGCTCAGTGTCTGGAGCCGCTCGTGTGTCTGGGACCGGACAGCAGTGAGCATCGCACAGCCCTTGACAATGCCCGCTGTCCCCGGTCCCGTCGTGACTTTGCCCTGGGGCACCCAGTGCCCCGTCCACAGCTTGGGCCTGTGGCTGGCTAGCCTCATTCTTCTCAGTGAGGTGGGAGCACTGCTCTGTCTTCATGAGGCCAAGAGCCAAGGCAGTTGGACACAGAGCGGGCCATAAGAGCAGAGCCTGATCAGAGACGCGAGCGGGGCGGTGGTGCAGGTGACGCGTGGCTCGTTGCTGAGAACGGGCCAGTGTGTGTTGGGTGCGAGCGAATGGCTGTGTGCAGCCTGGTTAGTGCTTCTGGAGCCTGTGTTTTGTGGGCAGAAAGCGTCTGGGCTGGGGTGTGTGTGGCTCCTCCCGCAGGATCACTCGGGGGGGGGGCGAAGCGGGCCGGGGCGCCTTCCCCGGGGCACCCGCTCTGGCCCCTCGCGGCCACCGCGGCTCCCCGATGGCCACACTCCCCGTGCTCCCCTGTAGTGCTTCTTCGGAGTGGCCTTTTGCAGTCGGCTTGGACCCTGACAGTCGCCTCTCGCTGGCAGGAGTTCTTAGTTCCTCGTACGTAACTTTCGGAGTCGTCCGTTGGTCGTATTTTCTCTTGCACACGCTTCGTCCGTATCCCTTCCCAGGTGGTTCCTCCCAGTGGAGCTCACCGTCCTTCCCTCTGATCACGGTCTACGGTTTAACTTCCCTCGTGTCAGTTGTTGTTAGGTTGCAAGACGAGGCCCCGCCTGCAGGCAGCTGGTCCCACCTGACCCTCAGCGTCTTTGCCTTTTACTGTTATGGCGATGAGAACGTCAATGTTCCGTACTTTCCGACTCTGTTAGTTTTTCTAGAAAGTCTTCTGAGAGACGTGTCTTCCTGAGATGAGGGGACTCCACGTTTCTCTTGCTGCTGCCCCTGCGATCTGGCTCCTGTCTTTGAGTATAGCAGCCGGTCTCGGATCGTGAAGGATGGCGGGAGGGGAAGGGCGGGCACCATCGGGGAAGAGAGGTCTGTGGCACGTGCAGGGACGCGTGGGTGCCCTGTGTGTGCCAAGAAGGCTTCCGGAAGCTGGAGGCAGATACTCGGTGACCTGACTTAGTAACCCCACGCCGGGCAGGAATTCGTGTCTGGGGGGCTTTCCAGGGGCACAAGAAAAAGGGCTTTGCTGTGCTTACTTGAGGTGTGAAAAACGTGTTGGCCTTACGTGAAAAGGAGGGAGCTCGTTCTTGTCTTAAATGCTTGTATCAGGCTCCATCCACGTTCTGTATCCGTCGCTCACCTGTCTGGCCCCGTGCAGCTCAGAGCTGGCAGGGCCACGCTGCCCCCTAGGCTGTCCAGGACCCCCTCCGCCCTCCTCTTTCTTTGAGGTAACCCTGTCGCGTGGTTCGATGAGGAGGACGAAGAGGGCTTCTCCCGAGAGGCACGGTCCTCACGCAGGCTGGTGGCGGGTGAGCAGGATTGGGAGGTGGAGTATTTGGTCGGGTAGGAAATCTGTTACTGTGGAAGGAAAGTCTAGGTATTGGGCCGCAGTTCTCCGTCTTTCCCACATATGTGAAAGTAATACGGTTTTGGCTGCCTTTCTCGGTGCAGTATGTTCGTATTTCTGGGTGATTGTAGAAGAATATGGTGTATGAATGTGACTCCAGGCAGAAGTCCTGTAGTCAGTCACCTGCAGAAATAGGCCGTAAGAATCCAGCTAACACGGAGAAGCCCTTCGTCCCAGGCTCCCTCTCGGCTGAGATGCCTCAGCCTGGACGAGGCGGAACCGGCGGGTGGAGAGGGCCCGGGGAGGTGGGAGGAGGGCAGGCAGCTGGAGGGCAGGCCTCGGCTTCTTTCTTTCCTCCCCTCCCCCTGGGTGGGTTGCTGGAGGAGCCTGATGCCCCTGCCAACACCGTAGATGAAAGCTGCTTCCCCGTAGCCAAAACTGGCAAGAGTGGCCACCGTGGGAAGTCTTTCTGACGATGGATGCCCACTCTGCTCCGGCCAAATACCAACTGAAAACCCGCTCGGCAAGGCTGCCAGTGGTCTTTCGCCACGCCTCGTCCCTGTGCTCAGGAAGAGATGGCCCTCTGATCCCGTGACCGCCTGGGAATATGTAGGAGCTGATGCCGCAGCCCTCCCCTGGTAGGAGGCGGCACCCAGGTCCCCCCACCTGATGGTGCCCGTGGAGCCGGGCTGGGACCTGACCTCCCATACTCTGTCTGGCAGGTGCAGGCAGTGGTCTGACTCTCTGCCCAGATAGTGTCCTTTGAGCCTCACCGCACCTGGCCGCAGCGACATTGAACCAGTTGGCGCAGGAAGGACTAGTTTGCCCTGGGCTTTCCACCTGTGGGGTCAGCGGGGCCCTGCGAGGTGAGCCTCTACCCCTGACCTGGTCCTGTGCTGCATCTAAGCAGAGTGACTGCCTGCTGAAAGATAAGCGGAGATCTAGAGTCTACAGCATAATACCCAAAGTGTCCAGGATACAGTTGAAAGTCATTGAGCAGACCAAGAGCCTCGATAGTTCCAACTCTAACGAGGAAAGACAGCAAATACCAACACTGAAATGACCTGGCTGTTGGAATTATTTGGAAGGAATTTTAAAGCAGCCATCCTAAAATTGCTTTACGAATGGTTTTGAAATAAATGAAAAAAATAGAAGAGCCAAAGGGAAATGATCGAGCGGAAAATGCAGTGATTGAAATAGAGAACGCAGTTGAAGGGCTCAGCTGTGGAATAGAAATCCCAGAGGCACCTGAGAAGGCCAGGGGCAGAGAGCAGCCTTAGATGCTGGAGCCTGGAGGGTGTGAGCGCGCGACTGAGAGATGGGGCGGTAAGCAAAGATCATTCGGTGGCCCCAGGGCTGGGGAGACGGAAGGACAGGTGTTACAGGGGGAGTGGTCTCAAGGCAGTTAGTATTATCATATTTTATACCCTGACTTGTAAAAATTCCGTCTTCAGCAAGGTGGAGGCTGATTAGAATGCCATGCATTTCCCTTGACGATTTCTGCTTGCCACTTGTCAGTGAGGGAAGCTACGCAGAGGGTCTGTTCTAGGGGAGGAAGCAGTCGTCACTTCTAGCCTCAAAGATTGCCGTTAGCTCTGACTATGGAGAATGCGGCACAGTGAGAAGACCCTTAGCTGTCCTCCGTGGCTCAAGGACAGGCTCCTTGTCAGGCTTCTGCAAGTGTCGCCAGCTGGTGGGAGGGCGGAAGGCGTGTCCTGGCTCCTTGGGCTTTCCCGGCATGAAGCAGAGACCATGATGACGCTCTCCATCACGTGGCCTCTTGCTTTGGCCCGGGGGGTGGTTCTTGCCCTTGCTTTTACCAAATGAGCAAACTGCATAACCAGAGTTTTCACTCAGAGAACTGACAGACGTTGAGCTCTCCTAAAATATACTACTCTGATCATTTGGTAAAAAGGTAAGTCAAAAGAGGATGGGTCTGAGCCAGAGCAATAAAAGAATAAGGTGAGGACGGGGCAGGGTGCTGGGGTCAAGTTTTATTTCACAGTGACAAGATGGGAGGCCCGGGGGAGTCCTTAGTGAACGTGAATATTTTGCCATACAAATTGAGGAGCGTTTTCTAAGAGATGCAGCAAATTAGGTGTATTTTTTCTTTTTGACAGTTTCTGGGAGTTTTCTTATTATCGACAAGATGCTAACGATTCGGTAGTTCATTATTTCCTTAAATTATTATAAAAGAATACTAACTTAAAGTTCTTTGAGTTGAAATCATTATGGGGTTGCCCAATATATTCCATTCATTCCTGTCTTTTCCTGCTAAGGATGCTCTCAGTGTCAGTGAACCAGCTCATTTTAATAGGGTTTACGCACATCCACAGGGCCATTGTGTATAGTAAATGGAAGAAAGTCTGTTGAAGGAAATGGTTATATGTTTTGTTATTTGGAGGCAATAGTTTATGCTCATCGACGGGTTACACTCACTTTTTCCCCCTTGCTGGGACAGTTTATTTTGCGGATCATTTAAAAAATTATATTAGGAACTCTGAACGGGTAAGCTAATCAAACCTCGTGCTCAGTCAGTAGCCCCTCCTGATATGTGTCATGCTGAGTTCTTCCTCTGTGCCGCGCTCTATGCGGTGTCTTTAGAGTACTGGTGAGGGCGGGTGTTACTGACATCCGTGTTTCACACACACAGTGGTTAACACCCAAATGCACGTGGCTCGTAACTGGCAGGCTTCATGTGAACCAACCCAACTCCAGAACATCTGGACCATTGTTACCTAATTGACATATGACTGATTTAAAATGTATAGTAAGTAGTCCTACTACAAAAGAAAAAAAAAAAAAAGAAATTTTATTTTGGTTTATTTTGTATTGAAAATATATCCAAAATATTATTCACATATTAAACGTTACTGACCTGTCTTATGTTCTTTGCTTTTTGCAGTAAGTCTTTGAAATCCCGTGTGTATTTTATATGTCCTCACGGCACTGTTCAGACCATACCTGTTTCACGTACGGAGCAAGCCAGGTCTGGACAGAGCCCCAGACTTTTCTGTGATAGACTCCCTGTAAACAAATTGCAACAATGAGAAATGTTTCCATTTAAAAATTTGCCAGCTGTTTTGTTTTAAGGTAGTCTATTAAACTATAATCTTAAATTGTGTCCTGACCCTTCTGTGGAGGTGAAGTCGTTCTGCCTCTCTAATGTGTCCACAGCACAGAAGGACAAGATGCCAGTCACAACAGCCAATTGGAAGCCGTTCACTTTGCCCCAAAATGGCAGTGTTCTCTCATCCCTTTCCCTATGTTTCTATCTTTTACTCCCAATAAAGATTATTTTTATATACTCACATTTGGACATAATGATGTATTTCTTGAGGCGAAATCGCGCTTGTTCCAGAGGAAAGTGTAATCTGTGTATTGACTGTTCCCAACACCAGTTCTTGTAAGAAGTGATGGTTTTGAAACGCTTGCTCTGCTCACGAATGGTCTTTGCTGTTGCAGAACCTCATCTGTTCAGAGTGTGGGGATGAGTTCACCCTGCAGAGCCAGCTGGCCATCCACATGGAGGAGCACCGCCAGGAGCTGGCCGGGAGCCGCGTGCACACCTGTAAGGCCTGTAGGAAGGAGTTCGAGACGTCATCACAGCTGAAGGAGCACATGAAGACTCATTATAAAATTAGGTATGAGCCGGGGCGCCTGCGGGGGTCGGTCGGTTGAGCGTCTGACTTCGGCTGACATGATCTCACAGTTCGTGGGTTCAAGCCCCACGTCGGGCTGTGTGCTGACAGCTCGGGGCCTGGAGCCTGCTTCGGATTAGAGCAAAAATTTTAAATAGGCAGCAGGCTGTATGGGTAGAGATTTTTCGCTAGTATAGAGTATTAAAAGTTGTAGAACAAATCCTGGCAATACGTTTTTACAGGTAAGTAACAGGGTTCAGATGGGCACCCTTTTTCATGAATCGCTTTATTTATACCGTCTGTTTAGAACATTTATGTTCTGAACACTGCGCTTAGCGTGTGTATAAAAACACATAAATAAAGCTTAATCATTACGAGCACCCCTGTAAGACCGGGTTGCCTTGCGGATGAGAAACCCGAGACTCCAGGACCAGGTTACTTTCCCACAGTTGTACAGCGCCGAAGTTTCCAGTGTCAAGGAATCAAACCCTCATCATCTGCTTTCAGAGCTCATAATGCTGGCAGCATGAGTGTGCTTAAATACCTGTGTGCATTTGCTTCCAGTAAAACTTAACACCTCTTTCAAAGTTTCCTGTTCGATTTATTCCTGATTGTGTATTCTTGTTGCAATTTCACTTTCTTGATGCAATGAAGACGGGCTCTTCCCGGCCTGTGCTCCCGGGGCCTGGTGTCAATGCTTACGTGTCACACTCGCGGAGCCGAGTTCTCCGCCACACCCTGAGAGCCAGCGTCCGTTTTCTTGTTACCTACCCTTGTCACTTTGGCTCGCCACCGTTCCAGCCCCAAAGCTTAGGCAATATGCAGACTCTTAAATAACAACTACAGCCACGACCAGAGTGTCCGCAGCGGTAAATAAAGTGTGTGCACCGCGGACTCGGCAGGGCTCGTGTATCCTCTCGGGCGCTGTGGTTTGGATGTGGGGCCTGCACCCCATGTGGGGTCAGAGCTCTCTTCCCCTTCCCGCTCCCTCCATCTTGCCCGTTGTTGATGATGCAGAGCCCAGCGAGGACGTCACCGTTTGAGCCGTGCTGCGTGTGCCCCATCACACTAGATTTTTATTCTGATGAGGTTTTAGCGCAGGCGGTTTTGATGTGTCTGCGAGGGTTTTAGAGAGATGATTAAGGGTGACTGGGTGGTGGGCTTGCACTCGGCCACGCTGGCTTCTGAGTCTGCTGGGGCCGAGGGACACACCGGACAGACAGACAGCCTCGTCCTCACACTCCGTGAGGACTGCTCGTCTACTCCTCGGGAGGCAGGGAGGCAGGCAGCGAGCGAGTGAGCGGAGAAGGGCGGTGGGTTGGGAGCCGCTGTGAGGAGGGGTCCTTGCAATGAGGAGGGCCCTTTGGGTCCAGGGCAGGGACCTGCAGCCAAGGGGAGAGCAGTTACCACAACTCAGCAGCGGTGAGTTTTCTGCGTTTGAGAGCAGAAGGGAGCCTGGTGTCTGGGAGCCCACTGTGGAGGAGAGTTTGTGGCGCTGAGGCCATCCTGGGCTGAGGATTTTATCCCCAGGGTAGTGGGAAGCCCTTCCAGGTAGGCATGCCTGTCCCAGATCATGAGCGAACCACCCTGGCGCCCCGTCTCGATGGTACTGACAGCGGGAGACCGGGGGATGGAGGGACACTTGGCAGCGTAGAGCTGTTTACCTTTGACCGTCACGGTAAAGCTTTGTCCACAAGGGACGTTCTGACCTCCGCACCCCCCGCCCCCAAGAAAACAAGACAAAAGGAAGTTTATCGTTTCATTATGTAGCAAAAAATGAATTTTATGGTAATGAACACACAAAACAACTGCATGTATGTGTGCACCTGTGTGTGTGTGTGTGTGTGTGTGTGTGCGTGCATACACACACTCCTCTGTGATTTCTCACTGCTGTGTGTTCTGACCACCAGTCAGCCACACTTTCCGGTAGCATTTGAGTTTTGAAATTGTAACACAAAGGAGATGACTTCATGAGTGTTTCCCCCCTGTGTTACACTAGGGTGTCAAGTACAAGGTCTTACAATCGGAACATCGACAGGAGTGGATTCACGTACTCGTGCCCACACTGTGGAAAGACGTTTCAAAAGCCAAGTCAGTTAACTCGGCATATTAGGATACACACAGGTATGAAGTACGTTCACTTTTGGGTGATTTATGAGGTGGTTTAGAGGAAAGAACGAGTGCTCTAGAGCTAGCTAGACCTGGAGGATAATCTTGGTTTTTCATCCTTTGTCGTGTGCCCGTGGTCTTCATGTTGACTAGGTCGTTAGATATATGAGTCTACAGTTATGGGGCGGCGTTCTGTCTGGACACATAGGTTTTGGGTCTTGAGTTTGGCGGAACGTATTTCTCTCTTAGCTCATCCGGGGCTCCCACACTATGGAATTATATTTTGATCATTTTTCTCCCTCCCTAGGTGAAAGGCCGTTTAAATGCAGTGAATGCGGGAAGGCTTTCAACCAGAAGGGGGCGTTGCAGACGCACATGATCAAGCACACAGGTGAAAAACCCCACGCCTGTGCCTTCTGTCCTGCCGCCTTTTCTCAGAAAGGGAATCTGCAGTCACACGTGCAGAGAGTTCACTCGGAGGTAAACGTCGCACGTGGGTGGGTGTGGTTTTCACGGGGCTGTGCTGCGCGGCTCTTGAGCCAATGGGTGAGCCTGAGACATTCTTTTCTAGATTTAGGGTTGGTGCAGAGCAGACTTTGTTTTAAACAAGAAACAGATACCTGTAGATGGAAACCTTTTAGGCCGATATGGAAGAAACATAAAATATTATCCCTTTGTGGCCTTGCACTGTCATAGCTCTGATGAATAAATGTTTGAATATCATCATACCTTTGCTAGTTGTGATTGTTAACCTGTGTCATCCCTTTAGCAAACTTGAAACGTGGACACTCTGAAGTGTAAGAAATTGAAAGATAAGAAACAAATTGAGGAAAAAAGTATTTTTCCTATTATTATTATTATTGCTAAACTTACATGTGGCCTCATTCGCATTTTTTGTCAGACAGACCTCTGGTCTGTTAATTTCCCTCCGTGTTAACTCTTTCAGTGAAACTGATGTTGACAATTTTTTATTGTCTTGTAGATCTTACCGACTTGCAAAGCTTCTGGAAGTATATCTCTTAAGCAGGTTAACATTTGTTCTTACTGACTATCGTGATTTGGTGTTTTTATAGTCTAATTGTAGACTATAAATAAATGTTTAAGTGACACAAATACTTTTATCCAGGATCTGTTTATTTTGTGTAACTTTTGCAGAATTAAAACTCATGTATTTTTTTAATTTTTTGTTTTTTTTAAATGTTTATTTTTGAGAGAGACAGAGATAGAACTTGAATGGGGGAGGGGCAGAGAGAGAAGGAGACACAGAATCTGAAGCAGGCTCCAGGCTCCGGGCTGTCAGCACAGAGCCTGATGTAGGGCTCGAACTCACGGACCGTGAGATCATGACCTGAGCCGAAGTTGGACACCCAACGGACTGAGCCACCCAGGCGCCTCAGAATGAAAACTCATATTAAAATCAAATGTGTCTCTTTTTATTTTCCTTGGAATGAAGTCTTAAGTATCACTAAAATAAAAAAACCCTACACCCTTCACGTAGTTTATAAACAGATTCAGACTTCCGTATGCAGTGAGTTACTTTTAAAAACCAAAGCTTATTATCTCAGACCCAGAAACATGAGGAAGAACATGTAAATACTAGTGAGGTGGTAACAACGTGAGGTGAGGCTTCCTGTAGGTCGCAGAAGAATAAATGTGGCCTGCATGCGGCATTCTCCCAGAGCTGCTTCTGCCCAGATGAGGTTTCGGGATGACCGTTCACTTGTGTAGTGCCCAGAGAGACCTTGCTGGGACCCCGAGCCGCCCTGTGAGGTGCTCACCAGAGGTCCTGAGTTTGGAAAAGCCCTCCACATCACTCCTTATCTCTGGTGCCCACTTCTGGCTACATCACAGTGGTAGAAAGTAGTTGCTGATGTGGAATATTGGAATTGGTGATGAAAAATGTACACACTGGGTGACCATCTGTCCTCACGTGTGTGTATGAGCTCCCTACAGGCTCAGTTAGGGTGATGTTTATATCTAACTGTGTAGCCTTTCTTTTTTTTTTTTTTTTTCTTAACGTTTATTTATTTTTGAGACAGAGACAGAGCATGAACTGGGGAGGGTCAGAGAGAGAGGGAGACACAGAATCTGAAACAGGCTCCGGGCTCTCAGCTGTCAGCACAGAGCCCGATGCGGGGCTCGGCTCACGGACCGTGAGATCACGACCTGAGCCTAAGTCGGATGCTTAACTGACTGGGCCACCCAGGGGCCCCAACTGTGTAGCCTTTCTAATTGAACATTGTGCTTAGCCATTTAAGAATTGAGAGTGTAAGTCAGATATTTTTACCAAACTATAACAACTGAACACTTCTTACTTCTAAACGTGTCCTGATTTATAGAAAAGACTGAAATTTCAATTAATCTCAGATTGGCATTATTGATTAAAGAATTGGGTCATTGATTTTAGAGCTGTCTAATTTGAATGAGGAGGTAATGTTAAATGGTTAGGCTGTTTCTGTCATTTTCAATAGAACGGTAAATTAGATTGGCTATAATTTAAACATTTTTATCTAATTGTTAATTGTAAAAAGCATTTTTTCCTTTTTTGTTCCTTAAGGTCAAGAATGGTCCTACCTATAATTGTACAGAATGTAGTTGTGTATTTAAAAGTTTGGGTAGCTTGAACACTCATATCAGCAAGATGCATATGGGTGGACCACAGAATCCAGCAAGTTCCGCAGAGACGGCGCATGTGTTAACGGTGAGTTTAGTAAGCTGGTTGAGAAGAGGATAATCTCTTACCGAAATCTGTCATCCTAATTTTGACCTTTAAGATTGAATATTACTTAAGAGTATCATTTAGTGCCGGGGCACCCGGGGAGCTCAGTCGGTTGAGCACCTGACTTCAGCTCAGGTCCTGATTGCGTGGTTTGTGAGTTCGAGCCCTGCATTGGGCTCAGTGCTCACAGTTCAGACCCGGAGCCTGCTTCAGATTCTGTGTCTCCCTCTCTCTCTGCCCCTCCCCCACTTGTAACAGACATAAAAAAACATTATTTAATGCCATAAAGTGCTATGAAAGTTTCTAGTGGGTAAGGGCTGCTTTCTTATTTTTTTAGTTAGTGAAAGAAAATCAATCTTTTTAGACTTCAGAATGATACCAGATGACCCTGACTTATGGACTGTCATTTGAACCAGTGAAAAAAGGACAAAATGTAATCATTAATTTCTGACTTTGTAATTCCTACAGTGCTACTGACAATTATTACTGAATGATCTCTATCCCTATGTTATTATAATTTAAGAATCAGTTATCCTTTCCAAATAAGATTTCTCCATGTCTGACGTGACAGTGATAATTTTTTCCTGAGACTGTGGACTTTTGGGAAACTAAGTTGTATCTTCCAGTACACGTATGGAAAGTTGTCTGACACACAAACTTTTGGGAGGAATCTCCAGCTTGGCCTTGGTCTGTTGCCTCTATAATGGCAGGATCTAAGCGTAGGCTTGTTTCCACCGCCGCAGACCCGCTGCGTCCAGGAATCTTGGAAGCGTTAGTGTGTGTTCGTCAGCACCTGCCTCCTGCCAGTGTAGACACTAGGCAGTGGTTAGTTCCTGGACGTGAGGGCCTCGTGTGCGCTTTGTGTTTTCTTCTCTTTTCTGCAGTATCTGCGGCATGGGATGGTTCCTCACCTTACCCCTGATCAGGGGGATTGTTGTCCATAAGTTCTGAAACTAGAGAACAATTAGAGACTAACGATTAAGTCTTCAAATGTCTATTTTGGGCTGTTTTTTAAATTAAAAAAAATTTTTTTTTTTAAATGTCTATTCATTTTTGAGAGAGAGACAGAGAGCACGAGCAGGGGAGGGGCAGAGAGAGGGGGAGACACGGAGTCCGAAGCAGGCTCCAGGCTCTGAGCTGCCAGCACAGAGCCTGACGCGGGGCTCGAACTCACGTACCGAGAGATCACGACCTGAGCTGAAGTTCTATGCTTAACCGACTGAGCCACCCAGGCGCTCCAGCTGCTAAGATTTTTAAATTCTGAGACTGCTCCTTTGCCATCTGATTGCTTCTTTCTTTTCTGGTTTGGTGAGGTTTCCTGGGAAACCTAGTTAGCATTTTCCTTTAAAAGTTCTCTTCTGCTCCTTGAGTGGTCTGCCCAGGGCCACTGCCCACCCTGCCCTCGTCGAGTTAGCCTGTGGCTCCCGGTGGCCGGTGGTGCTGTCGTCTTGCGCAGTGAGGCGGCATTGAGCCCATGCAGGATGGAGCTGTGTGGCCTCCAGAGCCACTTTACATGCAGTTGACCGAGGAACCAGCTCTTAAACTTGGGGTGCCTGGGGCAGAACGCAGACTTTGTTTAGTTGGGGGACTAAGTGCCAAGAAGGTGCCCTGATCCTCCCAAGGTGCCCCCGTTGTTGCCTCTTCTAGAGACAATCCCCCATTTCTGTTGCCTCAGGGTAAGTGCCTGTCACTTGTTCCTGTGGAGGAAGACAAGGGACTCACTGTCAGCCCTAAGTAGTTTTCCATCATCTTTTTTTTTCTAATTAATAGACTTGATTTCTTAGAGCAATTTTAGGTTTGCAGGAGAATTCAGCAGAAGGTGGAGAAGTCCCTTGTACCCCACCAGCCCCATGCGTAGCCGCCCCGTTGCTGCCCCCTTGTGTTTCCGTGCCGCGTCTGTCACAGCGGATGAGGGAGCGCTGCTGTGCTAGCAGTGACTTGGGTCCACGCTCTGTGTCGTGTGCCCTGTCAATTCTGGCAGACGTGTGGCGTCCTGTGTCCACCTTGATGGCACCGCACACACGAGTGTCTCTGACTTCCACCCTCTTCTTGGTGTGGCATTTCAGATTCCTGAGTTTCTGGGTGATCAGGTCAGTCCCTGCTTGGATATTCTTGTCTGTAGCTTCACTGCGCATTTATTCCTCTAGCGCACGTGTTTTCCCAAAATGTCTTGAACTGTTTTGGCCACAGTGGTTTCTCTCTTATTTTATTTCGTAACCCTATGCTCAAACCCCCACCTTGAACTGATTGTCTCTCCTGCCACTTAGAACAATTTAAAAAGTGAGGTGAACAATTCACCGAACACATTCCTTTAACAGCCAATATTGTGGCTCACGTAAAAATCAGTGAGACATTTTATTTAACATTTGTCTTTGGGATATTGTTAGATTTTAATGGTCGTAAGGAAGAGGTGCTGTTCTTTTTTCTTGTAAATTGCAGTACAAGTTAATGTGCTGCTTATATTTTCAACGACGATGCTGCTGCGTTTCAGGCCACACTGTTTCAGACGTTACCTCTCCAGCAGACGGAAGTCCACGTCACGTCCGCGTCGAGTCAGCAGAATTCCCAGGCGGTGACCGATGTCATCCAGCAGCTCCTGGAGCTGTCCGAGCCGGGGCCGGCTGAGTCCAACCAGCCCCCTCAGCCCGGCCAGCAGCTCAGCATCACAGTGGGCATCAACCAGGACATTTTACAGGTGAGACGCACCTGCCTGTTCCTGTCCGTGCTCGTCTGTGCCTGGGCTTCGTGACCAAAAAATAAATAGGCAGGGGCTTGTCAGAGGGAGGAATCATCAATAAAGATGCGTCCTAATTGAAAACATTCTGTCGCAACAAAATCTGCTTATTGAGTTGCTTATGGACAGTGCGGAATCCTAGATGGCTAATGCATAAATTTAGAAATAGTTTAAAACTTTAATTTTCTCCATGAGCGATTTACTTGAGATGAATAGGCTTTTCAGAACCTTCCTGTATTTATCCCCATTGACGGAGGCCTAAGACATACCTCGTTCTTTGTTGAGGCTCTCGTGTTAACTGTTTCGAGAGAGTCAGTCCCGTGTCTCCTCGGCCGTGTGGATGGTCCACGCTCCGGTGGGAGAGCAGCAGAACGAATTGGGGCAAAGTGCTCTTTTCTGATTCTTTCACCCCAGGCCAGCTGTATCCTCAGACCCTTCCTTTGCCAACAGAGGCAGCCTGCCTTCTCCACCCTATTTAGTTACTTGCTGTAACAACTAACCTGGCTCCTCTCTGTACCTTTTGGGACGAGTTGGTATAAAGAATCTCAGGGTGCATGACAGCCGATGTAAACTTTTGGGTAGACTCGCTGTAACTGAAAACAGCGAGTCCTAGACCCGTTTGGAGATAACCAACGTGGTCTGAGGTAAAATTCCTAAAAGTCTAATAAGGAATTAACTTCAGTTCCAGGAATTAACTTCATTTTGTGTTCTGGGTGGAGGGGAGATGTCAGTTATCAGAACGGACATTTCAGCTTCCTAGAGTTGGGAGTCGAGTTTACAAGTGGCGATCGGTGGTGTATAGAGTTTTATGTCTCGTGGGGCGGAATTAGAATTCTGTGGGTGAGCCTTATTGCATCTCTGTGATTGATTTTGGCAGGCGGGTTCGGGCCTCACCCCTCCTAACCTGTTAGTTCTGTTCTGTCTCAGCAAGCCTTAGAAAACAGTGGGCTGTCTTCAATTCCAGCTGCAGCGCACGCTCACGACCCCAGCCACGCCAGGACGCCCTCCGCGCAGGGGCCCACCGCGGACACGCCTCACGCCTCAAGTGAGCCGCCCCCCTCCGCCGATGCAGAGCCAGAAAAAGAACAAGAAAGCCCAGAGAAGTTGGATAAAAAAGAAAAAAAAATTCTAAAGAAGAAATCGCCATTTCTCCCTGGTAATTTTCATATGCGTTAAGGCCGAGACGTTTAGGCTGGCATTGTGCTTATCTTTTAAGAAACGTGCCTCCTTTTTTTTTTTTTTTCTCGGAAAGGCGATAGGTCTGATGAACGTTCTGGTAGTATCAGCCTGTTTGTTTGATATTTCAAAACCACGAGAGTTGTAAAACTTAGGCTGCTTTTCTCCCTGTGATTGGTGTCTCCTCCCGACAGCCCCTAGGGCTTTACCCCGGCGGTCTCTGCCTGTCCTCGATGCAGCAGCCTCTCGGCCACCCCTGTCCTCCCGTCCACCACAGCACCGCCATCCCGCAGGCTGGACCCTTGCCGGTTCCGTCCGCGCTCACTCCTCGCCCCGTGGGTCCGTGAGCTCTCTGTGAGCTCTCTGTGAGCTGGCCCCCGTGCCTCTGCGGCCTCCCTCCCTGGCCTTCGGGATGCTGGCTCCCCGGGCGTTTGAAACAGTCACACTCTTTTTCAAGGGCCATCCTCTGCCACGGGCCTTTCTTCAGCGGGAGTGCCTTCTTTCTCCCCTTCTCCGCCGCGTCCCTGAGAGCTCCGGCAGGCCTATGAGGCCGTCCGAGGCCGGCACGAGTGCGGCCTCCTTGTGGAGGCTCGGAACCTGCCCTTCCTCTGCTCAGTGCCCGCAGCGCTGGCCCTTACAGCCCCCGCGCAGACTGTAGCGACATTCTGCTCGTTCCTGAGCACCCGCGGGGCTCAGCGTGGCTTCATAGAGGGGCAGGCGTTCCTGCATCGTTCTTGAAGGAAATAGGTTTCTGTCTTTGGGGCAGGAGTGTTCCCACAGAAATGTTTTCTTGGGGACCGACTGTATGTCTCCCGGAGTCTGGGGAGCAGATGCTCTCTGAGGGGCAAAGCGCTCATCTGTTAGCGCTGCCTCCTGACACGCGTTTTCTCAGTGTTGACGTGTGGCCACAAATCCTTGTTTCTCAGCCCACAGACCATGGTGGTTCTAGTCCCCTCTTCCCCTTGATCTGGCCCCTCGGCCCCAAGTGAAAAACCGGAGGTTGAAATCTAAGCGATTTATCATCCGGGGATCCCCGCTGTCCAGACAGGAGGGAAGGAAAAAAAGCACATTTCCACATATTTTTATTCACTGTATGGAGCTTCAGGGTTAGAAGTTCCCCTTGCATTTCTGAGTATCTGCTTCATGTGCACCAATAAGCTGCTGGCAATCTGCAGCCCGTGAAACCTCTCCTGCGAGAGAGCACCGGCCACCGTCCGGTTACTGTGCCAGAACCTTCCAAGGTGCTGTGATGTGGCCGCAGGCAGCACACGCTTCTCCAGACTCGCTTCCCCACAACACTGAGGCGCGCTGGCCCCCCAGATGCAGGGAGGCACTCGGCCCTGGGCCCGGAGACCGCGCTCTCTCCTGCCCCGAGCGCTGGATGGGGCCCCAGAGGCCGTGAGGTCACACGCGGCGCTCCGCCTGGAGAGCTTGCATACAGTGCGTCCGTCTGTCGGGTTGTGACCCGAGTAAGTCACATACACGTGTAGCCCGCTGAGCAAGTTTATGCAGTTCTGCTGCGTTTTCGGTAAACTGATCCTCAGGACGAGTTGGAGCTGGTGCTTGTTTTCTTCGTGTGCTGAGAAAAGGTTGAGAGACGGGTTGATGTAAAAGCTCTTTCTTCTGACTGACACTTTTCAGGGAGGAGCACACGTCTAGCATAGGGACTGTCTCTGCAAACACCTGTTTGAGGGAGGGGAGGGCTGTTGTCGTCCTGAGGAGACCGCACGAGTCAAGGTTTTGTTGCTAGCTCATAATTAACCATATATTTCCAGATTGAACACACTCCATCTAAAGCTGTCACTATTTGATTTATTTAGTTTTGTGAGAGAGAATGTTTTTAGTAGAATTTGGTTATTTTAAGAGGTATTTTGCATCTTAATTTAAAATTTAATAGGCTTTTTTGTATATTTCTCGTAAAACTTGTGACATATAAATCGTTATTAAAACTTCATAGAGTTTGAAATTTGTTATAAGATATTGGCTCTCCAGAAGTCACAGTGAAAGGTGTTTTGAAAAGCTGGCAGCTTATTCCTTTCGGTATGACAGTGGTTTAACTGCTCCGTGTGGGCGTCTTTCCTACGGCCAGAGAGATTTCACCCTCCTACACCAGAGCAAGGTCTTGAAATCTTAACCTCTTCTTGATGACTTAGGACCGTGAACTTGACCCCTGCTCTGTGCTGTGATAGGCCGGCATCTGCTTGACCCGTGGCAGGACCTGGGCCCCTGATGCTGTGGGCTTCAGTTCATCTGCCCTGGAAACTACATTTATTATGGCGTGCATACTGTTTCCAGCTCCCTGTAGCAGTCTTTGTCCCGCTCTCTTATTTTGCTGCTTGAGGTCTGCTAAGTGCTTGCAGCTCTGATACCCGAGGGCTTTTATAGCCGCCTGAAAAGTAAGTGTGAATTGGGACACCTTGGCTCCGTCGGTTAAGGTTAAGCGTCCTGGCTCTTGATTTGGGCTCGGGTCCTGGGATCGAGCAGTATGTTGGGCTCTGCACTGAGTGAAGAGCCTGCTTGGGATTCTCTCTCTTTCTGCCTTCTCTCCCCAAAATAAACAAACGTTTAGAAAAAAGTAGAAATTTGTTCTTGGTAAGAACTTTTGCAACCATTATACTTTGTCTAAAATAACATGCATGAGCTAATTTGGAGTTTTATGTCTACATTAAGTAATTCAAGAGAGTGGTATTTTCTTTTTATTCTTCCTTTTCTTTCTCTTTAGATGGTCTGTGTTGTGAATAAAGAAGATTTCTGGGTTCATCGTTCAGATACATTGTTATTTTGTATTATTTTATGCTTTTCATATAATACAGTACAGAAAAACTTTAAAAAGAAAAACTTATTCATTTGGACATAGTTGAATTTAGTTTGAAAATTCCATGATTTATCTCATTTGTGTACAATTCTTTGATGGTAAGATTCAGAGTTTAGAGGATTTTCTTCAGGTTTTGGTTTGAATTATTTGCCATTTGTAATTAAATCTAAATATTATCTTAAACTTTTTTTTAATGTTTATTTATTTTTGAGATGGAGAGAGAGCATGAGTGGGGGAGGGGCAGAGAGAGGGGGAGACACAGAATCCAAAGCAGGCTCCAGGCTCCGAGCTGTCAGCACAGAGCCCGACGCGGGGCTCAAACTCACGGACCGTGAGATCGTGACCCGAGCTGAAGTCGAACGCCTAACCGACTGAGCCACCCAGGCACCCCAAATGTGAATATTATCTTTACTTAAGACCTTTATTGTTTTGAATGGTAGTCTGGTTTTGAGCTGAGTCCCCGTTATGTACTAAATATAACACACCATCAAGTATTAACAAGGACACTGAGCTACCAGACGCTTATGGTGTAGCGGAGTCTGTGCGTGGACGGTGTGCGGCAGTCGAAAGCAGTGTCTCGGTCGCGGAGGCGTATTGTTACAGATGTGCTCCGAGTTTAGAGATAGGAGAGCTCAGCGGACCACAGCGAGAAGGTGAAAGCTTTTGTGAGTTAGAAGGACGAGAACTGAGTACTGATGGAAGTAGAGTGAAGCCTTTGGAGGCCTCGGTGAGGGTCATCGTGACCAGTTCATCACACTTGTGTTTCTGTATCAAAAATTATTTTAAAAAGTTCTAGCGTTAACTTCTGTTGACACATAGCTCACGTTGTATGCAGACTGAACATTTAAATTTTTTTTTTTTAATGTTTATTTATTTTTGAGACAGAGACAGAGCATGAACGGGGGAGGGTCAGAGAGAGGGAGACACAAAATGAGAAGCAGGCTCCAGGCTCTGAGCTGTCAGCAAGCTGGAACTCATGAACTGGGAGATCAGGACCTGAGTACCTGAGCCAAAGTCAGATGCTTAACCTGCTTAACTGGCTGAGCCACCCAGGTGCCCCTTCTTTGTTATTTATATGTGTTTTGAATACCATATCCAACACTCCTTAAGGTGTCTTTTCTGCCACGGTGTTAAGTAGACAAAGTAGGGAGAGTGGTCCCTACATAATGCAGATGAGAACTGCCTCTTGCGTCCTGCCCTTTAAGGGGTTTGGTTTTAATGTTTCACGGTTGGATTTGGCTTTTTACTATAGGCTTTTCTTAGATCCTCTCAAATTTGGAAAGCTGCCTTCCGTTGTTGGTTTAGTAAGAAGGCTTTTTATTTTCTTCTCCATGTTGAATATTATCAAATGCCTTTTTTCCCCTCTGTTGTTATGATCATGTGTTTTCCTACTTTAATCTGTGAGGTGGTAAATCACAGTAATTGATTATGGGAAGGAAACCATGTCTTCTGTTTGGGCTTTGATGTGACTCTTTCCTTTCTCTTTCTCTCTCCCCCTTTCCTCCCTCTCTCATGTTTTCCCTCTATTGTGTTTTTTTATTACACATTTTTGAATTTGCTTGGCCAATATTCTTTTTCTCAATTTCACTTAAGAAAATATGCCTTTTTTTAAATAAAAAAATGGATAACCGGTACTCACTTTTATTTTTTTATTTATTTATTTATTTTTTTTAATTTTTTTTTTCAACGTTTATTTATTTTTGGGACAGAGAGAGACAGAGCATGAACGGGGGAGGGGCAGAGAGAGAGGGAGACACAGAATCGGAAACAGGCTCCAGGCTCTGAGCCGTCAGCCCAGAGCCCGACGCGGGGCTCGAACTCACGGACCGCGAGATTGTGACCTGGCTGAAGTCGGACGCTTAACCGACTGCGCCACCCAGGCGCCCCAACCGGTACTCACTTTTAAATCAGCGTATGAAACCGTTCCTTTTTATAGAATGCCCATTGGTCTTAAAACAACTTGAAGAAATGTAATTGCTCTCTAGAAGAAACTAGTTTTGATCATTGTATTCTTCTCCTACTTTGTGTGCAGACACATACAGGAAAATTTTTAAACATTTATGTCCAGCAGTTTTTAAACAGTACAGTTTTCAACAGTGGTGGTCTTTGTAAAGGCCTTAAGGAGTCAGATAAATGAAGTTTAAGGTTCTAGGTACTAGGATAGGTCTGTGACGTTTTAGCAGCATTTCTGTATGCAGTGATCTGAGTTGGCTTGTAAGCAAATTCTCTGGTTGTCTCTCACCTGTGTTGCTTGGGGAAAACTACACCCATTTTACAGAAAGTTATAGTACGGACACTGCAGTAAGCTCAAAGCAGTGTTTAAGAGTTCAGTGTGACCAGCACAGAAAATTCCTTCTTTATAAAATCCTTCCTGGGACGAAGCAGGAGGGAGACGGGCCGTAGGCTTTGCTTTCTGGGAGACACCTTTGCGTCACTTCGAAGGACTTCCGCATCAGGCTTCTGGAGCGCTTGCGAAAATTCGTGAATTATTTGCAGGGCTCCCCGAGAGGAGGGTGGGTGTTCTGGTGGACACCGTGCGCTGTGGGCTCCCTTCCGGGTGGATTGTTTCTAGGGACGCCGCGCACACCCGTGGAGCCGGCTCCGAGGTTCCCGCTGCGGGTGCTGGGGAAACACGCAGAGAGCCGCTGCCCTTGGGGTCAGAATCCGCGAGGCCGCTGGCCGGCTCCTCCACCCTCGACTCGGACCGGCCCTGAGCGGTCCGGGAGCACGTCCTCTGTGCACTTGGGTCTGGATATCGGATTGCTTCTCGGGGACGGTGTCCCCGCACCTTGCTTGCCCTGACCCAGCTCACCCAGTGACGGTTTGCGGGCGGCAACGTGAAGCAGCAGATTGGTGGTTTTCTCCTCAGAGCAGCACCTCCAGAATTGCATGAAGCAGAGGTGAGCAGAAGTAGCAAACACGAGGGTTCGTGCGGCATCACCGTGCCTGTAATCTGGTTGATAGAAGGCACCAACTCCCGGGGGGACCTGTGCCCCAGCTTCCGAGCAGGTGTCGGGAGGTAGATGGAATGGACGGCACCTCCTGTGGGCAGTGGGTCACGCGGGGACGGAAGCGGGGACTCCCCTGCTGAGCGCACCCCTCTGCGAAGGGCAGGGGAGTGCTGGCAAGCCGTGCGGTCCACATGCGCTTCGGAACAGCCGCGTGTCCCACGGTCTGTGGAGCAGAGAGCCTTGCCGGCCCCCCGGCACATCCACAGCTGGCTCAGGCCGCCGGGGAGGCCTGCCTTCCTCATCTGCGCCAGCGAAGGTTCTTCTGAGGGGACCTGGAGCCTCTCCAGGAGCGGAAGGGACAGATCCCTCCCCGAATGCTTGCCGCCTTTCCGCTGGGCGCCAGGTTCCGGCTGGCCCCGCAGCTGTCTCGTTGTCGGCACCTGCACAGGCGCTCACGGGGCAGGTCGCCCTCCTCCGCCACCCTGCCATACCCGGGAGAGCTCTGGCGCATCTCGTCTCCTGTTCAGGGTGCCCTCCCTGAGAAAGAGGTCATCGGTCCCACCGTCCCCCGTTCCTGGAAGGCCGCCGGCAGGGGAAGGATGCCGTGCTTTGGCGGTGATAGCTGCTCCCTAGACAGTTGCAGCTTCGGAGACCTCGGGGATCTCCCGGGAGAGCGAACCCCCGACGGTCCCTGCGTCCCTCCCCGGTGCAGCACCCGCTCTGGGATGCCACGTGGGCAGGGAGCACCGTGAGACGGGGGGGCGGGGGGCGGGGGCCGTCTGGTGGCAGGACAGCGCTCTTACTGCCCCTACCTCGGGGCAGTGCGGCGTCGCCAGTTCAGCGGGACTGGGGGCCTGGCCCAGGGGACAGCCGCGGGGTTGGGGAGACTCGGTCACACACAGCGCTTGTGCCGGCTGTGTCCTCTTCCCTGCAGACCTGGCTTCCTCCTCCCCCCTCACTCCCAAACACATGTGCTTTATCCCAAGTCCAGTTGTCAGCCGGCCAGCACGGTGGCCTCCGCCCCAGAGCCACGTGGGCCGTTAGAGCAGGTGCCATCGTGCTCAGGGCCCATAGCTGCCACGGCGCCCGTTTTAGCGCCTGGGGTTGCGTCCGAGCATTCCTGCTGTCTCCCTGCCTCATTGATGTGGCCCAGCCAGCTGCCAGTGACCGTCCCCTCCATTTTCCGCTCCAGGAATCCGGCCAGGAAGTCCGAGGCGTCCTCCCGCCGATTGCTGAGAAACCCGGTAGACCGCGGGACTGGACATAGAAATTGTGCGCGGACCACTTTACCAAGAGTCTGTCCCTTTGTGTACGACTCCAAGTAAGCGGTCCCGTGGCGTATGGCCCAGCAGCCTATTTAACGGCCCCCCCACCTCAGGACACTGGCCTGTCACTTCCGAGTGGGTGTCCCAACGTCGTGCAAGATTTGGCGTCCTGCCTCCGCCAGGTGTGGGCTGCACTGTTCCCACAGGGCGTCTTTTGTCAGAGGATCCTGCAGCCTCTGGTTTCCACGTCACTCCACGACCCACTGGCTGAGTCGGAGGCCGTGAGGGTCCAGTGGTGCTAACCTCTCTCGCAGTCCCGTCCGCCGCTGAGACGGCGTGAACGACAACAACGGCCGTCCAGGCTGGGGCCACGTAGGGAGACGCTGTGGAACAGAAAGTGAGGGCACGCTTGGGCTGCTTTGCTTCGTTTGAAGTCTTCTCTGTAGATTCAGCATCTGAACTTGGATCCTGAGATATGAGCGTCTCCCCGCTCGTTGTTGAACAGTAGTTAAGTCTGAGTATTTGTATTCAGCGTCATGTGCCAGTGGAAAGCAGAACGACTTTCTGTGACTGTCACTGCATGTCCTCCGGACTGCACCTTCTGTGTGCACCCGCGGCCTCTGGGCACACCTTCCGTTGCAAGAATACGCCAGGGCCTCCGTCCAGCGTCTGAAGCGGCCCTTGGAGTGGGTCCTAGAGGAGCCTGTCTGTCTGTCTCTCCTGCCGTCCTGCAGTGCTCCGACAGCAGTGGCTGTGCGCTCTGGCCCGCGGACGAATACACAGGCATCTTCCCGTCCCTCAGTTCTGCCTCCCCCCGCGGCACCCAGGTCCTCATCACCTTGTCACCCTCGTCCTCCACTGTGGCCTAGGCCGATGCCGGGGACACGGCTGGCCGCGTCCCCAGTAATTCCTCCGGTGTGGAAACCGATTCAGGAGTGAGGAGGACACCTCTAGGGTATGGTTTTCTTCATCCTGCTGAAAACCTCTCGTGGCACGTAGGCTTTCCATCACGTCCCCCTGTCTGCCTCAAGCTCTGCGTCTCGCGGACCCCGCGAGACCTCTCACGCTGTGGCCGTTGTGAGCTTTTAAGTTTCCAGAACTTCATACCCGGCTTTTGCTTCTTCTTTGCCTGGTAAATGTACCTCCAAAAACTGCCTTTCGAATGCAGACTTTTTTATTTGAAGATTTCATTTATGTTTTTTTTAAATAATCTCGACATGTTGGCCAATGTGGAGCTTGACGTATAATGCTGACACCCAGAGTCGCGTGCTCCGCCGCCGAGCCGGCCAGGCCCCCCTCCCCTCGCATGCGGACGTTTCTGAGTGTCGTGTCGTTCCTCCCCCCCCCCCCCCCCCCCCCCAGGGCGAGTCCACCCTGACGCAGGTCCCTGAGCTCTGCTGCACGTGCGTGCTCGAATCCCGCACCTGAGTCCCTCCACGAGCAGGGGTCTGCCTGCCGTGGTCGTTGGCATGTGGTGAGCACTCTCCTTGAAGTGGAGCTGGGAGGACAGAGTGCTCTGAGAGAATCGCTCTCAGATTCTAGAATTACACAGATGTCAACCTGTGCCTTGACTTTTCCACTTATTGGCACCTGACCTGGGGCAGGTTCGCTAACCTTCGTCTGTGAGATGGGGCGGTGGCAGAACGAAAGGGAGAGACCTGAGTGTGAGGAATAGTGCCTGACCCGGGATGACTGCTGCATGGAATGCACAAATTTAAAAATTATTTTTTAACTAGGTGAAACTTGCTCTTGCCACGTAATTCAAAAGATACAAAATGGTGTGCAGTGAAATGTCCCCTGTTCATTCTTGTCCTCCACATAACCCCTCTCCAGGGCAGCTGCTGTCCCTGGGGGTCTCTGTCTTTTAAACAAGTACAGGCATGTTATTATATAGTATGTATTGTATTGTTTTCCAGTATGTTGGGGGGCATACTGTGTGTGTGTGTGTGTGTGTGTGTGTAAAATCTATATATAATCTTTCTTGCAGTTTACTTTTTTCCACCTGATATTTTAGAAAATATCTAGAGATTGTTCCGTTTTATGGATAAATAATTATGTAGGTTACTTGCAATCTTGCAAATACAGGTGATAATAAATACAAATGTATTTAATACCCCTTCAAATACTTTAGTGTGTGTGTCCTAAGGTCAAGGATGCTGTCTTCTAGAACCAGAGTATAGACCTCAACATCAGGGTAGTGAAATTGATCCAGTCCACAGATCTTGTTCAAATTTCAGTATTTGTATCACTAATGTGCTTCATATCAAAAGAAAAAAACAATGGGGTAAATATTGCTGATTTTCCTTCCAGGGCTTTTGACGGTTTATACCCCCATCCACAGTGCATTGGGGTATCTGTCCATTTCCTCACAGCCTTTTGAAGGGATTGTTATCAAAATTTGGGGACCATTTTTACTCATCTGATAGATTAAAATGGTTTCTGAGTGTAGCTTTAATTTCATTTCTCTAATAAGGAGTAAAAAGGTTGAGCAACTTTTCATGTTGAAGAGCCACCTACGTTTTTTCATTAGCCTGACTTGATTTTTATTTGCCATGATACATTAAGGATGATGGTATTTTGAGAGCATATATTCTTTTCTAATTTGTTGTTTTGAATTAAAAGGGAGAAATATTTTCTGTACCCAAATTGGTCAGTGTTTCACACATTTTGGACTAATACAGTACTTAGGCTTCAACGTGGACATTATGGGAAATAACCTCTTTTATCCAACGCTTTCATACTTTCGATTTTTTTTAACGTTTATTTTTGAGAGAGAGAGAGCGAGCGAGCACGGGGGAGGGGCGGAGAGAGAGGGAGAGACACAGAATCCGAAGCAGGCTCCAGGCTCTGAGCTGTCAGCACAGAGCCCATTGCGGGGCTTGAACCCATGAACCGTGAGATCATGAGTTGAGCCCAAGTCGGATGCCCAACCGACTGAGCCACCCAGGCGCCCCTCATACTTTCATATTTTAAGCTGAATCTCTGACTCAATTTAATTTTTTGTTTTTAGATGGGCACCCCGCTGTCCAAACACCATTTATGGACTAAGTCCTGTTTTCTCCACTGAAACACCAGGATACCGTTCTGTTCGTTACCTTCCCAGACCTGTATGGGTCTTTTCTGGACTGTGTTCTGTGCACGAATCTGTCTTCTTGTTCATGTCTACTACTGGTACGCTTTCTTGCCTATGGGCCTAGTCCTTTCCTGCTACGCTTGACGGTGTGTTTTGAACGATTTTCCCATACTTACTTTTTCATGTGTACTTTAGACTTCTCTGCTAAAGCTCCAAAACTCTAGTTTTTAAAAAAGTCCTTTCGGTATTTATACGTAAGTGATTTAACCAGTGAGAATTGATGTCTTTATAACTTCTAGTCTTTGTACCAAAGAATAGGGTGTAGATTTCCATTTCTTCAGATCTTTTTGTATTTTTTCATTTTTTAGTGGCATTTTAAAATTTTCTTCTGGATTTTGCTTGTAGGTATGATGTTGATTTCCACGTATTAAAATGTGTGCCTCTTTCTGAGTTTTAGGTTTTTTAAGGCATTTAATCATATCATTTGTAAATCATGATTTTTACCTTTTCCTTTGTAGTTAGTTAATGCTGTATATTTCTGTATCTTACCTAATTTCACTGGCTTGTATCACTAGAACACAATAAATTCATGGCGGTGATAGCGGATTTTTTCTGGACTGTAATAGGATTGTTTTTAGTATTTTCCTATTAAATGAAAACATACTGACATATGTTTGTTCAGCTCTTCCTGTTTTCAGACGATTTTTTAGAAATTAAGACTAGATATTAAATTGTAGTAATTGCCTTTTCATCTTGAAGATGATTATAATGTATGTTTTTTCTTCTTAAATTTATTAATGTGTTTGAAGAGAAAAGCAGTTGTCCAGCACCAGGGAAAGTTGCCGCGTGGGAATGCACATCTGGTTTTCCAGACCTTTCAGTTGGTCAGAGGGTCGAAAATCTGGATTTAATATTTTAGTAGTAGCACGTGGGCCAAACAAAGCCCATGCAGGCCACGTGTGGAGACTGCTGCAAGGCCGCCAGTTTGTAATTTCTGTTCTAGTCCGTTCCTGGAAATAATTAGAACCTGGTGACAGTTGAATGTTCTGTCATCTTAGATAGTTAAAGGTACAGTTTTCATTCTTGCCTGGATGAAAACCTGATGGGGAGGGTTCCCAAGTTTATTAGCTCATAGATACTCTAGTTCTGTCGCCTTTTTATACCTTGGCTTTTTTAATTTATCATAAGATCTTTAGGTAATTACTGCACTTACATGAATTAATTTTTACCTATTGGTTTTAAACAGCCTTAAGTTTCAGACTTCCTTAATGTAAACAGTGTCACCATAAAATAAATGCTCTCTCCCATTTTTGAAGCCACTTCCCTTATTTTCTCTTCTTTTCCCTGTGGTTTGCGTGTGTTCCTGACTTGACCTAGTTTCTGTTGCGTCACTGTTTTTAGAAAAATGTAAGTTTTTTTCTTTTACCTAACCTTATTTCCTATGTTAGTCTTGCAAAGAGCATCGTCTTCAGGAAAATACATTTTCGCTCCTTGTAGATTCACTTGTACATAAGGAGAATTCCTTGCATTCACTAATAACAGAAGGAAACAAATTATTTTTTGTCTAATAAAGCTATGTCTGTAAAGACACAGTTAAATAAACGGTTAAAATTTCCTGATGAATTTTGTTAACCTGGCCAAAATCTTTCTAATTTTAGGTGGGTTCTTGACCTCACTGTAAATACCTATTTAATTTCAGATAAAGAAAGCTAATCAAAATTATAAAAGATAAAAAGTGGTTCTGCTGAATTTTGTTTTTAAAATTTTTATAATTTAGAAATCATTTTACTTATATTTCAGTAAACTCATGATTTTTCTTTGGGTGGGAATAGTTTTATTTATTTATTTATTTATTTATTTATTTATTTATTTATTTATTTAAATGTTTATTTATTTCTGAGACAGAGACAGAGCATGAGCCGGGGAGGAGCAGAGAGAGAGAGGGAGACACAGAATCCAAAGCAGGCTCTAGGCTCTGAGCTGTCCGCACAGAGCCCGACGTGGGGCTGGAACTCACAGGCCTTGAGATCATGACCTGAGCCGAAGTCAGACGCTCAACCGACTGAGCCGCCCAGGCGCCCCTGATGGGAATAGTTTTAAACCTGATTGAAAGTTGAACGATAATATTTAAAGTTACAAAATAGTCTTTTATATTTAGTCGTGAGCTATTTCTTTGTCATAAGTATTTATGAATGCCTTTTCATAGGGCAAGAATTCATGGTCTCCCAATTACTTGCGTGGGGATTACTTGTTTGTTATTCATGGTATCAGATGGGCCCAGACAGTGCTGTCTCCGCCTTCGTCTCCCCATATCCCGAGTTAACTTTGGAGTCGTTTGGTCACATGTGCTTTTATTCACATGTACAGTGGCCTGAGTTTGTACGCTGGCCTTTGGTTTATGTATATTACCTGTCCGGTTAGCCCTCTTCCCTCCCTCGGGCCATGATTTGTGTTCTCATGTGACTGTGAAGATTTTCTGCGGGATTCATAGTCTTCCGTCATTTCAGTGATGATGGAAATTTCACCTTTTTCCCTAACTGATCGTATATCTTCTGCTGTGGCAAAAAAAAGTAGATAGCTCTTTCATAGGTGCTCTGTTGTTTCGATCTAACCCCAGACGGTCAAGTGCCTTAACAGTGGGTAGAAAACACAAGGGCCAGACAGGCCGAGCTGGACTGGTTGTGTTTTCTTTCGGCCCCAGGTTCGATCCGCGAGGAGAACGGTGTCCGGTGGCACGTGTGTCCCTACTGCACCAAGGAGTTCCGGAAGCCGAGTGACCTGGTGCGCCACATCCGCATTCACACCCACGAGAAGCCCTTCAAGTGTCCGCAGTGTTTCCGGGCCTTTGCCGTAAAGAGCACCCTGACCGCGCACATCAAGACCCACACGGGCATCAAGGCGTTCAAGTGCCAGTACTGCATGAAGAGCTTCTCCACGTCGGGGAGCCTCAAAGTGCACATCCGCCTGCACACAGGTGCCCGGGGCTCGGGGCCTTCCCCTCCCGTCCCCTCCGATTCACGGGGCCTGCGGGCAACAGCCGAACACCCTTCCCAAGCCTCTGTGATCACCTTGGTAGGCTAGGCTGCAGGTATATGCTGGTCCACAGAGTGACGGGACTAGATGCCCACAGAGCCCGCGGCTGAATGAGGGAAGCACTAAGCACTAGCACTCGGAATGAACACAGGAGGCAAAGGGCCAAGAGAGGGGTGCTTGGGGGCCACCGCATGTAGAGGTGGAGGAGGTGGGCCTTTGTAAGGAGACGCCTGGGGGGCGGGGGGCGTTTGTGCTGAGGCCTGGGGCAGGGAGGCAAAGCCTGATGCCTCTTCACCCTTTCAGATGTTTTGTCGTCAGGATGAAGGCATGAAAACATTCATATTTAGGCTGTAATTTCGTTTAGGATCGTTTTGTTGTGATATATTCACAGATCATAAAATGGACTCTTATTGTACGGTGAACTGAGAATTCACTTTATTCAGAAATTGTGCAACCCGCCCAACTGTCTATTTTCAACGTTTTTATCATCCCGGCCCCACCGAAGAAACCCCATATCCGTTAGCAGGAACTTCTCCTGCCCACCTGGGGTTCCGGGGCTGAGCTGATCTGGTGGAGGAGTGTTTAAAAAAGCTGACATTTGTTGGTTTTGTTATGTGCCCTTCTTTGGAACCTCCGTTTTCGTTTACCGATAAAATTGTAAATGAAGGAATTTCCTTCAGGAAAGGGAATTGATAGTAGAGAATTGTGAAGAGGACATTATTACTGTCAGCAGCAGCAGCATTATTATTATTTACAATCACTGACAACTACCATTTACTGCTGTTTACTAAATGCTCGGAGCTGCTGAGTGCTAGTTAAACATGAGTCTCTACAATCCTGGCAGCCAGCCTGGAGGCAGACGTTGTTCCACGTTACAGATGATGATTTGAGAGAGAGCAGTCTTATTGCCCTGGAGTATTCCTAGGGACTGAATATTTGAGTATCTGAAGGTTTAAATGTTTTACAATGCGAGGATAGCAAATCTTTTTTACTTCCAATGATCTCAAGACATACCTTAACATCTATAGTATGCACTGTATGCAGACAGGGGAAAATAGCTGATGACATCCAGGAAATTGTACGCATGAAGCGAGAAACTATTCGAGTCAATATTAAACTACTAGAATTTTATGTTGGCATTAATTGTTGAGATGTATGTTCTTGAAATAATTCTGCCGCGTACTTTTATTTTTATTAGGAGTCAGACCTTTTGCTTGTCCTCACTGTGACAAAAAGTTTCGGACCTCAGGCCACAGGAAGACTCACATTGCTTCTCACTTTAAACACACGGAGCTAAGGAAGATGAGGCACCAGCGTAAACCGGCGAAGGTTCGAGTCGGCAAGACGAACGTTCCGGTCCCTGACATTCCTTTGCAAGAGCCGATTCTCATAACTGACGTAGGTAAGATTCTCTTCCCTCTTGCACCTTGCAGAGAGTGTATAAGTATTTTGTCTACACAGTGGTAGACCGATGGTTACAGGGAGACAGTGTTAGCATGCTGTTCATGAAGTGTTTGTGTAGCACTTGCTTTCCGGCCCGGTATGTTCCACAGTCAGGCTGAAAATCCTAGCTCTGTCTAAGCTACTGCCCAAATTGTGTTCTTGGTTAAGAAAGAAAGGATGTGTCCAGCTGGAGATACTAGCACGTAAGTCCTCACTGAAGACAAATTTCTGTCTCAGTGGAACCGTCAACGTGGACGAGGGTTCTTCATGTGAGATGCGCAGTCCGCTTTGTTACTTTCATCTTAAAATCCCTACGTGACAGGTCACGGGTTTTATATGGGCTGCTTTCATCTTTGGACTTAAGAAGGAAAACTGCTAGCGTTTAAGGCTTTTTTTTTCCAGGCTCAATGTTATTAAGGTTAAACTATGATTTTATTATCTAGAAACACTGCTTATGAGAAAGTGCTAAACAAAATGAAAGAAACTGCATTAAATTCTGGGATAAAACTTATATTTTTATACAGTTTCTGTGTTTTATTAGGTCTTAAGCAAGATAATCCAGTCCATGAACAAAATTAACATCAAAGTATAGTTTAATATAAATAAAGGTCATATGGTATAAAGGGAGATATTTTAGATTAATATGAATTACGGTTTGCTAATAAGATGATCAGTAATCATGAATTTTTTTTAAAGTTTATTTTTTTGAGAGAGAGAGAGAGAGAGAGAGAGAGAACGAACATGAGCAGGGGAGGGGCAGAGAGAGAACCCCAAGCAGGCTCTGCACTGTTAGTGTGGAGCCTGATGCAGGGCTCGAACTCACGAACTGTGAGATCATGAACTGAGTGGAAACCAAGAGTCAGACACTTAACAAACTGAGCCATCCAGGCACTCTTCAACAATCATGAATCTAAAGAAAAAAAAATCATGAATCTTTATTTAGGAGCATAGCATCACATAAATAAACCAAAAACAATTAGAAGAAAGGAGAAATATTCAAATTGTATAGTGAAAATTCCTCAATTAGATCAATTTAAACGGTGAAACGGAAGCAGATTTGAAGTACACATATATATAAAAAGGGTTATTTAATAGCTTCATAGAATCTTTTACTCTATAATACTCTTTGAAACATGCACGGAATTGAAGTTGGTCAAATCTAGGATAAGGAAGAATTTCAAATTTTCAAAAGTAGATACTGTACAGGACACAATCTTTGATTGTAACTCAATGAAAACATAACAGAACAAAGCTAAATGTGTTAGCTGTAGTTCAGATAGCTAACACATTTGAAAATTTAGATGAAATGGATCTTTTCTAGAATCATGTTCTTCTATCATGATTGACTCTAGAAGAAATGGAAAACCCCAAAACAGACAAAAGATAGAAGGTCGTCATCCTTCCCAGAGTATCATTCTCTGTTGATTTTATGTGTGTGTTGTACTGAGCTTCCTGGAAACTATAATTCTTAGGGTATTAATTGTTGAAACCCTAGAAACTGACAAAGCTCCCATGGAGGTTAGAATGCCTTGATGTTTTTGTCCACTTTTGGTAGCTCACAAAGCAAAACAACACACTAATTTAATGTGTATCTGATCTTCATAATCTATAGGTTCTCAATGGTTTGTGCCATTCCTGAAATGAGGAAAGTCTCTGAAAGTCAGGACAGATTCAACATTTGTTTAGTGGCCCTAGAATTTTCCTTCATGCTTTCAGAGTTACCCTCAAATTACCAGTTTTTTTTTTTTTCAGGTTGCCATTAATAAAATTAAACATCTGTGGGTTTCTTGACTTTAACTTTCTAAACCCGTAGTTAAACTACAGTCCTGATACTCCAGACTTTTTCCCAGGTTAAAACGGGTACATTTTACTTGTTGGTTTCACAGATAGCTGGGAAACCAAACTTAGGTCAAATTAGTGGAAGCAGAATTCTCCTTTGGTCCAGGCTGAGTGAGACACACGAGGGAAATGATTCATATAGAGAGGGCTTCACGTTATAGAAGGTAAAATATTGTAAATAATTATTTACAATGCTTAACGTCATTGTCATTTATATTTGTGTCTGTCTCTTCTTTCAGACTCTGAGCTCCTCAGGGGCTCTGTAGAAAAGATGTGACTTTAATAACCTTCTGGGGACAGATTTTGATAAAAATGTGACAGAGAGGGTTTTAGCACAGATTAGTTACAGTTATTTGATTTCATTGAGAGACGAGCTGTTCTAGTTTAGCCAAGTTACTTAAAACACAATATGTCACTTAGGCTAAGACTGTCACTTCAGAAAGTTAGAATGCATTAAAACTACCATAGCAAGTAATTTAGTCTGCATATTAAGGAAGCACAGTTGGTGGTATGGTATTATACGGTCAGAAAAACTTTGAGAGCTGTATAGGAACTTGAAAATCGTCATTCAAAACTTCTCTACATTCTTCATTTGTACAGATATAAAAACTAAGCTCTAGAAAGAGTTATGATGTTGCTTTTACATTATACAACTAGTTTGTACTCATGGTAGAACTAGAATTCTGGATCTTCTGGCTTGTAGACCAGGGTGGTGGTCAGTAAAGTTCCCTTCCTCTGCACATCCATTACCATTGCACTCCCAGGCACAAAAGTATGGGAGAGCACACCATGATTTTCAAGGAGTCATTGTATCTTGGTATCAAGCACCAGTAATTTTTACTGAACTTGAATGTTGTGAACTTTATTGTGTGTCAGGGATTGTATTTCACTAGACATGCTCTCTTGTACTCTAAATGTTTTTTCTTCGAATTCAAAAACTAAATTTTAAATACAATAATGTGTAGACTAAGGAGGTATTGGAGTCATAAGGCAAGCATGATATTCAGAGGGAGCTCATTATTACCATCATAAAAAGCTGAGAGAGATCATTGCCACCAGACCTTCTTATAAGAAACGCCGAAGGGATTTCTTTGAATGGAGGCAAAAGAACAGTAATTAACATCATAAAAACATAAAAAGATAGCATGAGTCTCACTGGTAATGGTAAATATGTAGTCATAGTTAGATTCTGCATTACAACAATAGTGGTGCACACTTTACTTACAACTCTGGTTTAAAAGTTAAAAAAAAAAGGTGGTAAAAATAACCATAACTATAGGCATTTGCAGTTACATAGTATAGAAAAAACATAAATTTTATCAGCAGTAACCTAAAATGTGAGGGGGAAGAGAAGTAAAAGTGTAAAATTTGTGGATTCTATTGAAGTTATTATCTGTTTAAAACAGTATGTTGTAAGTTTAAGATAGTCTGTGTAAGCCTCATAGTAACCACAAGGGAAAATCCTACAGTAATCCCACAAAAGAAGATGGTAAAGAAATTAAAACATACTGAGGTATCAAAACACAAAAGCAGGATAAGAAAACAAGGAACATAGGATTCAGAAAACAATTAACCAAATGGCATTAGTAAGTCCTTACCTATCAATGATTACTTTAAATGTAAATGGATTAAATCCTCTAATCCAAGGACACAGAATGGCTAAAGGGAGAACAAAACAAGATTCAGTGATATGCTGCCCAGGAGAAGCTCAGGTTATCTGTGAAGATAACACATAGAGAGTGAAGGGGTAGAAAAAGACATTTCAAAAATAGTAACTGAAAAAAGCAGGAGTAGCTCCACTTGTATCAGACAAAATGGACTTTAAGGTAGAAATGGTAAAGAAAAAAAAGACAAAGGAGGTCATTATATAATGATAAAGGGGTCAGTCCATCAAGAAGATATAACAATTGTAAATATTTCTATGCCCAACATGGGAGCACCCAAGTATATAAAAGCAGAAACAGCTAATGGGAGAGATAAACAGTAATACAGTAATAGTTGAGGACTTCAGTACTCCACTCTCAACAATGAACAGATCATTCAGATGGAGAATCAATAAGGAAACAGCACATTTGAACAACACTACACACCAAATGGACCTAACAGGCAAATACAGAACATTCTAACCAACAACAGCAGAATACCCATTCTTCTCAAGCACACATCAGACATTTTCTAGGGTAGACCATACGTTAGGCCACAAAAAAAAGCCTTAGCAAATTCAAGAAGATTGAAATCATACCAGGTGTCTTCTGTGATCACAGTGGTGTGAATCTAGAAATCAGTGAGGGAAACTGGAAAATTCACAGACACATGGAAATACTATCCTGAACAACCAGTGGATCAAAGAAGAAACTAAGGAGGAAATAAAAAGAGTCTCTTAAGACAAGTGAATATGGAAACACAATGTACCAGAATTAATAGGATGCAGCAAAAGCAGCTCTTAGAGGGAAATTCATGGCAGTAAACACCAAATTAAGAAGCAACAAAAATCCCAAATAAACAACACCTTAAGGATCCTACACCTTAAGGAACTAGAAAAAGAACAACAAACTGAGCCCAAAGTTAACAGAAGGGAAAAAGTAGTAAAGATTAGAGCAGAAGTAAATAGAGAACATAAAACAATAGAACATATTAATGAAACTAAGAGTTGGTTCTTTGAAAAGGTAAACAAAATTGAGAAAACCTTTGCTAGACTAACAAAGGTAGAATGAGAGCATCCCAATCAACAAAATTATAAATGGAAAGGAAAACATTACAACTGATACCACAGAAATACAAAGGATCCGAAGAGGCTACCATGAACAATTAAATGCCAACCAACTGGACAATCTAGAAGAAATAGAGTAATTCTTAGAAATATACAACTTACCAAGACTGAATCAGGAAGAAATAGGAAGTCTGAATAGACCAATGACCAGTAAGGACGTTGAATTAATAATCAGAAGTCTCTCAATATAAAAAGCCCAGGACCAGATGGTTTCACTGGTGAATTTTACCGAACATTTAAAGAAGAATTAATACCAACCCTTCTCAAACTGTTCCAAAAAATCAAAGAGGAAGGACATTCCCCAAACTCATTTTACAAGGCCAACATTATCCTTAAACCAAAAGCAGAAAAGGACACTACTAGAAAAGAAAACTACCCAATATCCCTAATTAATATAAATGTAAAAATTCTCAATACAATACTGCTAAACCAAATTCAGAGGCACATTAAAAGAATTATTTACCACGATTAAGTGGGATTTATCACAGTGATGCAAGGATGGTTCAACAAGTGCAAATTAATCAGTGTGATATGTTACATTAATAGAATAAAAGAAAATAGTCATATGATTCCAGTAGACACAGAAAAAGCATCTGAAAAAATTCAGCATCCATTCATGATAAAGAATTTTAACAAAATAGGAGTAGAAGGAACATAACTCAATGTAATAAAGGCTACAAGACTACAGCTAACAATATACTAAATGGTAAAAGGTTGAAGTCTTTTTCTCTAAGATCAAAACAAGACAAGCGTGCCCATTCTCACTGCTCTTATTCAACAGAGTATTGGAAGTCCTAGTTAGATCAATAGCATCAAAAACAGTAAAATACTTAGGAATAAATTTAACCAAGGAGGTAAAAGGTCTCTACTCTGAAAACTACAAGACACTGATGAAAGAAGCTGAAGAAGACACAAATAAATAGAAAAGTGTTCTATGGATTGGAAGAATTAATACTGTTAAAGTGCCAATACTACCAAAACCATCTATGGATTCAGTGCAATCCCGTCAAGATTCTAATGGTGTTTTTTTACGGAAGTAGAAGAATTGGTAAGGAGCCACAAAGGACCTGATTAGCCATGGAAATCATGAGAAAGACGAATAGAGCAGAAGACCTCACACTTCCTGATTTCAAGTTATACTGTAAAGCTGTAGTCATGGTTATAGTGTGGTACTGGCATAAAAACCAGTAGACCAATAGAATAAAATTGAGGGCCCAGACACAAATCCAAGTGTATGTGGTTAACTGATACTTGACAAGGGAGCCAAGAACACTCAATGGAGAAAAGATGCTGTCTTCAATAAATGTGCTGGGATAACTGAATATTCACATGGAAGGAATGAAACTAGACCTTTATCTTATATCACTTACAGAAATTAACTGAAAATGGGTTAAATACATAAATGTAATACTTGAAACCATAAAAGTTCTAGAATAAAACCTAGGAACAAAGCTCCTTGATGTGGGTCTTGGTAATGATGTTTTGGATATGATGCCTAAAGCACAAGCAGCAAAATAAAAAGTAAGTGGGACCACATCAAACTAAAAAGTTTCTGTACAGCAAAAGAAACCATCAGTAAAGTGAAAAGATAGCCTATGGAATGCAAAAAAAAAAAAAAAAAAAAGTTTGCAATCAGTGTATCTGATAAAATGCTAATATCCAAAATAAATAGAGAACTCCTAACTGAATGGCAAAATGATAAATAAATAAATAAATAAATCTAAAAAAAATTTTAAAAAGTGGGTAACGGACCTGAATAGACTTTTCTCCAAAGAAGATAGTCAAAAGGCTGACAGTTACGTGAGAAGATGCTCGACATCGCTAGTCATTAGGATACGCAAAGTAAAAGCACGGTGAACGATGCCTGTGGGACAACAAATGCTGGTGTGGATGTGGAGAAAAGGCAGACTTTGTGCACTGTTGGTGGGACTGCTAATGGGTACAACTGCTGTGGAAAACAGTAAGGAGGATCCTCAGAAGATTAAGAATAGAACTGCCGTATGATCCAGCAGCTCTCCTTCTGCGTCCATCTCCAAAGGGAATGAAAATACTAACTCAAAAAGATAGCCACACCCCCATGTCCACAGCACAAGTATTTTCAGTAGCCAAGAGATGAGAACAACCTAAGTGTCCATTGATGGACAGGTGGGTAAGAACATTATGGACTATTATTCAGACATAAACGATGGGGAAATCCTACCATTTGTGGCAACGTGCACAGACGTTGGAGGCATTTTTTTGCCAAGTGAGACAAGTCTGAGAAAGACAGATACCATATGATCTTACTTATGTGTGGAATCCAAAAGGAAGAAAAAACAAAAACAGATGCATAGAACAAGAGGTCAAACTAGTGTTTATCAGAAGAGGGGAGTGGGGGACAGGGAACGTTGGGGGAAGGGGGTCAAAAGGCACACACTTCCAGCTGTGAGATAAATATACAACAGCGATGAGAAGGCCGCCGTGGTGACTACAGCTAGCGCTGCCGTGTGATGTGCAGGACGGTTGTGAAGAGTAGGTCCTGAGAGCTCTCATCACAGGTAGAACTGTTTTCTTTTTCCTTTCTTTTCTTTTTGTTGTATCTTTATGAGAGGATGGGTGTTAGCCGAGCCCACCGCAGTAACCACGTCACAATACGTGTCAGACCGTCCTGCTGTCTGCCTTCCTCTGTGGCGATGTGTGCCTTTTACTTCTCAGCTTCTCAATAAAGCTAGGGGGGAAGAAAAAAAGGAAAAGCGATTCTGGTCTATAGTTTCTTCTCAGTTTTCAACTCAGAGATACGTCTATTTTTTTAGAAGTCACTATTTTCCCCCATACGTGACGACGTGTATGTGTGTGTATAAGTGTAATGTCCCCATTTTTTCATTTTGTGTAGCACAGATGTTTGAAATACCTTTTCTTTGAAAGGGAGCCGGGCTTTGGTTATCTTTTATTTAATTTATTTTTTTATTAAGTTTATTTTGAGAGAGCGAGCCCAAGTGGGGAAGGGCAAAGAGAGGGAGAGAGAGAATCCCAAGCAGACTCTGCACCGTCCGTGCAGTGTCCGATGCTGGGGCTCGATCCCGTGAATCGTGAGATCACGCCCTGAGCCAAAATCACGACTCAGACACTTAACCGACTGAGCCACCCAGGCACCCCCTGGTTATCTTTTATTTTAAACCTCAGGGGTGTAATGATTGATCTTCCAAGTTTATATTCATGTTTTAATTATATTGATATTAGAGCATTTATCTTGCTTTTTAAAACACATTCGTCTCACCTCAAATATCAAGTTCATTTTATATGGTGTGCATTATCTATAATAATGTTATGTTTGTCATCATGTTGCAGTATTTGCATTCGCTTACTGTTTATAACGTGTGAAAGCTCTTCTAAGGCTTAAATGTATTTCCTGAAATACTGTAGCAAGATAAAACTTTTTCTCCTGTTACTACAGGAGGAATTTTAGGAAGTTTTAAGCACATGTCCAGTTTGTTTTTGAGACACGTTAATCAACTAGAATTTATTCGTGCCTTTGAGAAGAGTAGTTTACTTAATATATGTATATATGTATATATGTGTGTATATATAGGAAATTTATGTATGTTTAATTCTCCCTTAATTTTTTTTTCGAAGATTGAGACCTTATAATTAGTCTAACTTTGTAACAGGAGTTTATGTTTGTAAAATTATAGGTGAAACTGCCTTAATAGCTCACAGTAGGGAGCCCCCTCCCCCCACACACTTGCAAAGGACTCAGGATCATTTAGGGGTCTGTTTCTCAAGACATGTGCCTGGACACCACCCCAGAGGTTGTCATTCCATGCGTGTTGGGGAAATGACTAAGGCAAAGAGTTGTATAGACTGGATTGTTCCTTGCAGCACTGTGACAGTATACAGTTAGGGCAATAGAGATACTCACCAAAAGTGTGTGATATGCACTGGACACACTGACCCAGGGGAGTTCCTTGCAGAGGATGATGAGGATGTCCTGGGTACTGACCTGGAAAGGTGGCAAATACGGAGTTGAAGTATAACCAGAACAGGGTGTATGGCCGATCCCACTTGCGTTTGTGTATAACAGACCCTTTTGTTAGAACACACGCTGTTAATTATGATTATCTCTGAGAGTGGATTCTTTCACTTTTCTCTTAACGAGCTTCCTAATTACCGGAGAGGGGGCCAGAGGACTTGCAGAGTACACAGGAGCGCATCAGCGAGGGGTTGGATACAGGACTCTGCTCATGGAGTCGCAGGCAGGTCGGGAAGGAATGATGGCAGACCAGGAGGCAGCACTGGGCCAGGGCTCAGGGCGAGGGCTCCTTGTCAGAGAAGCAGCAGTCACTAGGAGTGAGGGTGCCAGCTTCAGGGGACTCACTCTTGAAGGTAGGCTCAATGTCATGGAAAAGAAATGAGGCACTAAACATTGTGTGAAGTCGTTTACGGTGGAGGACATAGGTTCCAGAAGCCCCAGGAGAGGGTTGGGTGGGGAGCCACGGGGGGCTGAGGGGTTCCCGCAGAGGTAGGTGGCTGGGGTGGGGCTTGTACGATCTTGGTTTGGATTTGTGTGTGTGCTTCTTTCCTTCAGTCCCTGGTTTTCTCGACACTGCGGGGGGAGCATTAATTTCTTTGGTCACAATCCCTGTCCTCCTTGGCAGGTGACTGTCACGGGCTCGGGGCTATGTCCGTGACCATGGCACAGGTCCTGGGCTTCCGCTGCAGCCAGTGGAAGGGGGGAAGAGACCGGGAGCCAGAGGGACTGGAGGGAGGGTGGGCGGCCGGGTGGAGCTGCCAGAGCCAGCGGGCGGAAGGCACGCCGAGCGGTGCTGATCCAGAACTCGGTAGCAAGCCACGGAAGGCCTGTGAGCACGTCGTGTTTTTCAGTAACCAGGTCTTTCTGTTGGGGACCGGAGAAGGTTGAGCAGAACCGCGATTTGATGGAGGCGTCGTCGCGGCATATGTCTCCGTGGGATTCGGTCTGTGGGTCCTGGGGGAGGCGACTCCAGCTGTTTTGAGTGGGAGCCGAGTCCCCAGGACAAAGCCGGGGAGCGTGGAACAGCGTTGCAGCTTCCAGAGAGAGAGAGTGACTCTGAATGGCACTGATACGGCTCTGCTGGTCCCAAACACTCGTGAACTGGGACAAGTTTGGGCAGTTTTAGGTTTGTGCTGTGTCGATTAAACACAGGTCACGGGGAGGGTGCCGAGTTCTCTTTGAAAAACAGGTGGGCTTCTGGCGCAGGCATCAGGAGGTACAGGTCCCTTTCCTGAGTCTGATATGGGAATGACGTGACTTGCTGAGCCTCTGAATTCTCCCCAGCTTTGCTTTTTCCTCCGCTGAGATTGGAGGCAGTGGGAATGAAGAAGGGGAAATAGGTCTCTGAGGCCGTGGGGACGTAGAGCCCCAGGATGGCAAAGGACTGAACGAGACCGGGGAGGGAGTTCTCAAAAATTCTGAACTCCTGGCCCCATGTGACTGGGGGGATTGTCGTTCACGTGCAACAAGGAGAGTTGGGAGGGAGAAGTAGGTTTTAGGGCAGAGAACTGAGCTGTGGTCTGGAGTGTCCAGGAAAGCCATGGTGTCCTGAGAGGTGCCTGCCAAGAATCCTCACACGGCAGTTAGTGGCCCAGGATCCTGACCGGCAGCCGTGTGGCCCTGGGGCAGGAGGGGGCGCCTGGGCAGAGCGACGGTGAGGTCTCCCTCTTAACGTTCCAGGTGAATCGGAAGCGATCGAAAAGGCTCAAATGCGTGTTTGTCCTGAATTGCGTACTTCGCTCAATGGCTTGATCAAGACCTAAGTTTCACAGTCAACCTAAGGGGGTTCTTTATTTATTGAAAGTCGGTAAAACCTGGAATACTTCAGTTACCAGTTTTCCTATTCACAGATAACCCTTTAATAGCATTTCTATAAAAATAGACTTTTTTTTTTTAGAACAGAAGATCACGTTAGAGTCATTTGTGTTTTGAGTTTATTGTCGTCCTTGGGGTACAGTCTTTATACCGAACAAATAAGGGATTCAGAGTCCTGGTTAACCTACAGTTTGGATACGGTTATTTTGATTCCATGCCAGCAAATGTAGGAATGCATTAAAAATTGGCTCTAGAACCAGAGGAAGGAACTGCAATGTACGTATATCCCTTGTGTTGGAAAATACCTGTCTTATGTTAACTTTATAAGTGTTTCCCAGTTTTTTAAAATAGCCAGTTTCTAACACAATTAAAATAGCATTTAGCTGCAACACTGGAAATCTAGATCTTAACTCCTTCAAATTTTCATCTTTTGGGGAAAACAGCTGCCTTTTGACATTTAACTTTTTTAGTAGCATTAACGGTGAATTATTCCTGATTTTCTTTTGGTTTGTAGGTCTTATCCAGCCCATTCCAAGAAACCAGTTTTTTCAAAGTTATTTTAATAACAATTTTGTAAACGAAGCAGACAGACCGTACAAGTGTTTTTACTGTCATCGTGCATATAAAAAGTCTTGCCACCTTAAACAGCACATCAGGTAAGGTGATGTCTACCCAGAGATGGGAGATGTAGCTTAATTGCAGTGATTCGGTGAGCGGGTAGCTTGTACAAATAGGAAGGACGGTAGTGTTTGTTTTTGGGATTCGAAAATGTCACATTTGACCCCACAGTATTTATTGGTGACTGATATATTTTTTTTTTATGTTTATTTATTTTTGAGAGAGAGTGTCAGCATGAGTGGGGGAGGGGCAGAGAGAGAGAGAGGGAGACACAGAATCCGAAGCAGGCTCCAGGCTCTGAGTTGCCAGTGCAGAGTCCGATGCGGGGCTCGAACTCACGAACCGTGAGATCATGACCTGAACTGAAGGCCGACCGACACTTAACCAACTGAGACACCCAGGCGCCCCCGGTGACCGATATGTTCATTCATTAGTGTTTTGACTAGACTATTCTACCCAGAAACTGTCACCGCATTTTATTTGCCCTATTATATGTCAGCATTTGCGATTTCTAGGACGTGTCAAACAAGTACTGGGTTTGTTGAGTTACAGTGAGGTACTGTAACGGTTTTCCAGATTCATTCATCAGAGTTTAGATGAATGCTTGGTGCTAGCAACAGTGAAAAGAAAGCAGAGACTTGGTCGCGAGAGATGGTGAAATGTCATGAAAACGTTGAGAACTTTGAGGCGGACTTGCCATAGACCTTTGTCTCCGCCGTGCGCCGCTGTGTGGCTCAGGCAAGTCCCTCGAGCTCTGAATCTCCGGCGCTCTCGCTGGTAGAATGTCCAGAAGGGTGTCCCCACTGCTGAGCCTTCCGCCGCCGTGGTGCTCAATGAAACGGTGGACACGTGTGCTCTAGTCTAACGTACGAAGCATTGTAACGTTGTAAGACGCTCATTCACTAACATTTTTATTCTTTTTAGATCACATACAGGTGAAAAGCCTTTTAAATGTTCTCAGTGTGGAAGAGGCTTTGTTTCTGCGGGAGTGCTCAAAGCACACGTCCGCACGCACACTGGAGTCAAGTCTTTCAAGTGTCTGATATGTAACGGGGCTTTCACTACTGGCGGTAGCCTACGGCGACACATGGGTATCCACAATGACCTTCGTCCCTATATGTGTCCCTATTGCCAGAAAACGTTTAAGACCTCGCTAAATTGCAAAAAGCACATGAAAACCCATAGGTAGGTGTGATTCTGATGGTCCTTTTTTAGTTATCTGTAATTCCCAGATGGGGGTGCAGAGTGGTTTTGAGAAATAATGGTCTTTGTTTCCTGTTTTATTACTTCTAGCTGAGGTGTATGGACTAGATAAACTTTTATGTCATCGTCTAAGAGCCACACGCTCAAAACATTCGCTCTTTTGTTTTTTTTTTTTGTTTTTTTTTTTTTTTTTCAACGTTTATTTATTTTTGGGACAGAGAGAGACAGAGCATGAACGGGGGAGGGGCAGAGAGAGAGGGAGACACAGAATCGGAAGCAGGCTCCAGGCTCTGAGCCATCGGCCCAGAGCCTGACGCGGGGCTCGAACTCACGGACCGCGAGATCGTGACCTGGCTGAAGTCGGACGCTTAACCGACTGCGCCACCCAGGCGCCCCGCTCTTTTGTTTTTAATGTAATATCGAAGTGGTGTCTGTTGGGCTAAAGGCTTTGTAAATTCTCTCCAAACAGTCAGCAGTCGCCCAAGTGCGGGGTAGACTGTGCCTGGTACAATCAGGTGGTGAAGAGGGCAAAAAAGAAAGTGGTAGTCACACGCCCTGTGATTTCCCGGCACATCGTTAGTGTCTCCGAACGCTCATCGCTCTGTGTTGTTGACTTGAAAAGAAAGTGTGTTTTAGCGATCACACAAACCCGTCATTAAAGCTCGCTGACGTTTGTATCTGATTCGAGGACTCTGTCATCTCCAGATGGAGGTGACCCGAGAAGCCCTCGCACCGGTGCATTTCTGGCTGTGTCTGGAGCTCATTCACTGGGATTTCTGTGAAGGCACAGTATTCTGTGTTGTACTGGGAAGGCTGCACAGGGTCACCACATCCCGGGATACTGTGACAGGAAGAGTTGCTAGGTCTGCCGTAAGAGAACATTAAAGCTTCTGCTCCCGAGTATTTCCTCTTCAGGCAGTATTTTAACCCAGATATCTCTGCCTGATCCTATCAACAAGGCCAAACCCCACGTGTTAGGATAAGCTACTTGGGAGAGGTAGTTGTTTGGTATTAGCCCTCTGGATGCCTCAGCACGTGGGACAAGGAAGAATGGTGTTTGATTTTGGCCCAGTTGTCACTTAGCTGCGAGGTTTCACTGCTTCTTGAGGCCATCCTAGGGCACGTGATGGTTGCTGGTGTCGACCAACCTTATGTCCGGTTTATATTTTCCTCCTTTTAGGGAGTAAATGATGTGCTTTGTGTGCACTTGAACTGGGGGACTGGTGGCCACGGAGGTTCAGGGCTCTGTGCTCCCTGGCTGCTGTGCGGGTGTGCCTGGGAGCAGCGTGTGCTAACAGGGTAGAGCTTGGGTTCGACCTGGCCTGGGGGCAGGCGGATAATACTTTTTCTCCGTCAAGAACTCAGGCCTTTTCAAGTCTGTGCACTTGCCACAGTAGCGTGGGGGTCCACGTCCGAGGCCTTGTTTATGGACTCGACGGCCAGTAGTAGAATTTCTGGGAAGTAGGTCAGCTGTTTTTAGCTGGGTCACCTCTCTTAGGTGGAGTGTCGTATCGGCCACTGCTTGTCACGGGTTATGCTGTGGGACACCTGCCACAGTTACTTGAGATGAATGTGTGACTTTGAGGTGACAGCCTGGAGACTGGTAGGTCTGTGGTGGGGCAGAGCTGGGTGTCGTCTTACAGATTGGATGTGTCTGAACCCACCTGCAGGCAGCCCGTAGCTCCGGTGTTTCATCCCTTTGTTTGAAGTGGTGGGAATTCCTAAAATGCCGTACACAGTTATTTTAAAAGTAAGTGTAAAAGGCGAAAGTATAGAAAGTAGCCAAGGTCAGAAGTTACATGCAAGATGCACTTCCGTCCTCTGGGGAGTGACGGCAGAGCCATACGTGACTGTCACGGGCTCCCCACAGTCCCCAGCGTTGTAAAGCTGTGACCGTGCATATTTCATACTTGTCTGTCTTACTACATTTTGTTTCCCCTTCTCAGTGAAAGTAGTTTGGAAGTGACTGGTTTTGATATTAGAAAATGAAGCAGGTAGAGTTTGTTTGGAGCGAAGCATGGAATTCCCAGGAGGCGGGTTCATGCGATTCTGGAACCAGACAGATGGTGGAGTGTATGTGGGTGTGACCCTGGTGTCTTAGAGGGGAGCAGACTGTTCTTGTCCTAGATGTTGTCCACCTGTTAGCCAGGTAGTCGTTTCAGCTGGGATTTTACATTCTTTGATGCACTCACCGAATGCCGTATTCATTTCTATCTTTGAAAGCAAATTGTTGACCTTGGTGGAAACGTACCGGGTATACTTAGAGTACGTAAAAGCAGCACTAACGTGAATACGGGTTCTGCAGAAATACGGAGCAGCCACGTACATACCTCGTAGTCCGTGCCGTGTCACGCATGGGTCCCTGGAAGATGTCTGTGTCCCCAGACTGTGGGGCCAGCAGGCCACGGCACTCGGGCCCTCTTCTGTACCCCGCATTTGTCTATGATACTGAAATCTGTCCGTTAAAGGTGCTATCTTGTTTCGTTCGGTTCTTTTTCTGAACACTTGAACTCCTTGCAGAGTCTGCACTAGGACAGTTTTACTGTGAAACGTATGGTATCTTTTAAACTCTTTTTTAAGACGTTACCTATTCTGGTGCATGTTCTGCTCTCTCCTCTTTGCTGCCTTCATATCCCTATAACCTGTGAAAGCACTTAGAGCCCGGGGAACGTGATTTTTTTTCTCCGGAACTCCTACTAGTGTTTAATTTGAGCTGGATCGCCGCCATGGCTTCAAGATGAAGTCGTTCTTTTAAATGTTGTTAGTAAGTGACCGACCGCACAGCGGTCCTTTGCGCCAGCGGTTCTCAGCGGCCCCTGACCCCGCGGCCTCTCGTTGCTGTTCTGAAGGTACGAGCTCGCCCAGCAGCTCCAGCAGCACCAGCAGCATCAGCCAGCCGCCCCCCTGGACGACAGCACCGGGGACCAGCAGAGCGTGCACGCCCCGACGCACGTGCAGGTGGACATCGAGAGTGAGGAGCTGCGGCGGGCGGCCGCGGACACCACCAACCCCGAGGCCATGCTGGACCTGGAGCCACAGCAGGTCGTGCGCACGGAGGACGCGGGGCTCGGCCAGCCGTTGACACACCAGCCTCTGGAAGCGGACGAAGGCAAATATTCCAGAAGTCCTAACGTTTACAATCACCCGTACGGTTTTTGCAGCCGTTCACACTCCCTCCAGTCTCGGTTGGGGTCTCTGATCTCTGAGTTTTCGGATCCCAGTTTGTGCCGTGTGCGAGCCTGAGAGGGTCTGCTGGGATCCCGAATTCCAGAGATAGGACCCTTCACACACACTCCTCTTGTAGGCACTTTTAGCCCTTCGTGTGTCGAGAAGGGCCTGCGTGCTCAGGAAGTGTACATCTTTGTGACCTCTAGTATTGTGTAATGGCGCCCTGAGCATCTGACTCACGGAATGGTATGGCTCTGTGAATTGTCGCGCATCCGCAAGCCGGTAGGCCCCGGACCCAGCGGGTTGCTTTCTTCATCAGCAGGGTCTTGCTGCAAACAGATGTCAGCTTAGCTGTAGACAGTGAGCTCGGTGACGTGGTTGGTTCGCGTCTGGCACAATTTCCTTGTCTTTCACGAGCGTAACAGACAGTTTGCTGGCCTGGTTACTGTTCCGTGTTACGGGGCTCCCAGATATATTTTGTCTGTGAGCACGATTTTGTGCTTTTTCTCCCCTGGGTTTCCTGGAACAATGCCCATCCAAAAATATACATTTTTTTAAATGTAATTTTTTTAAGTTTATTTATTTATTTTGAGAGAGACAGAGACAGTGCAAGTAGGGGAGGGGCAGAGAGAGAGGGAGAGAGAGAATCCCAAGCAGACTCTGTGCTGCTTCTGCAGAGCCCAGTGTGGAGCTCGAACTCATGAACTGTGAGATCCTGACCTGAGCCGAAACAAAGAATCGGATGCTTAACCGACTGAGCCACCCAGGGCCCCTGAAAAGGTTTTAAATAGTCATTGAATGTAATTGCATTTAGGATATTTTCCCTGTAGAAGAACGTCTACGTTTTAGGGTAAACTGTGCAGTGACATTCTGGAAGTACAAAGGTAATGCCTCAACTCTAGTATCTATCTGTCGTGTATTTTGTGTTGTGTATATATTTATACAGGTATATGTACTTCCTACTGTCTTTCCAAAAGAAGGAGGCTCATTTTTGAGAACTCACTAAAGTATCATTTTGGACGGATTGGTAGATCTGAAATGACTTCGGAGTTTACAACTTGCCCCTTGTGTTTGCATGTCTGCCTCAGATGGGTTCGTGGCCCCGCCGCCCGCCCTGCCAGGGCCCGTGGACCAGTTTGACGAACGGGCTCCAGCACAGTCCTTCGAACCGGCAGGCTTGTCGCAGGGTCAGTGAGCTGCACCCGGGTTGGGTTGTCTTCATAGCAGCCTTCGGTGTTCGTTTTAAGGCCCTTCCGAAGTTTATGATTTCAAACCGATAACTTTCTGCATGGATCGTGTGTGTGTGTGTGTGTATGTGTGCGCGCGCGCACGCGCGCACTGCGTGTGGCCGCTCAGTCGTCTGGAAGGCGCCTTAGTGACCATTCTGCACGTGGTTTGTAGCAGAGCAGTGGTGACTGAGTAGAAGGGGACTCTGGGGTGGCTGCGTAGACGGCTCTTGTGCTGGACGCAGCACCTGTTCTCAGAGCCTGCCGATGTCGGCTAATCCTCATTCTAGTTCAGAAGGTAGAAATGTCCCTTTAAACATCTTTATTTGTAAAACCGACTTTTTTTTTTTTTTCTTTTTACCTTCTTTGTGTGTGACCGGAGCATCTTTTGTAGGACTCGTGTTTTCTGATTTGTTTCAGGCTTCCCCGTGACGGACCCGTACGGTCAGCAGACCGCGTTCGCGCCCGTCCAGCAGCTGCAGGACTCGAGCACGCTGGAGTCTCAGGCCCTGTCCGCCAGCTTCCACCAGCAGAGCCTGCTCCCCGTGCCCGGCTCTGACGCCATGAATGTGGTGAGTGTGCGTGGCGTGCCCGGCGCCGGCGCCTTCAGGCTTCCCTGTAACCTCGTGGACATCGCTCACTTAGGAGGGCATGCTGACGTCTCATACCGACAGTGTCGCGTCGCCTGTGACGCCGAAACGTTCAGCATGAGCGTCTTCTCTTTGAAAACATTTAAACTTGGCTGAGAGATTTCAGTCCCGTGACGTGGGATTTTACAAAACTTTTTAGAACTCAGGGAAGTCAGTAACGTGTAATAACGGGAAGGATGTCATGTTGCGTTAGTGACAAGCTATGTGTTTTTATTTGCGGAATCTTACATCTCAGAATGGAAATACAAGGGATGCTGATGTCCTAAAAATAAATATTTGAATACATCATTTAAAAGTTTTACTCAGTCTGGGGCACCTGGGTGGCTCAGTCGGTTGAGCGTCCGGCCTCGGCTCAGGTCATGATCTTACAGTTTGTGGGTTCGAGCCCTGCGTCGGGCTCTGTGCCGATAGCACGGAGCCTGGAGCTGCTTCGGATTCGGTGTCTCCCTCTCTCTCTGTCCCTCCCCCACTCACGCCCTGTCCCTCTCTCAAAAATAAATAAACATAAAAAAAGTTAAAAAGAAAAGTTTTACTCAGTCTCATTGGAGACATTTAAAGTTTTGTTTTGCTTTTGATTTTTTCCACGTTTGGAAATTTTTCAATAGTGAAGGAAATGACCGGCCGATGAATGGTTCGCTTTCTGTGAAGGCTGCTCTTGAAAACAGCCGGAGCCACCGTGGGTAGCTTCTCCAGCTACCTGGACCCTCCAGGCCTGGACCCTCCAGGGAAAATTCAGAGCACTTCTTCAAAGCTTAGAAGGCCTGTGGTCCAAATGCTGCATCCGGGTAGGACCTGGGGAGTGGATGACATGCTGTCTCTCCCTGTGGTTCTGTGACAAGCGAGGCAGTGGGAGTTTATTCATTTTCAGTAACACGAGAGCGGATGAGTAATCTCTCATTAAGAATTATAAAAAATATGGAAAGATCAACAATTTCATTCTTGGCTAGCCTTTGTATCAAAGCAAATTAATAGAAAGTAAGTATTTACTAAAATTGATATGAATGATTTTGTTTTTTGAAAAACATTTTTTAATGTTTATTTTTGAGAAACAGAGCACGAGCGGGGGAGGGGCAGAGAGAGAGGTAGACACAGGATCTGAAGCAGGCTCCTGGCTGTCGGCACAGAGCCCGATGCGGGGCTCGAACTCATGAGCCGTGCATGGGATGTGTATGACCTGAGCTGAAGTCGAAGGCTTAATCGACTGAGCCACCCAGGCGCCCCTGAATGATTTTCATTATTAATCTAGCCAGATGATTATATGGAGCTACTTAGCGTTACTCCTTTGAATCTGCGTTTATAAATCTTATCCTTAGTTGTCGGTTGTTTTACATTTATGTATAGATACTCAGGTAGTCTGCTTTATACTTGTGCTAAATTTTAGACAACTCGTTTGATCCAAGAGTCGTCCCAAGAAGAACTGGAACTGCAGACCCCACGCCCCGAATTCCTGGAGGCCGGGGAGGACCAGGGCCGGCGCTCCTACAGGTAGCTGTCTGCACGGGGGGCCGGCGGACGCCAGTCCTGACCGCCGCTCGCCCAGCGCACGCGTCACCCTTCCCAGGGCCTTGTGATTTAACTCAACGACTCTGAACGGGCTCTGTTCTCATCCCATTTTATTGTAACTAAAGGATCAGAGACCAAAGAGATTAGCTTGCTTTCTACAGCTGGTTAGTGTTCGCCACCTGCCTGTGCGTTTCACCTGCCGTGCGGTGACTTCCTGTTACTGCCGAGAGCCACTGTTACCACGTTTTCAGAAAAACTTCAATTTGTTGGGTGTCTTTTTGTTCAGGGTTCTGTGCGTGCCGTATATATAACAGCCAAGGAGCACCGTGACCGCGGAGACTGCGTTTACATTCGCCTGTTCCTCATGCTTCCGTTCCCTTAGCCGTGTGTGCCGAGTGCCTACGGTGGCCGTGTGCTGTTCGGGACGCGTGCAGTGCCCTGCAGAGCGGGCAGGCCACAGCCCAGCTCCCACGGGATGGGAACGTTCACAGAGAACAAGATAGACATACTCGTATACAATTAAATAGGAGTATTGTCTTTGTAGAGATAGTCTTGGCTTTATAATATTTTAGTAATTTTATTATTTGCTGAAAATACTTTTGAAAGTCTAAATTTAAATTTTTCCCACAGCCATTTAACAACAAAAAATATTTTATAGTTACTCTTAAAAAATGGTGAGCTATCTTAAGTCAGTGGTCTTAATTGAGGATTTTGAAAATGGCTAAGATTTGCCAATGTCATTAAGCTATAATGTGTAATGTCACTCTCCCATTTCCATAGGTTTTGTTTTTCACACACAACCTCGAGTACCTTGAACTGGTGTTTTTATACAGGAGGTTTTTTACTTTTGGGAGCATATTATCCTGAGATCTTCACGAACTTGCAAATCCAACATGGTATTTGTGCAGTGGTTGCTAATTCGGGGATCTGAGATACACAGAGATGGGCCTCAGGACTTCTGAGACTCTCCTTCCGTTTTATTCATACTTTGATCTATTCAGTGGGTATTCACTTGCTCGTGTTTAAGTGGGATTTTGCATTGGTATTTTTAAGTGAGATTAATCTGATTGATGTTTTCTCATGATTCCTTTGTGACATGTGCTTGGTTTTCCAGGACTTGTGGCCTTGCATCATTTGTGCATTTATTCAGTGTTTATTAAGAACCCACTAGATTAGTGAGCAAGACAGAACAAAAGCTTCAGTCCTCAGGAGTTGACAATCTAGTGGGAAGAGATGATAGCAAGATGGGTGGGCGAGGTGCACAGCAGATGGGTGGTGGGTGCTGGGTGGCAGCCAGTGGGAGAGCAGGTGCTTCTGTCCTGGGACTGGTTGTAGATGCCATATCCATTCAGAAGGTGGGGTCTTCACGGGACCTCCAACAGGCAGAGGTGTGGGAGGAGGGGAGGGGCTGAGGACGGCCTCTGGGACTCTGACCTCAGAGCTGGGAGGGTGAAATCACTGCCCCTAGAAATGGGCCACCCCTGGGGGAGCAGGTATGGCACAAAGACCAGGACTTGGTTTCATGTCATCAGGGCTGGTAGATGAGGGGTGGCGTCATCAGGGCTGGTGTTGGGGAACAGGGGTGGCGTCATCAGGGCTGGTGCTGGGGAACAGCAAAGGGTTTGCCCTCAGTGACCCAGGCTGGCATTGGACACGTGAGGGGACAGCTGTGTGATTGCACAGCGGGCAGGGTAGTTCGTGAGGCGAGGGGAGGCAGAGAAGGGTCCTGTCTCCACGTGGACGGAGGCTGGTCCTGGGGTGGGAGCGTGACTGGGCGGGGGTGACGTCCTGGCTTCAGACTGTTCTCTGAGGGCCGGTGTCTGTCCACACAACTGCCGATGTTGTTCCCGTGCTGGAAATTGGTCATAATCTGTAGGTGTGGGCACCGGAGACTTCCTCAGCAAACGTTGTGTGGTTTAGTGGTACTCAGTTCTGCAAATGGAGTATTTTCCTCGGCTGCCCATATACAGAGCCAGTCCCGACTTCATTGGCGGAATTAGCTTTCTCACATCAGCTGGTGAATGCTGTTTGCTTGCTTTTCTGGTTTTTTCAAAAAGCAAGCTTGCGTCAGAACGAACTTTGGAAACGCATCTACATTTGCCAGTCTTTAGATCGGTGTGGACACTAGGGGGCAGTAACTGCATCTGCAGATGTCTGGTCCTAGGGAGCGTGGTTTGGAACGTGACTCATTTCCTACTGCAGGTAAAACTTGGAAAAGCTAGGGAAATATAATAGAAGAAGCTTTCTAAATCTTTTTTTTTTTTTTTTTTTTAGTTTTTAATAATACGTGAGTAAGAATTGAGAAGTTTATAATTATTTTATCCTTGAAGCAATTTTGGTATATTCTGTAACAACTTAGGGGAAAATAATACTGTACATTTACATAGTATTCAAGATAGATCTAGGAAAATGTGTTTTGTGAAGTATTTTATAAACCAAAAGAGTATATGAACTGGCATTTCCAAGTGTCTGGACTCAGGAATGATTCTGACCCTGAAGCAGTGGAAGGTTTCACAGTGTCTCCTATGACTTAGTAAAGAAAATAGTACGTGATAAATTATCTTCCTGTTCTGTATAAAGGAGGAGTTTCCGACTACGCCTGCTGGGGATTGGTACGGGATTTACCAACATTGAAATAATAAAATATGCGTAAGACCACAGATCCTCTGAGCAGAATTTGATCTAATGTAATAATTTCTGAAATGGCGACGCCTGATTGTTTCCTGATCACTGGTGAAGATTGTTTCTCTTCCAGTCTCAGGTGTCAGATCTGAGTGAGCTCTGAATGAACGCATTCTCTGCTTTTCACTCTGTGTTCGCAGGTGTGAGTACTGCAACAAAGGCTTTAAGAAGTCCAGCCACCTGAAGCAGCACGTGCGGTCACACACTGGGGAGAAGCCCTACAAGTGCAAGCTCTGTGGCCGTGGCTTCGTGTCCTCGGGCGTTCTCAAGTCTCACGAGAAGACCCACACAGGTCGCTGTCTGCCTCGCACTGGGGTTTTGTGGTTTCCAGTGTGTTCGTGGAGGGGCGCAGCCATCGCCACCCCCTGATCCTAGAACATTGTCGTCATAGCCCAAAGAAGCTCTGTGCCTGTTGTGGCCCCTCCCCGTTTTCCCTCGGTGCCCTCCCCCCCGGTGTCCCAGGCAACCACACATCTGCTTCCGTGCGTTGGCCTGTTCTGGACATTGCATGCACGGGGAAACATACAAGATAGGGTTCCTGGTACTGAGCTTGTGTGGGGGCCGGTCCACATTGTAGCGGGTGTTAGCACTGCCTTCCCTTTTGTAGGGATAACCTTCCCCTGTGTGGGTGGACCCTCTCATTATCACCAGTTGTTGGTCCTGTGAGTTGTCCTTAGGCTTCTAGGAATTAGCCTGCTGTGAACATGTGCATACTTTTTTGTGGACCTATGTTTCCATTTCTCTGTTTACTGGTGAAATGCCCGGTCATATGGTAACTCCGTGTAACCCTTCGAGTTGATCAGCCTGCTTTCCAAAGTGGCTGCACTGTTTTACTTTCTACCAGCAATGGATGAAGGTTCTGGTTTCACTCTCTTGTCAACACCAGGCCTATCGTGTATCCTTTCTGTTATGACTGTCCTTGGGAGTGTGTGGTGGTGTCTGATCGTGGCTTTGATTTGCGTTTCTCTAGTGGCTAATGGTGTGGAGCATCTTTTCATGTGCGTGTTGAGAAATGGCTATCCTAATCCTATGTCATTTTTAAATTAGATCATTTGCAAACATTATTGCATTGTTTAAAGAGTTGTCAAAATATATTCTTTATCAGATATATGATTTGCCATTGAGTATATTTTAAATATATTTAATTTTGTATTTTTATTTTGTATATCATATCTGTTTTACATCAGTATATTCTGTATAAGGCTTTATCTGAAAATAAAAACATACAGACAAAACAAGGGAGCGGTTTGGCGGGTGCTGGGAAGACAGGCCGAGGGCAGGGCCCGTGAGGGCAGGTCTGGGGTCCTGCTAAGGAGTCCGCTGTCCCCGCAGCAGAGAGCAGCCTGTACGACCCCTGCAACGAGCAGTGGCTGATGGCCGCTGTGGTCAGTCAGGGGGGCCTCTGTGCCCTCAGTCCGGAGAAGAGGGTCCTCCCATCGGGCCCGACTGGAGCCTGAAGCCTGAAGCTGTACAGAGGGGCTGTGGGCCGCTCCCCCGTCATTTGCTGTGGGAATGAGGAAAAAAGATGGATTTGAGAAAACGTCTCAAGGGTACGGTCCACGGCATTGTTGTCAGTTTCAGTGTAGCAGACGGAGGGGCGGAGAGGACTTGGCGTTGGTCTGGAGCCTCGCGCTCGGAGGCTGTGATCGCACGAGAGAATTAGTAGGAAGATGTGCTGTCGTGGCCACGTCCTGGCACAAGACCAGGGCGAAGACGGTCTTGGGTTTTGTGGCTTGTTGAACGAATCTCTGTGTGCCCTCGAGTACTTAGGGCTGTAAAGTAACGAAATGCGGTTCTGTTGTCACAGGAGTGAAGGCGTTCAGCTGCAGTGTTTGCAACGCTTCGTTCACGACCAACGGCAGCCTCACCAGGCACATGGCCACGCACATGGGCATGAAGCCCTACAAGTGTCCGTTCTGCGAGCAGGGCTTCCGCACCACAGTCCACTGCAAGAAGCACATGAAGAGGCACCAGGCGGCCCCCCCTGCCGCGCCAGCCCCGGGGGAGGCGGACGGAGGAGGTACTGCCCGTGTGGGTGGAGGTCCGGGGAGCGGGTGCTGACGTGCCCAGAGATTGTGCACGTGTCACCCCTTCCAGTGGTTTCTTTTCTGACGACCACGGCCTGAGTGCCCTGAAAACCAGGTTCGGAGAGGCGCAGAGAGGGAAACCCCCCCCATCACCGGTCACCGCACCCGGGGCGGCCGTGCACGTGGGTGGAGGTGCGGTTTCCCACCGGAGAGGGGTTCATGCTCCGCATCGTGGGCGTGTTTGGTACCCGGCACAGGTGCGCGTCAGGTCCGGGGACTGCACGCATGTCCCTCGTTTTCTCTCACGCGCTCCCCACGGTGCACGCACCGCAGCGCCTCTGCCGATCCACGTGGCGCACCACGTGGTTCCACGGGAGCAGGCTGACCCCCCCTCTCCCCCCCCCCCCCCCGCGTGGGCGCAGTAGCCGTAGAGTCGCCATTCCGCGCCAGCCAGACCGAGTCTTTGTAGCACATCCCACGGCGGCATGTCCACACGGCGCGGTCGGCGCTGCATGTCGCCAGGTGGGCGTGACGGGGCGGGGGTGTGAGTCCCCGGGCTCCTCTCCCCACCTGTGGCCCCCGTGTGCTCCGTGTTCAGCTGACCTCAAGGTCACGGTCGTCCCTGGTGGCTCTCCTGGGGAGCGAGGGCTGTAGCTCCGACCTCTGGTTTGGGGCAAACGTCTTTCAAACGTGCCTAACCCACCCAAGGCGATAAAAACCCCCAGCCTCCCCGCTACAGGCCAGCTGCTCTGGCTTCTTCTGCAGGTAACTCAGAATGTTGGCCCCTCCTCCGTCACACAGCGCCAGCTTCCACCCTGCTCGCTCCTCGCAAGGCCTTTCTTTCCACTTCTGTCATGTAGGACCTCTCCCTGCGCTGACTTACAGAACGGGGGCATCCTCACACGGGTTCTGGAACCCTGTAGGGGGAGGGCGCCACCTTGTCAGCTGATGCTGACCGCCTGGGGGCTCCCGTTGTGGCCTCGCCCCCCCCCCCCCCCCCCGCGTACACAGCGTGCACCTGAGGGCCTGGCGTTCTCCTCGGTGGGGTCACTGAGAAACAGAGCTCCGCAGGAGCCTCCTTAGCCGCAGAAGAAAAGCCACTTGCACTGGTTTCTTTTACCCAAACCTAGAGCCACTCGGTAGGGTTTAACCTGCTCTCGGTGTTGGGACAGTGAGTCTGTGTGGCAGACACCATCGGATCCTGTCTCTTCCGTGCGTGGCGCTCCGTTTCGCTCGCCTTTTCCCGCCAGTGGCTTTGCCCTATGGATGGGGTTCCTGGTACTTTAAGTGTTTGAATAGTTCTCTCCGCATTTCGTTACCCGTGCTGGTGGGGCCACCAGCTCTACCCCACTGCCCCCAAATCTTTCCAAACTTTATTCTCTCCTTCACGGCCGACCTTTCCTCACCCTCCCCTGGCCTCTCTCTTCCCTTCTCTCCTCCTTTCCCTCCCTTCCATCTTTGTCCCTTTATCCTGACGCGGCATCTAGTTCGTTTTTATCACTGATGTGGTGTTAGCCACTGTCCATTTGGCTAGTCAATGTTTCTGTTGAGTCTCTATTCTTTTATTTTTTAGCTGTCTGTGCAGTTCTGACCTCCCTCCCAGCCAGCTCTTTTCCTTCTGTTGGGTTTTAATAGCACCTTCTTCCTGTTTACAATCCATGTAAATACATCCTTACGTCTCACTCAGAGAACGCTTATATGTATATGTTTGAATTTTTTTTTTAACTCTTTAATTAGGGCCTTTTTGCTAATTTATCTCTGGTCTTCTGTCTTGGGCTCTGCTGATTTCTTTATGCGACAATATTTCAGGTTTTGCCCGTGGTAGTGCGTGTCTGCTTAGGAATGCCGGTGGCCCGTGTGGACACCGTGGGTCGGAGCTGTCTGCCGGCTGGTCCTTGGGCTCTGCTCCCACGCGGTGACCGCTGTGCCCCTTCCTCCCGGGGACCCCGCTAGGCCTGCCCCTGGACTAATTGAGCTTCACCAAGTGACCCACTCTAATCCTACATAGGTGTTTGGCTTTAATATATTTGTTGTGTTAAAACCTAAGTTTTTATGAGGATTTGGTCCTTCCTGTTTTGTGTAGATATGTGTGTGGAGGAAGAGGAAGAAAATCCCGAGAGAAACCCATCTCGAAAGGCTCGTCCCGAGGTCATCACCTTCACGGAGGAGGAGACGGCACAACTGGCCAAAATTCGGCCGCAGGAAAGTGCGACGGTGTCGGAGCAGGTCCTGGTGCAGTCGGCGGCCGAGAAGGACCGCGTCAGCGAGATGAAGGACAGACAGGCGGAGCTGGAGGCCGAGCCCAAGTTCGCCAACTGCTGCTCCTACTGCCCCAAGAGCTTCAAGAAGCCCAGTGACCTCGTGAGGTGAGGTCGCGGTGTTGCCCCGGGGGTTCGGGAGGGGTGTCCCCGGGAGCCTTCGATGGTGCCGTCGCGGGGGCCCTGTCGGAACCCGGTGCCTCGCGAGGGGCTGAGGAGTCTCCTGAGTTACGGTTTGAAGCCCGCGTAAATTTTGAGGCTTCCCTTTGAGCTCATTCGGGAAGTTGGTGAGAAATGAGTTTGCTGCATGGATTGTACTCATTTCTGTAGAGCCGTGGGGTGCGGTGTCCCCCCTCATCTGTGGTTTCTGCTCGTTACCTGAAGTCAACCGTGGCCCATAAGTGGGCGACCTTCCTTCTGAGCTGGGTCACGTGCCCGTGTCTGTCACCTGCCGTCATCTCACGTGGACATGTCATCATTGCCCGTCATCACGGAAGGAGGGGCGGGGGATGTGGCACAATCCGGTATTTTAACTTCTATCACAGTGTGTTGTTGTGAGTGTTCCCGTTCATCATCAGTTGTCATCAGCCTCACCGGGCCTAATTTAGAAATCAGACCTCACGATAAGTATCAGGTATAGGAATGAACGGTGTAATACGGTTTGGTACACACACGGGGGGTCTTGGACCGTACCTCCCGCAGGGGGGGGGGGTGCTGCTCTAGTTTAAAAAAGAAAGAAAAGGAAATGAGTTATTTCTTGAAGACAGCATGGTGCTAAGCTTTGTACATTTGCAAACAGCATCAGGGACATCTTTATCCCCAGGGGTGCTGGTGTGCGTAGGGAGCGGGGGGCGCAGGCTCAGGCTGGGGCGGGAGCAGGAGCAGGGGTGCTGGTGTGTGCAGGGAGTGGGGGGCGCAGGCTCAGGCCGGGGCGGGAGCAGGGGTGCTGGTGTGCGTAGGGAGCGGGGGGCGCAGGCTCGGGCCGGGGCAGGAGCGAGCGTGTCAGGAGGCAGCGTGCAGTTCACACCAGTCTGTCCAAGCAGTGACTGACGATGTGAGGTCAAGTCCAGCAGGATGATGCAGACTTGGAAACGGGACACTGAGGGCTGGGGGCAAGGTCAGCCTGCGGGAAAGACGGGGAGGTAGAATGTTCTCCTGCAGTCTCTGCAGGGTCGCTCTGGACGGCTCAGGATTAGGAGCAAGCTGGTAGGTTGGGGGATACCGGGCCCCCTGACACAGGGAGGAGCAGTTCGGAGTTGGAGGCGGGGGAAGGAGCAGGCTGCCCTCCAGCTCCTCCTGAGCCCTCAGCGCCCTCCATGTGGGTGGGGCTGGTGGCAGAGCGGCCACTGGGTTGGAAGTGCTCATCAGTGAGCCTGGGTGACCGCTGGACTGCCCTGTTCTTCCCACTGCAGCGAGGGTGGCGGCGAGGGGGGTGAGTGGGGCGACGGCGCGTGCCGAGGAGGTGGCGGTGGTGTCCCTTCTGGGCACCCGGAGGTCAGGTGCAATTAAGTGGGGAGTAAGACAGCAGAGCGTTCAGGGGGGGAGGACCAGGTCCTGTGATGAAGCCAAACAAAAGAAAAGCACAGCCCGGGACACCATCAAGTGTGAAAAAGTCCTTCCTGCTTCCCAGAGACAACCGCTGTCAACTGGTTCTTACGTGTTTTTCCCAGAAATGTCCACGTGTCACCATTAAGTTCTACAGTTTTATTTTTGGTATAGTTTTTACATATTGAGTCATAGACACCCTTCTTTGTTTGTACCTGCAAGCTTGTTACCTTCTTCTTAGTGGTGACGTGTTCTGTCGTGGGGGAATGCCAACTTTTATTTCATGGCACGCTTTCTGTCTCCGGTCGCTACAGGAGCCCTCGCGGGTGCACCTGCAGGGGGGTTGGGTCACTGCCGCCAGGTGGTGCCCAGACTGCCCCCCTGACTGAGGCCTCATCTGACTGACAGCAGAAATGCTAGCTTTGTGTTTTAATTTCCTCTTTTTCAATTCTGGGTATGGGTGAAACGCTTTCCCGTGGCTTTTGGCTGTATTTCTTCTCTGAGCTTCCTATGCATTGTCTGTTCTTCTGCTGTGGTGTTTCTGGTCTTATTGCTGATTTATAACAACTCTTCGGTTTAAGAAAAGTTAGCCCTGTGTTCGTCCATCTTGCAGATGTTTTTGTTTGCTTCTGAGTTTGTTTCTGCCGTTTTTGTGTAGATGGAGATCAAAGGTTTTATTTGGCCGAGTTTATTCAGCCCATACTAACACATATTTTTTACTTACAGGCATAGTTACAAATTTAAAATCATGAGATTGCTTGTAAATGTGTATAAAATTAAAAATAAAAACACTTACTGTAAATGCTTTCTGGTTAGGCACGTGCGAATCCACACTGGAGAAAAGCCATATAAATGTGATGAATGTGGGAAGAGCTTTACTGTTAAATCGACCCTAGACTGCCACGTGAAGACGCACACAGGTACGAGCGGGCGCCTGTGCTCCACGTCGGTGCCTTATGATGGCGCTTTGTAGAGAATTTTAAATGTTCATTCATTTATTTTGAGAGAGACAGAGAGAATGAGCAGGGGAGGGACAGAGAGAGACGGAGACAGAGAATCCCAAGCAGGCTCGAACTGCTGTCCTTTGAGATCACAACCTGAGCTGAAACCCGAGAGTTGGCTGCTAACTGACTGAGCCTCCTAGGCACCACGATGGCATTTTGTATTTGTCCCCGTCTACCTTTCAAGATCATAGGAAGCTTAGAAGTCAGGAACCATGAAGAAATGGGTATAAAAGGAGTTTTGATTTCTGACTTGGGAGAAATGATCCAGAAAACACGGAGGAAAAGGAGCCCGGTCTCCGATGCCGAGCTGCCTGCTGTCAGTGTTCTTACTGCGCCTTGAATACCTTTGTTAAGAAAATTCTTTCTTAGTCTCATTTAGGCCAGAGACCTTTGGTTTGTCGAGTTTTTACAAGAACTGGGGATTTAGCCAAGCTGATTATAGTTACCAGCTAATAATTCTTTTCAGGTGGGGGGGAAATCTTATAAAGGAAAAACATTAATGTACGATTCCCAATGGCCATTTTTTTCTTCATCTCATTTGAGGAACTGAAGGTTAATGGTGCTCATTAAAATACAGCGAGGCTTTGCTGCTTGCCCTGCACAGGGTGCCCAGTGGTTAAGGGGCAGGCCCGCACACCCCACGCAGATTTGACGTCTGTGCTCACTTCCGGGCCATTTCTCGGAGCCTCTGGCTGTCGCGGGAACTGTGGTGAACTCTCAGTAAACGGGAGAGTTGTTCATGTGATTCATAGGATTATGATTGTGAAACTCATTTATATTCTTAATTTTTGGTTCCCGGCAGAATTGACCAAAAACGTACAAGGGAATTTCACATGTTTATGTAAAGTCCTGTGATTCTTCTCTGATGGGTTAGTGTTTGGAATTTAATAGATAGATACAGGAACTTAGCGTGCGCCCCTGCTGTGGGCAGTGTTTCCGCTGGTTCATCGGGTGCTGTGTTTTTGTCCCTCTTGTGTGATGCTGTGAGCCGCCAGGACCAGAAGGGGCCTCTCACCTGGCCAGTGCCAGTGGTGTTCACGATGGCTCGCACGCCGGGATTCTGTGTTGGCCCCTGTGCCTGAGGCCCAGAAAGAAAAGTCTCTGTGAAAGTTACCTTTCAGGCCTCCTCCTGCACTCCGGGCTCCCCGGGTGACCTCTGAGGGCTCCCAGCAGGGCTGGACAGCTGGCCTCCCTAGTCCCGGGGTGGGTCCCAGCGTGCCCGCCCGGTTAAATAGAAGTCACTATTGTTTCTGGGAGAAATAGAGAGAAACAGAAAACCGGGACGCTTTTGTCCCCCCAGAGCCTCTCCGGGGCAGGGTGGGCGGGTGACCAGGCCCTCGGCCCCACCTCCCGGCCTCCGTCATGCCCTTGGCTCAGAGTCCCAGGAGCTGAGCACGTGATCCACACCTGTGGCCACTCCCCACCTGCGCAGGTGTCCCGGGGGGCCCCCCTGCAGAAAGAAGATAGACGTGTGCTGACACGTACAGGTGCCCTTTGTAAACCGAGGGGCGAGTGACAGCGACACGGGCTGAGCCGCTTAGTGACCCCACCCCGGGTCCCGTCTAGGCTCGGGGAGAGGCGGTGCAGACGCCCAAGTGCTGTGGGGTCGTGGACGCAGGCTGTGGCGGTGCTCACCGCGAGGTCTCTGCGCCAGCACCCGCAGAACAGGGTCCTCCTTGACGTACCTGGCCCCGCCCCCCGCCCCGTGCCGGCCGCTTGCGCGTGGGTGTGGCGCGTCCTGGGCCCCGCTGACCCTTGACCTTTCCGCAGGTCAGAAGCTCTTCAGCTGTCACGTGTGCAGCAACGCCTTTTCCACAAAGGGGAGCCTGAAGGTGCACATGCGCTTGCACACGGGAGCGAAGCCCTTCAAGTGTCCGCACTGTGAGCTGCGCTTCCGCACGTCCGGGCGGAGGAAGACGCACATGCAGTTTCATTATAAACCCGACCCGAAGAAAGCCAGGAAGCCGGTGGCCCGAAGCCCGTCGGAGGCGCTGCAGCCCTTAAACCTGCTCAGCCCGTCATCCGCCGACCCCAGCGTGTTCGTCATGAACAACTCTGTCCTGACGGGGCAGTTCGAGCAGAACGTGCTTCCGCAGGGGCTGGTGGGCCAGGCCATCCTCCCTGCCTCCGTGTCGGGTGAGCGCCCGGCCTGGGTGGCGCTGGTGTGCCGGGAGGGGGGGCCCTCCGTCCACGACCTGCGCTTCTCTGCCTTGAGGTTTGCCCGTGTGAGGCAGGTGGGAAAACGTACATTTCACTCTTGAGGCGAGTCACCCTCCGTCCCTGTTCGTCCCGCCACAGCATCTGCTTTTGAACCCTTCACGGGGCTCTGAGCTGCTCTTCCTGGGTTTACGTGCGCCTCTTGCTCTGCACCCCGCAGACGTGACAGTGACACACGTGACCGGTGACTCCCCTCCGACATCGTGTGTGCTATCCTAGAGTTCTTTAAATAATCGCGCTCGGGTCACGTGGGTACCCAGTGCTTGAAAAATAGGAACTTTCAGCCATTCGGGCTTGTCGTGCACTTACAAGTCACAGAGTGAGTGTCAGCAGCCTGTGGATGTGACCCGTGGGGCCATTAAAGATACAACACACCCGTGAGTTGTTGTTTTAGACCTTGGGCCAGTCAGCGTAGTCTCTTTGAGCCTAGTTTGCTCGTGTGTTTAAAATGCATAACATCACCTATTTCAGAGGATGCTTTGTGTTGGGTGAATTAGATCATGCGTGTGTCTGGTGGCAATATTAGTATGCCTTAACTACATACATCACGTTGATGTACGAATAAAACCATGTACACAAAAATTCCCATATGGAAATGAGGGGTTTTTGTTCTGTTTTGCTTTCTAAGAAGCCTTTCAGATACGCAGTCATCCCGGTTCTCTTCCTCTGCAGCTGGTGGTGACTGGACAGTGTCTTTGACGGACGGGAGCTTGACCAGCCTGGAGGGCATACAGTTACAGCTGGCTGCTAACTTAGTCGGGCCAAACGTCCAGATCTCTGGAATCGATGCCTCCAGCATTAACAACATAACGTTACAGGTATGCCGCTTCTGAGGTTTTCCGGGCTTTAATTGGTCAAAATTGCACGTGAGCGCGCTTCCCGTCACAGATACCTTGTTACACAATCACACGTGAGCGTGCACTGCCCGTCACAGGTACCTGTTTTGCCTTTCAGATTGACCCAAGTATTTTGCAGCAGACGCTACAGCAGGGCAACTTGCTCAGTCAGCAGCTGCCGGGGGAGCCCGGCCTGGCCTCCCAAAACAGCACCTTGCAGACACAGGACAGCACGGTCCCAGCCAGTGTCGTCATCCAGCCCATCTCAGGCCTGTCCTTACAGCCCACGGTGACGTCTGCCAGTCTGACCATCGGCCCGCTGTCTGAGCAGGACCCTGTGATGACCACCAGCAGCGGTAAATGGCAGCCGGGGGTCCAGCTCCTTGCTTGTGGTCACGCATTTGCATTTAGGGCTCCGTGGCTCCCCTTTCCTCTTCTTACCAAGCTCAGCAAACACGTGGAGTGTCCCCAGCACACGCGCACTTTTCCTCTGCTAAGTGATGTGCATTCAGTCTACGCACATCCCTTTCCGCCCACACGTAATTCCCGCGGTCCTGTTGCCTTTCTGTTTCTAAGGCGTCTTGTCTTTCCGGATGAGGGAATTCTACACGTGGTTGATGTTTTCTTCTGAATCTTCTTTTGAAATAACTGCTTTATTAAAATATTAACATATACGATTAGAATAACATTAAAATAACAAATATGAAAGAAAATTACCATTCTTTTAAGCCCAGCTTTGTTTTGTTTTGTCACGACGACCAGGGACTCAAGACCTCTCTCAGGTGGTGACGTCGCAAGGCCTGGTATCCACCTCCAGCGGCCCCCACGAGATCACCCTGACCATTAACAACTCGAGTCTGAGCCAGGTGTTGGCGCAGGCTGCCGGGCCCGCTGCTGCGTCGTCCTCCGGGTCCCCGCAGGAAATCACCCTGACCATCTCTGGTTAGTCACTTAACGTCTTAAACCTCCTCCCCCCACAGTTGAAGTGTGTGTTAGTCGTACGTATGTATGTTTTCGGCAACACCGAATTTTGCACAAAGCCAGTGCTCCGGAAGTGTTGGTAACACGTGTGGGAAATTCAGGCTTAGCGAAAGACCGTCACAGTTGAGATCTAACCAGAAGTTAAAAGTGAGAGTTCCTCACGTCCACTCTGAGACCACTGTTTGGCCACCTCGCTCTGGTTAGCAGACAGCAGGAAGCCGTGGCTTCATGTGCCGTTTTCCTGCTTCGTGAGACTAGAGGACTGTGGTCGGCACAACCTGAGTGTGAGGACGCTCTGGGCGCCTCCTGGCTTCCCAGGACTCTGCACAGACCGTGTGGAACATCGTTAAATGTGGGGTAGAGCACTGAGGAGTGGAGAAACGGGAAGATGATGGCCTTTGGCAGTGGAGGTCACTTGAAGTTGGCAAATCGATCCCGTGTGTCAGCCGAGAGCAGGCGTTCCGTGTCTCCGGGCTGTCACGTCCACGACCAGACTTCCCTCCATCTGTGTCGTGTGTGACCTAGGTCAGCCTGGAACACGTTTTACAGCGGTGCGCTGCCCACGTGACTCTTAGCTGTGAGCCCTTCGTGGTCATTAAGAGTCATTTTCAAATTTAGCAGCCCTTTGTATGACCCTTACTATGTGCCAGGCGCTCTTCTAGTGACTTTTACAAATATGAACTCATTTAATATTAATTCATTCAAGCCTCATAGCAACCTTATGAGGCTGTTGTTACAAATAAGAAAAACATTTCGTTGGGAGGTGAACGCTGCCCCTGGAGAGAGGGTGTGATGGCGGAAGGGGAGCGTTTTCCCTTAAACACTGGGGAGGGCGGAGGGCGGAGGGCGGACCGGGTAACGCACTTGGCTTCAGGGAGATTCCTGCAGAGATTACTCTTGCAAAAGGAAGAAAATTTACTTAGAAAACTGAAGAAAGCTTGCTTTCTTAGGGAGCGTCTTTTCCTTTTAACGCGTGTGAGAAACTTGAGGAGCTATTCTTAGAGTTTTGATTTTGAGCGATGTGAGTGATTTTAGACGCTCTTAGGCAATGGAAATGAACTTTCAGTTTTATAGAATTCAGTAACCTTCCTACTTTTGTTATATGCATCTGAATTTTAATGTTTTTTATGTTGAGAAACCTTTGTTGATCAAATTAACTTTTTGGTGCGCCCTCTGTGTATGAGGCATTGTGCGAATCCTGTACAAAAGACACATAATCCAAGATTCTGGCTTATAGTTGAGAAAGTGTGTTATTTAGCTTATGGGTTGTGGTTCTGTTTCTCCTGTATTTTCCTATCATTGATCATGTAGATACTTTGCGTATTGGCATATTCAGAATAAGGAAGTGAATTTAACTAATTGTTTAAGAGTTAGCTTAAAAGGTTTACCCTAGGAGAAATCTTTAAATCAGTGGATGACAGGAGGTTTGCCCAGACTTTGGGCCAGAGGCTTCTAATTCTCAATCCTCATTGTTACGCGTCATGAGAACTGTCAAGTCACAAGTCAGCGTTTCCTTATCCCGTTTGGAAAAGGCTATAGGAAAACAGTTTGCGGTCTCTGTAGAGATTTTCGGTTGTTTTTTCCATTAATGTGTATAATTATAAATGTCGGTGCTAGAAAGCAAAACTTTGAGCTTTGTAGACTCTTAGCAATTCAGAAGTCAGTTGAGAAAAAAATATGGGGTACAAGGCAAGGATAGCCCTCGGGCTCCCCAACTTGTCTCGTGCCTCTACAATAAGGTCCTCTTCTCTGATGGTTTGGTCCAGTTTTCAGTGAAAAGTTATGTCAGGCAGAGAATCAAGAAAGTGATAACCTTCATCCACAGATCCTTTGAAGACGGGTCTGCTCTGCTGATAGGAGTTTGCATTTTTCCTTTTGCCCGTGCTCATGCCCACAGCACGCGGCATTTCCTGTTCCTGTGTCTTTACTGAAGCGTGACGATGTCGATAATTACACAGCACAGTGGCAGTGCAGCATTCCTTTGTCTTGACGCTTTCCCCCTCCGGTTTAGTCTTGCGTTTGCCTAACTTGACAGCAGATGTTTTTAAAGTAACTCGTTCACGTCCAGTCTTTCCAAAGATTCCGTCAGCAGCTGTTCCCCTTCTCTGTTCGTCTGTTTTCCATGCAGTTTGCTTACGCTCATGTGACTCCTGTGGCTATCGAAGCTGGCATCCGCGGGCGGGTCTGGAGGCGAAGGCCAGCGCTTCCTGGAAGGCGAGTGGCACAGGTCCCCTCCCCTCACCCGCCCTAGTGCCGAGTGTCCCCGCCGCGCAAGCCCGCTCGGTGGCGGCTGGGTACGGGGGCTCTAGGGTCACCTGCTTTTACAAACATACCTAGCCACACCTGCCAGTCTACCACATTTGGAAGTGTTTTCAGGTCAGTTTAAGTTTTAGTCAACAAAGTGTGTAATTTTAAGTGCCTAAATACGGAGTTACAATAGAACGCTTAGGAAGCACTTAAAAATACTTAACAGCTTAAAAAATGGAAACAAATACTGTCATTTAGAGAAAATGTATTGCTGGTCTTTTCAGTTTTTCTAGGAATATTATTAAAAGTGAAATAGCTTTAATTTTAATAAGATGTTATCATATGCTTAGCACACGTGCCAGTATGTAAGTTAACATGTTATTTTCAGATACCACAGTATTAATTTCCATGTAGGTCGAGACCTCATTCAGCACAATTCTTACGGAAATAGTGACCTAAACGGAAGCGTAAGATTGTCAGCACCTGCAGTCAATGATCAGTGCCCAGGTGCCACCCTAACTGGAGGCAGTGACCAGCTGCTCTCGTGGAGTGTACCACTGAGCTCTTCAGGTGTGCACGCGGCTGCTGGCTGAGCCACGGACACACTGTGCCACGGCGTGGCCACAGGGCTGTGCCCCCGGTCGGCGGGGTCGGCGGGCGGGAGCAGGACCCCTGTGTCATCAGGCTCTGTCACGTGTCACGTGATTCCATACTCCCTGGCCTTACCCGTGCGTGCAGGGTTAGCAGCCGAGCTGAAATTCTGCTTACCAGGGAGGGCAGGGGAACGGTCCTGTTCCGACACACGAGGTGTGATGGAGTTGTGCGAGTTAGCACTTGGAGGGCTCGTCACAGAACCGTGCCCTGTTCCCCGTGCGGGAATCCAGCCCGTTCCTCCTCGCCCTGCAGCCTGAGTCTCCTGTCACCCACCGCTGTTAGGAGAACGCAGTTTTATTTATTTATTTATTTATTTATTTATTTATTTATTTATTTATTTTTTAATTTTTTTTTTTTCAAACGTTTATTTATTTTTGGGACAGAGAGAGACAGAGCATGAACGGGGGAGGGGCAGAGAGAGAGGGAGACACAGAATCGGAAATGGGCTCCAGGCTCTGAGCCGTCAGCCCAGAGCCTGACGCGGGGCTCGAACTCACGGACCGCGAGATCGTGACCTGGCTGAAGTCGGATGCTTAACCGACTGCGCCACCCAGGTGCCCCATGGAGAACGCAGTTTTAAAATGGCCTCTTGCTAAGCTTTGCAAGTGTAGAGTTCTATAAAAACTTAAATGAGCTCCAGTAACATAAATGACAGCTTCGCAAGTAATGGTCAACGGTTTCCAATGACATGCCTGTCTGGTTTATCTCCTCTTGTAGAGATCTTGTTAATTTCTTAGCCTTCTTATTTTCCAACTCTCTATATCCTTTTTTGAGGGGAAAAATTTAATTTTTACATATATTTGGAGGCGCAGCTAGGCTTTTTTTCTTTTTCATGCTCATTTGAGATGCTTTCTTATCCGGTAATTTATTTTTTCACTAACAGACTGTATAATGTGTACTGTGTGATAAGAACTGTACTCAATCTGGGAATAGAATACTGAGCAAGGCAGACGTAGCGCCTTTGCACTTAGGATCCTAGGAACTAATAGGACACAGGCACTTACTGAGGAATCCGTAAATCATTGTAAACTTGTGGCGGTAACGATGTGTAAAGGAAAATAGGTCATCGGTCCTGGGGGATTTGACCTGGTTGGGACAGGGCTTCTGTGAGAGTGGGGCTGGGAGTGTGGGGGCATCTGTCTACCCCTGTCGTTTGCTGAAGATGAAATGAGGCCTGAGTGGTTAAGAACTTTGTCTGAATCCCGTGTCGGCAGATCCAGAGTCTGGATTTCTGGCCTGTGATGTCCCCTCTGTGTCTGATCCTTGTGTCTCGTGGGCCAGAGTGAGTGGCTGTCCAGCTCCGGTGCGGACTCTGTTCTGGAATGCTAGCCATGTGAGCTCTCTCAGCCTGCTCCCCTAGGGCCGTGACATCTAGTGTCTCCCTGGAAGCTCTGCTTAACGTCTTCTTGAATCCTGGGCAAATGGTTGGAAAGACCAGTGGTTTCAGGTGTTTCAGTTTACATGGAGTGGTTTTCTCGTGCTGCTCTGGGGATCCTGGGTGTTTGCTGGTGCAGCAGATAATTGAAAATGGGAGATGTTCCGATCAGGATGGAGAAGCGGATGGCCTGAGGGCCCTGTTTTGGCCACCAGTATACTTCATTACAACACTGTCGTCTGGTTAGACAGGAAGTGTTTTCCCTTGGCATCGCCCCCGCACAGAGCCGTAGAGCCTTGCGTGCAGGGGAGGGTCCCTCGTGCAGTAGAGCTGACCACAGCCAGTTGTGCCTAAGGGTCCTGGGTGTTATGCACTAGCGTTTCTTTGAAAACAACGAACGAGCCCTTTCCCATGATTTAATTATTTTTCCCTTTGGACTTACTGTTTTAGAGCCAGCTGAGAATACTTTCTTTTTTTTTTTTTTTTTTTTAATTTTTTTTGATGTTTATTTATTTTTGAGACAGAGAGAGAGAGAGACAGAGCATGAACGGGGGAGGGGCAGAGAGAGAGGGAGACACAGAATCGGAAGCAGGCTCCAGGCTCTGGGCCATCAGCCCAGAGCCCGACGCGGGGCTCGAACTCACGGACCGCGAGATTGTGACCTGAGCTGAAGTTGCACGAGATTGTGACCTGAGCTGAAGTTGGACGCTTAACCGACTGAGCCACCCAGGCGCCCCGAGAATACTTTCTTTGTGATGTCACTTGAGCTTAATTTGGTGCCTTATTCAAATTTATTTTCCAAGCAATTTAGTGAAATAAAATAAAAGTTGAGCTCATAACGTGAACATGTTTGTTTAGTGATGTAATAGCAGGTGTCATAAACACAGGATCGAGTTTATACGACCAGGTCAGTTGTATTATGTTCTCGTGTACCTTTGCCATCTTTGAACGATTCCAGATACAGGAAGAAATTCTTCCACACGCTGAACTACTCAGGCCTTGATAGCTGGCAGCTATCTTGAGAGGTTTGCGGATCCATTGGTACCGGTGATAATGGTGATAATTCGGGAGCTGACCCGTCAGTACAGTACAGGGCGGGACATTGCTTCTTGAAAGGGCGGCGTTTTTCTGAGCGTCAAAGTCACTCGCAGACCAGGCTTCAGGCCACACCGTGCGAGAGTTGAGACCAAAATGACTTTGACACATGACTTAGACATGCCTCTTCTAAAACCCTCAATGATTTTACAAAACTGTTGCCAGCCAGTCCATTAGACCAGAGCAGGCTGGCATGCCCGTGACTGTTCTCACTTGTAGTTCTTTCCATCTTGTTCACAAGATGGGCCGAGGCTCCCCAGCCCCCCCGGACGGCGTGCATCCTAACTGAAGCGTTGAAAAGAAGTGTGTTACGTTCCAGGGGGCTCTACGTGAATCAAAGTACTGCAGTCAGCGTTTCACATGCGAGACAGAAACACGACCTTGTGTTCGGGTGTCTGACACGGGGCCGAAGGCCATTTCACTGGCTCCACGGGCGTCCGCGACAGCATCGGACACACGTGCTTGTATCAGAAAACGGTCAGATGTGACGCGAGTGCCCTTTCAGAGGCTTGAGATTTAGCACAACTTTTTAAGGAATTGATCTCAAACGGGAATCATCTTTTTGTTCTTACCCTTGTCCACTGTTAAGATAATTTTGATGAATAAATTGGGTTATGCTTTCAGTGAAAAAAAGGAATTCTTTCCTTCCTTTGTAAGGTTATTTTAGCCTTGGTGTCTTCTAGATTTAAGTATAATCAATTACTTACTTCCCATTCCCCATTTGTTGGGAACATTTTATAAGTAGGGAGGACATTCTCCCCACTTTCTCCTTGGAAACGAATGGCTGGACTGTGTGTTTCCCTGTTCCCGTGACCCCCCCCCCCCAACCTTTCTTGCCACATCTTTGTTTATCTCAAGAAAAAACTGATCTCACATCCTTTAAACTACTTATGAAACTTTCCAAAATTGTAATTAAGTTTTCTTAGAAGCTATGAAACCTTATCCCAACAAAGATTGAATACAGTGTTGGGTTTGAGGACCGTAAGAGATTTGTTAATCCTTTAGACGTTCCTGTTTTTGGAGTTAGAATCATATGCCGAAGTAGGACCTAGCTCTCTGTGGTACAGCCCGAGCGTTTGTGCTTCAGAGCCGGTGAATGAAAACAGAAAGTAAGACTTCGCAGCCTTTGCTCCAGTATTCAGTCTCAGTTTCCATGTTGAGAGTATTTAATTTGAGTTAAAACTGTGGTTTCTGAGCTTTAAATAAATCTTCTTCTGTAATTTAGAACTATATGTTGAACAAATGTGATTTAGTTACTTAATTTCATGCTGAAGAAAATTCCATTTTTTTCCTACTCACATCACCTGTTTTTGGACCATTTTGAGGATTGAAATTGTACTTGAGCTGAAATTCTCTTTGTGGGAAATGTCTTGAACGAAGCACGCACGTGAAGTGCACCCCCACACTTGGAGAGAGACGTGAGCTCCAGGCGTTGTGTGAGGTTAGTGTCTCCACTGGCCCGTGTGTCAGGATTCGCTTCAGCGAAACGACACACAGGCTTCTGTTTTCTCGTTGCGTTTCTTGTGCTGCACAGCCCTGGACCCTCTCCCTACGTTAATAATCGTCAGAGAGAAAGATGCTACTGGTGGGAGGGAGAAGAGGTCTCGTTCCTTTATTTCAGGAATTCCTTCATTTCGGGTGAGGTTTGACCAAGTCTTGGCCATCCGAGGAGCAGCTCTTGGCTTTGCTTTTTGTAGATCTAATCCTGGCGAGCCTGGTGCCGGCACGCCTCTCTCCGCCTGGCGCTTTGACAGCCCAACCCCCGTCTTCTCCTTAGTGATTTTGACCGGACATCAGTTCACCCGTCTGGTCACTGCCACGTTTTACAGGATCCTTCTTTGTAATCTTTGCCCACTCCTGTTAAAATCATGCTGGTCTGCAAGAGTAAGGGTGCGTGGAGGTGAGGTTAGAACACGAGCTTGACCGTTGTGCTGGTAACTGGAGTGCTTAGAACATACACCCTCCACAAATCCACACTCCTCCGGTCCTAGCGTGTCTTAGCAGTCCGCTCTGCGCAGATGCCCGGCAAGGTGGGAGGGGTCCGGCGAGGTTGTCTTTGGAGCCCCGGTGGCTGTGCAGAGCAGAGACTCCTAGCCTCCTAATGGTTATACTGCTTTTGAAGGTTCCAGGTCTGTGCAGCACAGTGTGGGACTCCAAGAGTGTGGATCTATGGAGGCATTGTATTTGGAGGACTCCAGTTACAAGTAAGTAACCTAGCTTCCCTGTTGGCCCCTGATCAGAGCAGAGGCTCTGGACCGATGTGACCCAAGTCACTGCCAAGGATCCTCAGGAGTCTCTTTTTGTTTTGTTTTCACACCTAATGAGGACATAGTGTTTTCAACTCTGCTTCAGTTACCATCTTGGTGTATCTGTAGCACCGAGCCCAGCGGCTGACACCGTGGATGATAAGTCATGTTTGTTAGATGAATGGAAGCCTAGATCGTGAGATTTGTGCGTGCGTGCGTGCGTGCGTGTGTGTGTGTGTACACGCATGTGCATGTGTGCTATGCTTACCAGTGAAACCTCACAAGCGTGTTTTTGTCGGTGCGGACCACAGGCCCTTGACACCCCGTGCTCAGCCCTCTCATTTGCCAGTCGGGTGCATGAGTTTCTGTTTCGTAGAAGAAAAGGCCCTCCTTTGCCTGATTCTGTCCCAGATACCTTCCTTTCTCTTCTCATTGGCTACAGGGGGAAAGTGTCAAAAAGTCTTGTTGTCTTTTCCAAAGAAGAGTAAGATATCACGAAGGATAAATTAATGTTTATAGGGCGCATGAGGTTCATTTCAGACGAAGCAGACCTAAAGGAAGTGGAGGGGAGGCCTCAGCAGAGATGGTCACGTGAGCTTTGGAGCCGATCGGTGCTCAGGGGGTCACATTCGGTGCCTTCAGGCTGCTCTCTGGTCCTCGACGGGGACGGTGTCCTGGAAATTCTTGGCAGTTTCCTTCTGCCTTAGCGGTAGTGACTAGGACTGTAGGGTCATATTTTTACTCTTCTCGTCCTGTTTTGTTTTTTCTCTACGTTATACTTAAGCAGAGTGTATTTATGTATATAAAGATATTTAGAAACTATAGAAGCCTTGCCATGAGATGGGAACAAAAGGTTCTCTGATTATCTTGATGCAATTTCAAAAGCGGGGGCGATGTAGACGCTGATGATGACAGACGCAGTTGCTCTATGAAAGCCGCTCTTCCTGTCCCAGCAGAACCGGGCTTATCTAGCTCCGCCACTGATGTGTTCATTCTTCTCTTTTGCAGAACTTAATGCTACAACTGGAAGCCTGCCTTCGACGACACCCATGTCTCCGTCGGCCATATCTACTCAGAACCTGGTCATGTCTTCATCAGGGGCGGGGGGAGATGCCAGCGTCACGCTGACTCTGGCCGATACTCAGGGCTTGCTCTCCGGAGGACTGGACACGGTCACACTCAACATTGCTTCTCAGGTAGAGCACGGCCTTTCCTTCATGGAGACTACCCTTTAGTTCATTCTTTCCTAAGTGTGTATTCTGATCGTCGTTTCAAAATTGTTTTTTTTTTTCCTGATGAAAATACAAGTAGTATGTTCAATGCACAAAGGAGAGAACAAGAACATTCCGATAATACAGAAAACTGTTTTCAAAAAATCCTCCTCCCCAGGGGCGCCTGGGAGGCTCAGTCAGATGGGCATCTGACTCTTGATTTCTGCTCAGGTCACAATCCCAGGGTCATAGAGTCAAGCCCCAAGTTGGGCTGTGTGTTGAGGGTGGAGCCCGCTTGCCATTCTCTCCCTCTCCCTCTGCCCCTCTTCTGCTTGCAGGCGCTCACGCTGTCTCTCTCTTCCCCCGTCTCAAAAAAGAAAAAAAAATCCACTGCCCAAACGGAACTAGGATTGATGAGTTAGTCTATATATCCTTGTCAACCTTCACGCGTTAACGTTTCTACAGAAATGAGTTCGTGTGTACGTCGCGTGGTGGGAACCTCTCGCCGGCTACTGCTCGGTGAATATCTTCCCCGTCAGTGATCTCAGGAATACGCAGTTTTCGAGTGGCTCCGCAGCATGTAGCTCTAGGAGTTTATTGAGGGGCGTTCTGTGGCCCTCAGGGGCCCCACAGGTGGTGGAGGGATCTCACGCTCACAGTCACTGTGTCCTTCGATGAGCCAGCAGGTGGCGGTGCTGGATTGCAGGTGTGCGTTGAGCTGGGACACCGCAGCACGTCTCGGTTTAGTTGGAAAAGCCACGATACAGTGGAACGAAGGTAATTAAGGAGAACCTAGTTTCCCTCTGACCCCCTGGCTCCGAACCCCCTAGGACGCAGAGCGCGTTCGGGCAGCACCATCGCTCCGCCCCCCGGCGGCCCTGTGCGGAAGGGTACTTACGGGCCTCCGGGACGACACTGTCCCGGACCCCGTCATGCCCGGCGCACGCTGGCTGTTTGACTCTGCAAACTGACCTCCCTCTTCTAGGTTCTAGTTCTTTCCATTCGTAAAAGAGGGACGTTTCCCGCCTCGCCCCCTGGCCAGTGCTGAGCCGAGCCAGTTTCCGGCTGTACCAACACAGGCCGTCGCGCTTGCGAAGTGCTCTCGGGCTGCTGGCCAGTGGCCCTGTCGGGGCCCCCGGGGTGACACGCCCGCGGTGCCGGCGCTGCCCGGGTGCCCACCTGGGAGGGCCACTTGGAAGCCAGCGTCCGTGAACCTCATCCTTACCGAGTAGCCTTCTGTGGAAAAGCGTGTGGTGGGCGCTGTGAGCGCGGGGGGGGGGGGGGGGGGGGGGGGGGCACCGGCTGAGTTCTGTGCTGCGAGTCCTTGCTCACATCGTGTGACAGTTATGTGTTCTCACGTGTTACTCAGCACCTGTTTGTCATGACACAGTCACCCTTCTGAATACCGAAAATTAGCATTGTGTTGGGGGGGGAGCCTGAAAATTAGCATTGTGTTGTGGGGGGGGCGCGCCTGAAAATTAGCATTGTGTTGTGGGGGGGCGCCTGAAAATAGCATTGTGTTGGGGGGGGCCTGAAAATTAGCATTCTGATGTGGGGGGGGGGTGCCTGAAAATTAGCATCCTGATGTGGGGGGGGGCACCTGAAAATAGCATTCTGTTGTTGGGGGGGCACGTGAAAATTAGCATTGTGTTGTGGGGGGGGGCGCCTGAAAATAGCATTGTGTTGTAGGGGGATGCCTGAAAATTAGCATCTTGATGTGAGGGGGCGCCTGAAAATAGCATTCTGTTGTGGGGGAGGCGCCTGAAAATAGCATTCTGTTGTGGGGGGGGGCGCCTGAAGATAGCATTCTGTTGTGGGGGGGGTGCCTGAAAATAGCATTCTGTTGTTGGGGGGGCCTGAAAATTAGCATTCTGATGTGGGGGGGGCGCCTGAAAATTACCATTGTGTTGTGGGGGGGGCCTCAAAATTAGCATCCTGATGTGGGAGGGGGCGCCTGAAAATTAGCATTGTGTTGTGGGGGAGGCCTGAAAATTAGCATTCTGATGTGGGGGGGGGGTGCCTGAAAATTAGCATCTGTTGTCGGGGGAGTGCCTGGGTGGCTCAGTCGGTAGAGCATCAGACTCGATCTTGGGGTTGTGAGGTCAAGCCCTGTGTTGGGCGTGGAACCTACATACATACATATGTGGGGAAGGGGGGGTAGCCGTCTTAAGAGCTCCATGTGCTGTGTTTTCTTTCCAGATGCGGGATGCAGGGAGCCTGATTTCTGGTGAATCGCTGAGTGTTGTTATTTCCTACCCTGATTCTAGCGCGTCCGTCACAGGGCTGGGTTCGGGTTATCCGTGATCCGGGGCGGGCGGGTAGGGAAGGAGGCTTCGCAGAAAGTACCTTTTACGCACTTACTCTGCGAAGAACAGACTGCCGGTCCAGGTCCACGATGCCATAAAGGGCCTTAGTTTATTTGCTCCACCTTTGACTTGCTGCTAAGCTGCCGATTTTTTTTTTTTTTTTTCAACGTTTATTTATTTTTGGGACAGAGAGAGACAGAGCATGAACGGGGGAGGGGCAGAGAGAGAGGGAGACACAGAATCGGAAACAGGCTCCAGGCTCTGAGCCATCAGCCCAGAGCCCGACGCGGGGCTCGAACTCACGGACCGCGAGATCGTGACCTGGCTGAAGTCGGACGCTTAACCGACTGCGCCACCCAGGCGCCCCTAAGCTGCCGATTTTATATTCACACGGTGGTAGCTGTAAACAGGACCTTGTATCACGGTCGCCATTCAAAGCCTGACCTACGCGTGGTGCTGCCTTGCCCTTGACCGGCTGTGGCCGGTGCTCAGCCTCGGCGACATGACTGCCGTCGTGTTGCATTTCTCTCCAGCCCCTGGGCCGTGTCCCCGTGTGCACTTCTAGCCACGTAGTTCTGGAAGTAGCGTAAGGTAAAAACTATTCAAGGGACAGATCTTAATGAAATTCAGTGCCTTGGAATAAGTTTTGCGGGGTGGGGTCAGTTTCGATCAGAAAGAGCCAGGGAACCATTTGCTTTTCTGATTATGGGTTTATTTTCTGTTTGTTAAATTAGATCGCTTTGTTTTTTGCAACAGTAGTATTACTGATCTCCAAGAGAAATTCTGTAGTTTTATTTGAATCTTTCCTGTCAGCTGCCAAACTTGGATTCACAATGATTTAAAACTGAAAATATGAAAAGAAAAACAGAACAAACCTGTCTTAGCTTTAGGAGTGTAATTTTTCTAAGTGTAATGAATTGTTGTACAAATGAAACCATCATTGTCAAGAGGTCAGTGAACATCTATGGAAGTGTCTATAAATATGTAAATTATTAGGATTGATTATGACTATAAAAATGAGACCTGGAAATCAAAGGTATTTGTGAGAAATTAATCGTTCTAGCAGTAAGTGTTGCATACAGGCGAGAGTCACTAAGACGCAAAAGCTGAATGGCTTAATATTTAGTCCCTTAAGACTATTCACAACATGTGCTGCTTGAATTCAGTGAGGAAATAAGTGAGAGCAGTGAGAAGGAGCTGCTGTCTGCAGGTGAAAGTCACACAGCACGTGGAAGATCAGGGTCCCCCTAAAGGCACGGAAAGGACACGAGATTGTAAACACGTGAATTACAATTTAAAGAGGCAGTATATTTAAAAAGTAATACACTTTTTTGAGTGTCATTTTTCTATTTTTCTGTATCTGTTTATAAAGTCCACAAAAGAAAATGGTTCTCAAAACAAAAAGAGGTGGTCTTAAGTAGTTTACTTACATCGTATCGTTAAATAGTTTTTAGCCAAGGGTCGAAGTTCAGTCTGTCGTAGCAGAATGTTTGGAACAAACACATTTATGTAAGACCACGATTAATCGTAATTTAAAACTTGCAACTAGCCCAACTAGAGAAGAATATTTTGTGGGGTAAATGATCATTCTGAGACAGAAAAGAAATAGTTTATTTAAAAATACAATGTGTTGAAGCCAAAGTTAGAATACAGTGATGTGACACACACTTGGATTAAGAAGCGACTTTGTAGTTACTCCACTAGGGGAAGTATTAAAAGAAAAATTGGTCAGTTATGAAGATTCCTCTTTCAACTGCAAACCTGAAGTTAGGTTTTCTTTCCAAATCTTGGACTGTTGTTGGTGGGGGTGGGGATCAGGCCCAGGGTGTGTCACCGCTAGGTGGCTAAGTGTGACAGTTTTTTTTTGTTTGTTTTTAAAAATTTTTTTTTCATGTTTATTTTTGAGAGAGAGAGAGACAGAGCATGAACAGGGGAGGAGCAGAGAGAGGGAGACACAGAATCCACAGCAGGCTCCAGGCTCTGAGCTGTCAGCACAGAGCCTGATGCGGGGTTGGAACCCATGAATTGCAAGATCATGACCTGAGCCGAAGTCGGACGCTTAACCGACTGAGCCACCCAGGCGCCCCTAAGTGGGACAGTTTTATAAGGAAATGCAAGCATACGTTTAAAACTCTGTTCAAGAAAGCAGAGTGATTCTTCAGCATTTATTCTGAAAACAAAAAGAAGTAACTGATTCTTGATGGGAATTCTATTTTATATGAATTCTTGTGGGTTTTGGTCCTTGTTTGTTCGTTTGGTTTTTATTAACCTTATTAGTACAGACAACTGGCCCGGTACAAAACATAGGAAACTTAGTGGTTAGACATGTAAATGTGGTTTTCCGGGTCTTAATAAGAAGTCAGAATTTGACAGTGGGGTGAAGCGGACACTGACAAGTCTGATTGGAGACTCTCGATGTGAAAAGCGGCCGGTTCTGAAGTAACGGGACTTGTTTTAGCCCGGGCTGCTAATTCCAGCTCCTCCGCTTCCTTCCTGTACGTGTCCCGTCCTGGTCCTGGCTTGTTCTAACTCTCGCGGCATTTTCATTGAGGCGCAGCGTTTATTGTAGTTCATTAAGAGTTCTACAGGGAATTGAGGCCATGAGCTGCTACGAATATATTCCTGGTGAGATTAGCACATGGGAATCTTAAATTAGGTTGACTTAGAGGGACCTGACAGGGAGTCAGATTTGCCGTCATACCAAGTCTCACCCATCAGTGTGGCAACTCTTGGTAATTTTGCAGCAGTATTTCCCAGACTTGTTTGCACGTGATAATCCTTGGCTCTCGTCCTGCAGGGTTGATTCAGTAGTAGTGGGTGGGGCTGGAGTCTGGTAGTGGTCCCCTCCCTCCCCGTGACTCTCCTGCAGCCCTCGGCCAAGCAGGGTTCAGGTGCTTGCAAAACCCACGTGTGCTTGAGAGCGAGAATTCCTGTAACTTCTAACACAGTGCGAGCCAAATACAGCAAAGAAACACACTGTAAGTAATACTACGAAGCGAAAATAAATGACTTTCAGATGGCGTCATTTTAGCAGATTCAGGTCACTGCATTCATGAGTGTGGCTGATGGTTGAGCATTTATTTTACTAGATGCTTGGTTTTTATATATTAAAAAAAAATTTGAATATTCATTTATTTAAAAAAAAAATTTTTTTTCTCAACATTTTTTTATTTATTTTTGGGACAGAGAGACAGAGCATGAACGGGGGAGGGGCAGAGAGAGAGAGGGAGACACAGAATCGGAAACAGGCTCCAGGCTCTGAGCCATCAGCCCAGAGCCCGACGCGGGGCTCGAACTCACGGACCGCGAGATCGTGACCTGGCTGAAGTCGGACGCTTAACCGACTGCGCCACCCAGGCGCCCCGAATATTCATTTATTTTTGAGAGCACGCGAGAGAGAGCAGGAGCCGGGAAGGGGCAGAGAGAGACACACACACCCACAGAATCCGAAGAGGCTCCAGGCTCCGAGCTGTTAGCACAGAGCCCGACATGGGGCTTGAACTCAGAAGCTACGAAATTGTGACCTGAGCTGAAGTTGGACGCTTAATCGACTGAGCCACCCAGGTGCTCCTGAATGCTTGATTTTTAAATCAGGGTGTATACATTAGAGACTTAATATTAGCAGTTGAACCACCAACAGTAAGCTAGTAAGTTACGTTGTGTTTGGGGTTCTTTTCATTAAACTTTTTATTTTGAGATAATTATCGACTCGTCGTCAGTTTTAGGAAAGGATACGGGGGGAGCTGGTGCACCTGTGGTATCCCCAGTGGTAGTATCTTGTAAAGCTGCAGGTGTAGTATCACAGGACCTTCCATCCCACAAGTTCCAGCCCACAAGGTCCCTCACGTTTGATTTCCTGCATCCCCTTCCCCTGACAGTTGCTCATCTGTCCCTCGCTTCGGTAATTTTGTCACTTCGGAACAAAAGGAGTTGCGATTTCTCCTTGAAAACCCTATAGAAGCTGAGTATCTCAGAGGCCTTAGCTTTCTTGGAGAGTATATGGATTTACTGAGCCAACACTGGTTCTTAGGTGTATCAGAATTTCTGGCCAGCAGTTGCATTTGTCTTTGATGGGTAAAATTACGAAATGTGAATTTATTAATTTTGATCGATGCCATTCCCCCAAATCGGGTGGTTTGGTGAGAGGGCAGGCAGAGCCGGCCGCAGACAAGCACCACGGTGCAGGAGTCACCAGTACTTGAAGGGAGCCGTCTTTCCCACCGGAGGGGGATAGCGAGCGGGAATCTCTGTGGATGTAGATCAGAACTTTTCAAAATACGTCCGTGTAAAAAAATTTGATATATGGAGACACCTAAAATACCATTTTGGTTTTTTTTTTGTAAAGGTGCCTGCAGAAATCAGAATCCAAATCAATTTAAGACACTCCTTTTGTCTAGAATCTATGACGATGTCCTTGTAAATTTATGTTCTGCCCCATGTTTCCCTGTGTGCCTTGGGAAGTGTCTTTCCACAAGAAGTGGACCTAAAATTCCTTCACTGCCTTCTCAGTCCATTTTCCACCGCCCACCCCTGCTCAAGTCTCTGCCCCATTGGAGCACAGCTCGCGCAGTGTCCCAAAGACACAAGAACAGCCCTTGTCTTCAGCCGTGGGGGACCTGTGACACGGGCCACGTTCTTTACGACCCAAGTTCTCTTGGAGACTCCTGGCCCCTTCGTGCGTGGGTGTTGGCTCTTGAATCCTTGTGTTTCACGCACACGTTCTGATCACGGGTCGGCCGTGTTGGAGTCTGTGCCGATTCGGCAGCCCGCGCTGTGTGTGTGCGACCTTTGCGTGGCTCCCGTGGTGGCGTGTGTGGTTGGCCCGCCAGGCGCAGTGGGAGGTGTGCTGGAGCAGGGGAAGGCTCAAAGTAGCTGGTGGGCCACAGCAAAATGGAATGTGTAGTGTTTTGGGTTTTTTTTTTAAAGTTGATTTTGAGAGAGAGAATGAGCAGGGGAGGAGCAGAGAGAGAGGGAGACACAGAATCCGAAGCAGGTTCCAGGCTCTGAGCTGTCGGCACAGAGCCCCATGTGGGGCTCGAACCCGTGAACCGTGAGATCATGACCTGAGCTGAAACCAAGAGTCAGATGCTTAACCAACTGAGCCACCAGGCACCCCCCAAATGTGTGTTTTTAAGCACGAGTGCTTATGATATATATATATATTTACAACTTTGTTGAGATATAACGTGTGTGCTGTAGCGTTCACTTGTACAACTTAAAGTATACAACCTACCGGTCTTTAGTATGTTTACAGAGTTGCACACCCACGACCACATCTAGTTTGGGAACATATCATCACCTCAGAAATGTGGCACCGTGAGCAGCTCGCAGTCACCCCCGTGTCACCCCTGCCCACCTCTCGCTGTCTCCCCCGCCCCTGACAAGCACCAGGCGCTCTCCCCTTCTGTGGACGCACCTGTTTGGGACACGTCACATGAGTGGGTCTGCACCGGCCCCCCTCACTCAGCGTCTTCTGTGGCTGAAAAAAGTGTAGATACACCTCGATTTACAACCCCTTCTTGGTTGCCATGAACGTTCGTGCCTAAGCATTTTTGTTTCCCCGGGGCAGATACCTGGGACGGAGCTGCCCGGTCACCTGCTGATTCTGTGGTTGTTTCCGAGGGCCTGCCAGCTCATTTTACGCAGTAACGGCTCCCGAAGCGATCTTTTAAATTCTTCCTGGGTTTGATAACGGTACGGCCTCTAACATAGTCTGTCTTCAGCAGGGTCAGCAGTTCCCAGCCTTACTCACGGATCCCTCACTCTCCGGCCAAGGGGGAGCGGGCTCCCCACAGGTCATCTTAGTGAGCCACACCCCCCAGCCCTCCTCCGCTGCTGGCGAAGACATCACCTACCAGGTACGTCGCTCACACTCAGCCCCAGGTGCTGACACACACGGACCGAGAAGGGCTGGTCTCTCCGGGGTGGGGGGGGCGTCTGCACCTGCGCGGGGATGAGGAGTGGGCGCTGCGGGGCAGCCAGTGGTGAGCGGAGGACACTGGTCTCGTCCGGGCCGTGATATGTTGCTTGTTGGGTGGGCTTTCCGTATTGCAGAGTCATGTAGAAACAACTCGTGAGTCTGGTTGTAAATTTATTCCTCTGGCCAACCGATCCGACTTTACTGGCCATTTACCTGCGTTTAGTTCTTTTCATAGGCTTTCTTGTCAAGCCTTTGCTGATTGTTTTAAGTCTGGTTATACTTTTTCATGCATCACACCTATATGTGTCTGCATGACCTATTTGTCACTTGACCAGTTTTGTACTTAAAGTGCATATTTTCAGGGTCTAAGATTTAGTGAATGATAGTTCTAAATATACAAGAATCTAAAAACTCTTTCCTTAAAACTTTTCAAAGTTAAAGTACAGATAATAAATACTGACTGTAAGCAGCATTACATTTTATGCAATTTTAGCAAGTAAGTTTTCAAGAAAATTTCTCATTGGCCTTTCAATGGGATGAGGACTCCTTTATTTAATTTTTTTTTATATTTGAAAGAGAGCACAAGTGGGGGAGGGGCAGATGGAGAGAGAGACACAGATTGTGAAGCAGGCTCCAGGTCTGAGCTGTCAGCACAGAGCCCCACGTGGGGCTTGAACTCGTAAAACCATGAGATCATGACCCGAGCCGAAGTCAGATGCTTAAGTGAGCCACTCAGGCGCCCCCCGAGGACTCCTTTGTGTTGAAGAATTGAGACACGGTCAGCCTCATGCAGCTGCATGTCAGCGCGGGTCATGGTAGCCCACTTGTCTCTGGGGCTCTCAGGCTGTGCTGCCCGTGGAGGACGGCCTGGGGAGGCTCCCCATCTGATCTTTCACTTGTGGTCCCAGCGATAGGGCGCCGCCTCGAGTCTTCATGTCTTGTGATGGCGTCCAGTTACCATAGCTACTGGGAAGGACCAGCGGAGGAATGGAGGCACGTCAGCGCCATTAGCTCCCAGGGTCTGTTTTAGGGACTGCACTTTTTGCATCATTTGCTTTAATCGTGTGGTTTGTTTTTGTTTTTGTTTTAATTTTTTTTAATGCTTATTTATTTTTGAGAGAGAGAGAGAGACAGAGACAGAGCACGAGCAGGGGAGGGGCAGAGAGAGAGGGAGACACAGAATCTGAAACAGGCTCCAGGCTCCGAGCTGTCAGCACAGAGCCCGACGCGGGGCTCGAACTCACAAACCGCGAGATCATGACCTGAGCCGAAGTCGGACGCTCAACTGACTGAGCCACCCAGGCGCTTTGAGTCTGATTTATTCCAGGGGTTTTCAGACTTTTTTTGACTCACAACAAATGTATTTTATGCGCTGATCTGAATACACAGTGTGTCCTTGTTTCTTTGCTTTGCACACACCGTCACACGTAGAAACGTGTACCCCTAACAGGCACCACAAGGTGACACCTATTTATGGCACGTGACGCAACTGCATCATCTTTGTGCCTCTCATGTTTTCTATTTTGTTTTTTCATTCCATTCTTTTTTTTTTTATTATTACGGCACAGATTAATAATACTAGAGCACCTTGTAGAAATCTTCTCTTGTTAGGTGATTTTATCCACTTCTGTATATTACAGTATTATGAAAAAGTACTTGATAAACTAGAACAGAAATGTTGAAAAATGCCATCAGTTATCTTTATAACTATTTCTGATTTTCTTCCACTAAATTGTCCTATATAAGTTTTCACCTGCAAAACCAAAGACTTTTTTATAAAAGTGAGTAGTAAACTCCTCTGGCTTTATTTATTCTCCGGGTGTTAATGGCATCCCATTAAAATGATTTGAAAACCTAATTCATTGTGGTTAAAGTTTGGAGAAAATGCTCTCATCCAATCAAAAGCTAAAAACACCTTCTACTAAGTATTGTTTATATTGCACTTTGCTGAGAAAGATCTTCAGCCAAGGCAGCAGCATTGTGGGGGCAGTGTCCTCTATACTTGTCTCTGCTAAAACTACTATCACGAATAGCATTTCCTGAGTACGTGCTGTAAGCCAGGCGTTATTCTCAGGACCTTTCATGGGTTGCCTCATCAAACCGTCACCAGCCCTGATAGTTATGGTTGACCAGATGAGGAAGCCAGGGACAGGGTGGAGAAGCTCTCTCCAGAGCAGCCGGGACGTCAGGTGGGAGCCGAATTTGCACCTGGGAGGTCACGTGTGCGGAACCCCGTTCCGTTCTCTAAACTCTGCCCCGAGTGCGAGAGCGGGCCGGTCAGATTGGACGCCTGGGTCCCCGCCGCCCCCCCTAGGGTGACAGACGACACTCGGGGCTGGGTGTGCCTGTGTCGGAGGGTGCCTCTGTCGCTCTGCTGCAAGCCGCAGCCGTGGAGTAACGCCCGGGGTTTCCGGCCCCACCGCAGGTCACTGACGTCTCTGCCAGCCTGGCCCAGGGCGGGCCGCCCGAGAAGGAGGCCCGGCTGCACCAGTGCGTGGAGTGTGGCCGCGGCTTCGCGTCGGCCGCCATGCTGCTGCAGCACAGCAAGGAGGTGCACGGCCGGGAGCGCATCCACGTGTGTCCCGTGTGCAGGAAGGCCTTCAAGCGCGCCACTCACCTCAAGGTAGGCTCCCCTGCAGCCCGGCCGCCGTCCCCCAGCACCGCCACCCCCTCCGAGGGTGACCGACGCGATTCGGTGGAAGTCCTGAATCTCACCGGTGGAAAGAAAAGGGTAACAAATGTGTCGAAGGCACCCGGGAATCCTCTGGAAGAGCTCCCGGCGGCCAGAGCTGGAACAGTTGCAGCAAGAAAAGGTATAAGGTAGCGTTGGGTTATAACCCACGGCGCACGACAAATCCCTGCGAGTCCTCGCGGACGTAAATGTGCTTGGAGAAGTTAATGGCCAGGAAAGGAGACAAACCCGAGCAATTTGTGTGGACACCGCCCTCGTGGCGTCCCCTCCTCCTTCCTTCTTCCCCAGGGCGCAGGAGGATGCACGAAAAGCAAAGTGTGCCTGGGAGGGGCTGACGGGTGAGACGTCAGCCACGTGGTGCAGCTTGTCCACGGTCACGGAGCAGGCTGTGCACCCCTGATAGTCTGGGACCGAGACACCTCCTTACCCCCTAAGCCCAGAGCCACGGTCCCGTCACGGGAAACATTTCAGACGGTTCTCAGTTGACAAACATCCTGCAGAATAGCTGAGCGGTGCTCCTAAAAACCGCCAAGGTCACGGGCAACGAGGGAGGGCAGAGGCCCTGGAGAGCCGCACAGCTGGTGCCCGAGGGCGGCCGGGTCGGCCTGCTGTGTACCACCCGCAGGGCGGGGCCCCGGGTGGGCGGAGCTACGGACGTGATCCCGTGGCCCTGTTGCCTTTCCTGTCACAGGTCTGTGGTCCCGGCATGACCTCAGGTGTCTTGTGTGGTCGTTAACAGGAGCACATGCAGACGCACCAAGCCGGCCCTTCCCTCAGCTCCCAGAAGCCCAGAGTGTTCAAGTGTGACACCTGTGAGAAGGCGTTCGCCAAGCCCAGCCAGCTGGAGCGGCACAGCCGCATCCACACAGGTAACCGGGCCGCGCCGTCGGGCTGGGCGCCGGGCGCCGCCGAGGAAAGGGGATCGCGGCACACGTGCCCTGTGGAGCTGGGCCTGCACGCTGGCTTCCGCAGGCCACAGAGTTTGTGGTCTCCTCGGCGACCACAGAACTCACGACGCATGAGGCGCTGGCTGCTGCGTCCTCCGGGGCTGGGCCCGCATTCGGGGGGGCGTTCCTTCCCTTCCCCTACATCCTCAGGCTTCTCTGTGCGGACGTCCTGTCCCCACCTGAGCCTGCTCGGGTCTGTCCCTGCCTCTCCCGCCCCGTGACGCGCCACCCGCCCTGACCCGGCCCGGCGGCCTCCGCCTCAGCGCCTTCCCTGCTCCGCCGAGGCCTGGTCTGCCTCCGCGCCGGCCGGGTGGAGACCCTGGGGGGCAGGCGGACGTGGCCGTCCCGTGCCCTCTGAGCACCTGCAGCTGCGCCTGCTGTCCCGTGACTGGCATTGCTGGGCGCGACCTGTGCTGGCCTCCAGGTCTCCCTCCGCCCGGCCGCCTCTGACTCCTCTTCAGGTGTCAGCCCGGACACCGCCCCCCACGAGGCCTCTGCGCCCTCCGGTGCCCCTGGCCGGCCCTGTCCGCGCCCCTCCCGGCCCCGGGCTCTGGCGTCCTCGGGGACGTCCCCGGTGGTCCGCACAGGCCGGCACTCGGCAGCGTGGGAGTGAAAAACAGCGAGGCCGTACCTGCTCGTGTATTTACCCGCTGAGGGGCTTTCCCACCGAGCCGGGTGCGTACGGAGGCGTGGAGAGCCCGCTGCTGGCACGTCGCCCCGTGCGCTGCGTGCCGCTTTCCGGGACCGCCCCCTTCCCGCGGACGCTCCGTCTGCAAACCAGCGGAGAGCCCCGTGCAGCCTCCGGTCCCTGCGGCCGCCTCTGCTCTGGCAGGGTGTGTGTGGGCCCACAGGGACGATCCCCCTCTGGGTCCCCCGAGTCTGCCCCAGTGGCTGTAATGACGTCTGTGATACCGTTCCCTCTGTGTGAGGGAGCCCCGTCACAGGTACGACGTCCTCGCATGCAGAGCCCCGGGGATTACGGCGGGACAGCGTCGGAGCCCTTTCACGGCTCGGCCTGGCACCGGTGAGCCGTGGTTGAGACCTCCTGTGTCTCGGCCACTGGGTAGCAGGGACAGACTTAGAGCGACACCCTGGGAGCAGAGCAGGTGATCTCTGAGCCACCACGCGGTGCTTCCTGCTGACACGTGGTCCAGGAAGGCCGCGCCGGGAGAGCGGACAGACCCCTGACCAGGAGGCAGCCGTGCAGAGTCCGCGGGAAAGAACCTTGTAGGCCCAGAGGAAGGGGTCGTGCCCTGGGGGCTTGGCGGCGGCCCGGCGTGTGGGGCAGAGGCAGGGACGGCCGGAGCGGGCACTGGAGACGAGCCCACTGCCAGACAGGCTTGCGGCAGGAGGCCAACATGGAAGCTTTGCCTTCAATTTTCAGTTTCTGCATTAACTCAAAAGCAGCTAAAATGACATTTGAGAAAATACTAGATAAACTATTCTTTTAATTGAGCGGCTTTGATGTTCTCGCCTACTTAATGTTTTCTTGCCTTACTGCGTAAGGTGTATTAGCAACATTTCGTGTAAGCCACGGGTGCTCTACTTTTATTTCCAGATGCTTCTGGGAGTTGCAGTAGCTTTCGATTCAGGTTTTATTTTGGGTCTCGCTGTGGGGTACATTCGCACTAGCACTCTGTGTAGACTGCTCAGGACGCTTTCCCTGTGTGTGCCCGCGGGCGCGGCGTCGCGGGGGGCGGGGGGCGGAGGGGGGCGCTCACGTGTGCGCAGCGTCCAGGAGGGCGCTCACGTGTGTGCGTCCCCCCAGGGGAGCGGCCGTTCCACTGCACGCTCTGCGAGAAGGCCTTTAACCAGAAGAGCGCGCTGCAGGTGCACATGAAGAAGCACACGGGCGAGAGGCCCTACAAGTGTGACTACTGCGTCATGGGCTTCACCCAGAAGAGCAACATGAAGCTGCACATGAAGCGGGCGCACAGCTACACCGGTAAGGCCCGCCCCCGCCTGCTAGGCCCGTCACCACCCCCCCCCCCCCCCCCCCCCCCCCCGCCTGTGGCCCGTGGCCCCTCCCCTCCCCGCCCGCCACGGCCTGTCTCCCCCCTGCCCCCCGCCCCCACCACCACGGCCCGTCTCCCTCCCGGTCCTTGGTGGCCTGCACAGCACCCGGCTTTGCCAGGGAGGCAAGGGGAGCACATGGCCTCGCCACGGCCACCGTGGACACTGCTAGCTGGGCGGGAGGCCCGAGCTGGAAACGTGCAGGCGGCCCGTGCTTCTGTGTCTCGGGATCATGGTTGTTAAGGACAGCGGGGTCCGGGAGCCAGCGGGCCGGGCCTTCACCTGGGGCGGGGCGTCCAGAGAGGGAGCCTTTATTGTCACACAAACATTCTGTGCGCCTCCTCCTGTGAGGAGGCCGTGCCCGCCGTATTGGTGGGATTCATGATTAATCGCTCACCACGGCCCGCGTTGATGTAACCGTCCGGCAGCGAGCGTGCACGGCAAGGGCCGTTCATTCACATTCCGAGAGCGGAAGTTGTCCCCCCCGTAATTATTTAAGCTGCAGCTCAAATGATTTTTCCAGTGGGACGGAAAGCAAACCAATTTAGAGATCTCTGGTCTCCGTTTGATGGTCTCTGTGCAAAGGTGAGTAGCCGCGTGCCGCTGGCCGAGCCCCCGCCTGCTCTTTCCCGTCTGTGCTGCAGGAAGTGTGCAGGAGCCCGTGGCCCCGCAGGAGCCCGGAGCGGAGGAGCTGAGCCGCACCCTCCAGCTGGAAGACGTGGTGCAGGAGGCCGCGAGCGAGTGGCAGGCCTTGGCCGGTGTGTTCTGACGCGCCCGTCCCCGCCTGGAGGGCCGTCCCTCGCGTCGCGTGTCGCGGAAGAACAGAGCGCTTGGAGTGTCCGTGTTGAAGCTCCAAGTGTCAAGGATGTTACCACCGCGGTGTTTCAGTTATAAAATTATCTAAGAATCATTGTCGTTCAGAGACTGAGAGGAAAAAACCGGGGACGGTGTGAACGCGGTGCCGTCATTTGTCTACGAATCATTGAGCTCAGGTACTACGATAGGTAGTTTCCCCCTCTACTCGGTGGCCAGTGCATCTAGTTAAACAGAACTTAACTGGATCTCACTGTCCTCGTGGTGTGACGTCTTTGTATTGGCAAAGGCGAAAGTTACCATGGAAAAAGTAAGATAGTTTCCTTCATGCTTTCTGTCGTAAGAAGCAGAGCTTATAAAACACACATAAAATAGGTGCATGAAGTTCGAAAAATGTCAGAACACACAGGGAAGTTTTTTCCATTTCTTTTCCTCTGTGCATTTTGAAGTTAGAAATGGACTGTTTTTGGTCTACCGTAGTAAGTTAATCTAACTAGTTCCTTGAGAGCCGGCTGGACCAGTTCTCTCCGCATTACGTTTGTCTAATCATTAGCTACAGGAACACCGCCTCGGGGCAGAAACCTGGGGGGCTGTAAACCCGACGCCGAGAAGGATTAAACCGTCCTCACGGGAGGGGCCGCACTTGCTTCTTTAGTCGACATCCAGGTACGCGGGTTAGACGGTTGCAGAAAGCACAAGCCATACGTCACAAGCAGGGAAGGGCAGAGCTGGCTCCCGGGAGTGGGGGCGCCGTGGCCCTGCCCACCCCGACGCCTGAGAGGTGCATTTGTAGATTAAAGGTAAGGACCGTACGAGCCCCGTGACTTTCTCTTCACGCATAAGCAGGTGTATTTTTTATTTCAGGGAATTCTTTACTATCATCAATGGTGCCACATTGAACACGTCCCAAACCAAATCCCACCCCGTGCGGGGGGCAGTGTGCGTTGCTCCTACAGCATTCCAAAGATGGAAAGTTCTTTACTTCATGTGAATTTCTCCTTCAAAGTTATTTATATGTTCTATATATAAATACATATGTACATACGCAGATATATGGGCCTCTGTGTGGCTGAACAGTATATTTTGTAAATAGAAGCTCTAGTCCCCAGATTCCAGAGAGAGCGTCAGAGTTTTTAGCTCCCTGCGAGCACTTCAGATCAGTATTGTATTCGTTCTATTCACAAATGGGTATCTTTTCATTGTAACGTAAAGGTGGGGTTGCTTTGCTTTTGGTTTTTTCTTCCTGAAAAATAATTGCTTTTATTTTCTCTCATTGCCTCCCTGGTTTCAGAAGAGAGCAGTTTTATTATAAATATTGTATGGACTTTGTATATTAAGAGACGGGCTCATTTCAGATTCCTGAAGAAAGAGACATTCTCACTGTTATTTTTTCAAAGGGCATCTTTTGATTTTTTGTTGTTGTTGTTGTTGTTCACTTTGGGCATATGTATATAAGTAATATTGATGGTGATATAAGAACTTTTGTTATGTGAAAATATTTAAGTCAGAAAACTGTTAAATAATATTACTTTTTTTTCAAACTGCTTTGTGTATTGTATATTTTTTTAAGGGAAAAAAAGCCTTATTTGACTTATTCTTGTGATACTGGACTTCTGTATCCTGAGGTTCTCCTTGAATGTCGTCGTGTACCGGCAGTACTCCATATATTCGGAATAATTGTAATTGTGCCAGAGTTTTAAAGATTCTGCTTTTAATGCACTTTTCTTTTATAATTTTGTATTAAAATATTTTAGAAATGTTGATTAATTTTGGTGAACAGAGATCTCCAAAGTTGAAATTATTGCATTTAAAACATGTTGTTCTCGCTAGGTTATTTATTTTGGTTGTAGCATTAAATGTCATCTCTCAGGACAGTGTCTAAAAGGGTTTGATTCCTACTTGTACAGAAAGCGTAGTTCAGTGAACTGTATTGGTGAATTGCCTGTTTACGTAAGGCCTTACCAGGTGAATCTAAAGCCTACTTTTATTTTCGTCAAAGAAAATGAGGAACAATCTATCAATAATTCATTTTGTGAGTTTTCTCGATTTATTAACTCAGCAGGCAAACACAAGACATTAATATATTATTTTTATTTACTTCCTAGTTATAAAAGCTGCTTCTTTGCAAAACATTCCTTGAAAATATAAGGTTTTGTAAAGACATAATTTCACTTGAACCTTTGGTGGAGTACAGGTTGATCTTTATATTTTACTGGTTAATAAATGTCTTCTGACAAGAGATTTCTAGCCTCCTGCATAACCAGGGTTTTGAGAACAGATAACTGTATTTTTAGAAATATCTCCTCATAGCGTACCTGCTTTGGAATAACAATAAATAAAAAATGAAGTTAGGAAGTGTGATTAATTTTTTTCTTTTAAAGTATTTAATACGTAATAGTTTGGCACATGAATTAATTCCAAGTTCAGATCATTTTTAACAGAGCAGAACTTTAGCGATCTTTCCCTTCCCCTCTGTGAAGGCCAGACGACGAGGACTTAACCCCCCTGGAAGGTCCCTCTGAGGGGCTCCAGACCTCACAAATCAGGATGTGGGTCAGTGACAGGCGCACCATCCATGTGAGCTATGAATGTCCCTCCTGTTGTCCGTTGTCTTCATGATTGGCCACCTTAGACGATCCCCTGGTCACTTGGGTCCCTCTGGAAAGTGCGTGACTGTCCCGAACCCACTCTGGTGGTGAGGGGAGGGTCCGGGAGCACTCATGTGAGCCTAGAGGGTGACCTGCCTTTGCACAGACACTGAGAACCAGGGGATGCTTCCTGGAGCGGGCAGGCAGCCAGGGTGTGGCGGGCGTAGGGTCCCGTCCCCTGGAGGACACAAGGGTGGTCCTGTTTTCCCAGAACAATAGAGTAAAATAAAAACATCTCTTCAGAAATGTAAACCGAAGTGTCCCTACCCTGGGCCCTCCTCTGTGGGTCCCCCAGTGCTTGCACGGGTCGGGGGGAGGGGGGGCAGACCCCACAAGGGACTGGGGGAGACGCCTGCCTGGCTGTTCGGTGCAGACCCGACCCCCCGCCACCCAACGCGGATGGGACGGGACCGTCTGTCCTAATGAGGAATTCCCACTGACTGCCCCGTCGGGTTTCTGTTCCGTGCAAGTGCGACATTGAATGGGGCAGCGACTCTAGTTTGGTATCCTGTGCTCCCTGCCCCATTGCCTGTAAGGGAATGTGAGCTTGGCCTTCACGATTATACCCAGCTCTCCCATCTCCTCTGAACCCCCCGTGGAGCATTTATGTGCCAGAAATGCTTGCGCTGGTACACGTACAAGGTTTTCTTAGAAGTGTGAGTAGGTTTCTGTTCTGCGCAGACAAATATCTGTAACTCATGAAGGTGCACACTTTTGACATTAAATGATCACTCAGATTTATGTAAGTAACATCTTTGAAAAAAGATACGTAGGATACGTAGGTCTGCTTTCTGGGTGTTCTTTTTAGAGACTTCTCATGCCTGCTTTTTTGCCTTTTTTTTATCCCCAGAAGTTTATTTCAAAATCATTATTGTGTCCCCACCACCACCACCAAAAAAATAATAATCCAAGGGTTGGTCATTGCTAATCTATTCTTTTTCTCAAATCTATGTAAAGTGAGGCAGAGATGAAATTATATAATTGGCACTTTGTAGTAATCTAGGTTTTTTTTTTTTCTCTTTTTGCCACTGAATCCCTATTCATGCAACGTAGGGGTTTGGGTTTTTCGAACAGAATTTCAAAGGTGTTGACATCCAGGGCCTCTAGATCTTTGCCTTATCCTAATGAAAATCAGGTTTTTAAAACCTGCTTTCATTTTCACTGTTTAAAAAGTGGAGCCACCCCGCCATGTCTGCGCATCTCTGGTTAAAGACGTTTTCTTTGCCTTGGTAAGTTTTGTAAGTCAAGTTTCTCTTTGTCACTGTTGACCTGATCTGAATGGACTGCCCTTCCTGAGGCGTGTGCGCACGTGTTGCACACACACAAACACACACACACACAGGAGCTCACACTCCCTGTCGTATCCCTGCCCTTCACATAGAGGCGCTATGGTAGGTTCTCATGGATGATGAATAAACTATTTGAAGCACTAAAAAAAATAAAGATTACGTGGCAGGAGCAATAGGCAGTCACCTTAAGAAATTTTGCTATTTAATCTTTTTTACATGTAATGCTTTACCACATGAAGACTTTTGTATTAAATCAGGGTTTGTAATCTATTTGACAAATCCTACAATGACATTGTGATTCACTCTTGATTCACCAGTAAAGAAAAATAAATTTTTTTTTTTTATTTACAGAAGAATTTTTTTTTCTACCCTTCAAAATTGTCCCATGGTCTATTTATACATTGGATAATATTTATTTAATCCAATTTTGTATTAGAAATGGATAGTTCTGCCAAAAGCCACTGTGCTGGCTTTAAGAAGAATAAAAATAGTTCTGGTATTATTTTAAAGCTCCTGTATGTTCACATTTTTGGGGTTCGGGGTGAGTTACGACTGTTTTAAAGATGGATGTATTCTGTAGGTAGCGTTTTCAGCAAGGGTTAACCCAACACAGCGACGCTGGATTTGCAATGAATTGAGATCCATGGGGTTTGAAGAGTGTGAGCGGGTCTTCTTTTCTGTCCTTGAGGATAACTGTTCATTTTCTCTCTCGCACAAGGTACTTGGGAGTAACAACAAGGAAATGAAACGCCATCACGGTATCACTGTGTCTGTTCGTGAGCTGTGTGGGGTGTTAGACTTCCTCAGAAACACCAGTGGAGTTCGTTTATATTATAGCATCTAATCCTCTATTTAAAGATCTATTTCCAGGGGCGTCTGGCTGGCTCAGTCGGTTGATTGTCCTACTCTTGGTTTCGGCTCAGGTCGTGATCTCACGGCTTCGTGAGTTCGAGCCCCTGCTTGGGATTCTCTGTCTCTCTCTCTCTCTGCTTCTCTCCCGCTCAGCGGTCTCTGTTTACCTTAAAATAAGTAAATAAACTTTAAATAAGTAAAGATATATTTGCAAACTTTTAGAAGTTGGAGGTTTATGAAGTCCTTGTCCTGTTGAGACGACAAACTGAGGATATCTCTGTGCACCTTGTTCCTAGCACGGAGTGGAGGCTCCATACCTTGTTGGACTGAACTACCTAAAATGATTTTGGGTTTTCTTTCCTGGACTTCTGTCGGAGGGAATGGTGAGAAATTGACAATTCTTGTTTGTCGGAGGAATATTGCTCTAACAGGTTTTAAAATGTGATGGGTGGGGGGAAGGGACTTTTTAGAAAGAATTCCCAGCTTCTGGAAGATCTGCTCTCTTCCAGAGAGACAACAGTGGTCGTCTCCACCGTTTAAAACGCTTCTCCAGATGCATTTTCCCGGGCCGCTTGGCTCTCTGATGATGTAAGAGTCTTTGTGTCCAAACACAAAGGCATGAGTTCACAAAGCTTCCTGTGCGCCAGCAAAGCTGAGGGGCAGGGTGACTTGGGACCTCGGGTCAGACCGGTCCTGGGGCTGATGGCTGACCGTGTCGTCAGGACACTCCGTTAACTTCTCAGGGCCTGTCCCCTCACCTATAAAGTTAGTTGTTCTCAGTTAATGAGCCGTCACGGGTGGGAGACCACGCTCCGCAGGTGCCTCGTTCCTGAGCGTCCTGGGACACGGTGCTCTCTGCCTTTGACCCAGGATCTTTCCGAGGCTGTTCGTGTAGGACGCGGACTCTGGAGCTGGGGAATCTTCAGAGCAGAGCCATGCTTGTTTCCTGACCGGTCTAATCAAGACGTGTCTTCCCCTGGGGCCAGGTCAGGCCAGCTGGCTGCCTTGTATAAAAGCCCCGGGTTCCCTAAGCCCGGGCTCCTCTCCTGCACCACCGTGCCCTGTGCGTGCGGGCATCTCCTGGCCCACTTTGGGTCGCCCTGTGGGAGTCGGGCGTGGGGATATCCGCAGAGAGGCTGATGCCCTGCTTCCCCCAGTGCTGTGACCGGTCACCCCCTTTCTCTCTGACCCAGGGGCCCTCTGCCAGCGCCCAGGAAACTGGCGTCTTGGGAGAAGTTCAGATGCATCGCGGCTGCCGGTGCTACGTCGTCCGATAACTCGGGAGGCCGTGAAATGTCCCTGGCTCGGCTTGCTCTCTGAATGGGAATTTTTATTACAAACGTCAGTGGCCAATTTACCCCACACCATCCACGATGCCGTCCCCGTCACCGAGAAGCTGTTATTGTCACGTAGCACCTTTGAGGTATTGGCTCTTTTTAGTCCTTCAGGAAGAAGTGAAATGTGGAAACTGTCTACACCCACACACACTGCTTCACACTCTCTACCGACAAACACGTTTCCCTGATTCCATTACCCTGGATCAATCAAGAGACACGGTCCTATGCCGCCACTCTTGTATCAGAACCAAGTTACCCTGGTAACCACACTCCCTGGGAAGACGGTCCTATGACTCACGCAGAGCAGCTCATCTTGACGTGAGGTCCGCCAGTTTCTTGGTGGCTCTGTGCCAAGTGGGACAACAGCTGGCCACCTGCCCTGGGGCGCTCTTCACGGCGCCCTTTTCCTGCTTCCCTTGGGGTGATCTTTCTTTCTCAGGTTTAATGACCCACCGTCTTTCTTTTGTTTGTTTTTTTTTAATGTTTATTTCTGAGACAGAGACAGAGCAAGGGTGGGGGAGGGGGAGAGAGAGGGAGACACAGAATCTGAAGCAGGGTCCAGGCTCCGAGCTGTCGGCCCAGAGCCTGACGCGGGGCTCAAACTCACGGACTGTGAGATCATGACCCGATCCGAAGTCGGACGCTCAACCGACTGAGCCACCCAGGTGCCCCTAAACACTTTCCTTTTTAAAGTTTTTTTTTTTTGTGAGAGAGACAGAGCGTGAGCAGGGGAGGGGCAGAGAGGGAGAGAGGGACACAACCTGAAGCAGGCTCCAGGCTCCGGGTTGTCGGCACAGAGCCCGACGTGGGGCTCGAACTCACGAACTGTGAGATCATGACCTGAGCCAAAGTCGGACGCTCAACCGACTGAGCCCCCCAGGCGCCCCATAATGACCGACCGCCTTTGTCCCTTCTGTGTAACCCTGCATTTCTGAAGCGGTTTCAAACTTCCATACGAATTACAGGAAGGGCACGGACAGTACCGCCCTCACGCCAACAGAGGGCTTCAGGCTCCCACCTACCCTGACCTTTGGGTCGGAACTGCTCCCCCTCTGGCCGCGGCTCCCATCACGGCGACATTTCTGAAAACCGGGCCGGTCATGCAGGAGGCAGCCCCCCACTTTCTCCCCCAGCGTTTCTTCGTGACGCACCTTTGGTCAAGACATCACAGATGTGATGCTGTGTTCTCGTGTGGCTTTTTAAAACTTACTTATTTTGAGAGAGAACGGGAGCGTGGGGCGGGCAGCGAGAGGGAGAGAGCATCCCAAGCAGGCTCAGTACTGTCAGCACCGAGTCTGACACGGGCTTGAACTCAGGAACCGTGAGTCAAACACTTAACCGATGGAGCCACACAGGCGCCCCATTTTATTTTTTTAGTTTCAAAAACCTGTATTACGTGTCCGTTAAGATGCCCCTGAAAGAATACCATTTTCAAAACGTGCCTGTCTGTGCACGAGTTTCACAATTCGTCAGTCTGAGGGTTGGGTCCGGAGGTGGAGAGGAGAGGGGTCGGTCCCGGCCGAGCAGGGCGGCTTCCCCGTTCATTCTTGGGGGGGTTCGCACGGCACCGGGCCTGGGGCCCCTGGAGAAGGGCTCCCGCAAGCATCCCAGAGTTGGGGGGCTTCCCTCGCTAGCCCGCAGGCGTGCATAGTTTCTCACGGCTGAGGCACTAGGGAGTCCGGGATTTTAGTTAAAAGCAAAACAAAGCCAAGTGAAAACTCTGGCTTGTCTTTTGGAAACAGAACTTCTGTAACCCACAGCAGCTAACACACAAAATTTCCCAAACCCCTTATGGTTGTTGAGGCGTCTGTGTGGCAAGAAGTAATTTCTCAGAGTTTCTTCAGCTCACGTTAACAGGTGTTTACTCTGGCAAAACAACGAAGTGTAAATATACTTCAACAGGCTGTTCAGGGACAAATTGAAAATTCTTTGCCTTGTGAGTGAGCAAACCAGTGCCCTAACCATGACCTGTGTTCCACTTTCTCTTAACGGAAAGCCGTCCGGTGATAACACACTGACCGGCGGCTCAGCCCCTGCTCAGCAAGCACTCTGACACGTCGCCTCCGAGACGCGACTTTTGCTCTGTTTGGCTCGCGGTCCACAGACCAGAATAAAGATAAAGTAAGACACCCGTACAAATATCATTAAAAGTTTATTATTTTATTTCAATATTCAAGAACAGTGTGTACTTTCCATGAGACCCCCCCCCCCCCATCACAGCGCACGCTGACGGGGTGCGTAGCCACGAAGAGAGATCACTCGGTCAGCAGTCGGCTCAAAGATGTCGAGTGTGTGTGTGTGTTGAGCAATTTGGAGGTTCTGTTTCTGGAATTTTGTCCCTTTTTTCTACCCTCCCCCCCCCCACCCTCTCATCATTGAGGCTAGGAATTAATAGACACTACATTAAACCCACACCGAGCAGGAATTAGGACAGGATTACGCTCACTACTCCTCATCTGGGTTCTAAGGGGGCGGGGGTGCCGGTGTGGGGCTCTTTGGAAGGCCTGTGAGAGATACGCTAAAATCAAAAGGTGGGGTCAGTATGTTAGGAGGGGCGCACAGGAAAGGTCAGCTCGCGTTAGAAGAGACACAGCTCAGAGGAGTCCCCCTCTCTGCTCGCACGTCCGGGTCAGCGATTCGGGAAGAGAACCCTCCGAAGCCTACCGACTACGCACGTCTGTGTCTGGGATGCGGGTGGGCGGGACGCTACCCGTCCTCCCAGGGTTAGTGTCTGCTGTGTGCCGTGCCGTGGTAAGCATACCGCCGGTCACCTCCCGCAGTGACCAGGGTGACGCCGTGAGGCCACCCAGAAAACTCCTCCAGTCCCGCTCAGACCCTCCTGCTGGGCTCTGGGGGGAAACAGGCGGCTCGCGGGGGCCGCTCTGGCTCCCGCCGCGCCATCACCTAATGTCCAAGAAGACCCTGTTTCCTGTTGGGGCCGCAGCCCAGCCCAGGTTTGCCTCCCTGTTCCCCTCTCCGCCACGCCTGAATTCCGCCAGCCGGCCGTGGTGGGCAGCCGCCCCCGCAGGCGCCCCCTCTGCGCCCACCACATGGGACTCTCCACAGCTGCCCGCCCGCACTTCACATACCGAAGCCCCCTGTGCCGCTCCCGACTGCCTAACCCTGGAGGGAGAGTGAGTGTGTGTTAGGAGGTGAGCAAGGGCAGGGGAAGAAACCAAAGGAAGCTCGGATCGACAGTCCTCACCGCCCCGCACGTGTCTCTGTGTCCACAGCAGCGTCGCCACGGCAGCGCCCGGGAAGCCGAGGGATGCCGAGTCAGCAAAGCGAGTCCGAGGACGGAGGGTGAACTTGGAGGCGCGCCGTGCACCCGCACCACAGTGCGGCGGGGCCGCGTCGCAGGGGGATGAGAGTCCCAGGGCGTTTATCTTCAAACTCAGAGTCGCCGTTTAATTTTCCGTCTGCGTCTTCTCCATTTAGCTGATGGCCAGAAATTGCCAGTAGGATGCGGCGTGCCTGCCCCTACTGTGTGCACAACTCAACGGGCATTAGGCAAGGGGGGTTTGCTACAAGTAGGTAATTTATGTGAACAGTATTAAAATCTTAAGGCAGTTATATTAAGAAGCTGAGGACGGGATTCTATAACAACCTCGAGGCAGGGCTTCAGCGTCTAGCCATGGGTGATCCGGAACGACTGTCTCTTCCTCCCTGGGAAAAGGAAACACGCAGTTAGGTGGCTCGTACGGGCAGCCTCGGGCACGCGTCCCGCTTGGGCGGAAGCCGGGCCACAAACCAGCCGATGCGGGCGCTAATGCGATTCTCAAGCGGGTAAGATGCTCAAGTGCCAAGTGCGATTCTCTTACACGGGGTAAACTCACTCGACCTCCTGCCCAGGACACAGAGAGCCGGTGCCTCATGGAACGCTGCACTTCTGGGGGCGGAAAGCTCACCCACCCCGTTACCGTGCACTGACTGAGCCCTGGTTGTCTCCGGCTAGAGATTCTGGGGTAACTGAGGCAGGCGTCTGCAAACAATAGGGACAGCTTCATCTTGGAAGAGATTTCAGTCCCGTGAGCACACCTGCCACTGTGCCCACCAGGCAAGGGCCAGACCCTGCAAAGTCATCCCCAGGAACAGTCCTGTCCGCGCTCTGCCCTGCCTCACCCATAAAACCAGCTGCCCAGAGGGGTCGTCCGTAGACTCGGACATCAAGGTCTTAAAACCACGAACGGACGTATTTTCCGGACGAACGAAAACCCGAACTGGCGATCGCTGAGGCGGCACGCAGCTGTGCAGAGACCAGTGGCGGAGAGGGGGCTCGGTTGAGGCGTTAGCTCCCCAGGAGACGGGGCCATTTGTGGGTCCAGATGCCACTCAGACGGACCCGGGGGAAATGTACCTTTCTTTTGGCATTCACATTTTTATTCAAGGTTTAGGCTCTTTGTCCTTGGACTCCCCTTTTCTTCTTGGATTATGAACGAACAATTAAGTCACCTCTCAAAGATTTCCTTGAGACTGCGAGCCCCCAGAAAGCAAGATATACATGAAACATGCTATTTGCCCAATGACACGTACACTGAGCCCACCCTGACCTGTTCTAATCACACGTTTGCCACGTGGCCCGACAGTATCAATAATGGGAGCGCCAAAGCCAAAAACGCCTTATAAACGGCACAGTCAACAGAGTGAGGTGACGGTTCTGATTTGTCAGGGTTTTACGTTTCAACTCACTTGTGGGATTTTATGTTCAGAAGTGAAAACGTTTATGGAATTCTAGCCTCTGAGGTATCTGAAGGAGTCACCGGAGGGGGCCTTTCTCCTACACCTGAGCCGGGTCCTGGGGGCCAGCCCCCCACCCGTGTGCCTGGCTCGCCTTTGACCACCGGCCCTCAGCGCTGCCCTCGGGAGGAGCCATAACAAGTGCGCCCTGGCTTCACCGTTCCCTAAATTCCCAAGAAACCCACCTGCGGGCGTCCCTGTACAGTGAGATTTATTCCCGAAAAGCAGCAGAACCACTGCTCTATGGAGCAAAGCCCGTCCGTGCTGAGATGGACCAAGTTCCCCACACCCCTCGCAAGACCCTGGCGTGAGGCCCCGTCTTCACTTCCCGATGGCTCCTTCTGAGATGGAGACAACGGTGGACCTTTGGCTTTGTTTCCTATTGTCGTACCTGCAGCTTACGGAGTGTCTCCCGTGAGCAAAATCCATTACATCTGTTTCCTCTGAGGAGAGAGAAAGCCGATCCCACAGGCAGGGGTTCTTAGCTTCCCCGTTTTACAGTCGGAGGAGCCAAAGCACAGAGACGTTGAGTTATTTCCCCAAAGTCAGTCAGCCAAAGGCGGAGTCAGGTTTAGAGCCAGCACCCCTGCTGCGTGGGTCTCACGCTTTGCTCTCTGTCGGGTTTTTAGCACGTTTGAACCGACTGATGTCCAGCGCTTGGTCGGCCCTGGGCTCGGCCGAGTGGATGAGGCTGGCCTCACTAGGAGAAGGCTGGCCCGAAGCCGAGTCGTGGGCTGGGAAGGAATAGAACCTGCCGGAAGGTCCTGCGCCCTCTCCCCGCTTGTACCCCAGCGCAGGGAACTGTTTCAGCTGCGTATTTGGAAATAGCAAACTCCAATTACATTTTGATTCCGTTCCCTAACGACTGGGAGAAATACAGTGCTCTCCACCCAGTGTCCGACCAACGAGGAAGGAAACAGCACCACCGTGACTACCGTGAGGTCTCTGCCATCCCCCCCCCCCTCCCCGAGCCCTTCTCACTTCTGGAGGGATCGTTTTTAATCTGTCACCGCACTGCGGTGGCTCTTTCAGCAGCATGTGACGGTAGTCGGCCAGTTCGCGAACGTCTCATGTGGTAAAATCTGATCAAAGCCACATGAATTGAAATTGGAAGTTTCCCTGGGTCTGTACAGGAGTTTTAAAATTTCTAACCCACTTTGTACAAAAAGAAATCCGTAGGAAAAGTGCTGAACCTACAAAACCCAAATGAGCCTCAGGCTTGTGTTAGTCGTGAACCGTAAATGTGCAGGATAGACACGGGGCTCTCTCGGTGGGGCTGGTGACCGGGCTGGCACACAGGCACGTTCCTTAGACGGAGGTCCCCCTCGGCCCTCCCTGTCCCCCGGCCATTCCGTCCGCGGGATGAACAGTCACCACGCCGGAAAGCACAGGAACTGCTTACCCCGAGTGGGTACGTCTGCGTTTCTCCAACGAGGGGGAGGCCTTCCCATTGCACACTTCCGGGCTCCCACCCGACCCGGGGCGCTCTGGGGCAGGAAGCCTTGGGGGGAGCCCAGGAGCGGCGTGGGCACCGTAGGCAATTCAGACGCAGGCGAGGGCACGCCTGGCCAGGCTCTGGGCACCTAGGAAGTGCTGCTCTCCCGGACGCGGCTCTGGGTTTGTACCCGGGGCCTCCACACGGTGCTTTTCCTCACCTTCTCGTTGCCACATCTCAGAACTGAGCAAAGGCATCACGATGACCTCAGTTACTTGAATGTGCGGGGTAGGATTTTCTTCTTACTCAGATTTGCTTTAGAATTGACCTTGGGGAGAAGATCCTGCCTGCACTTTACCTGACATAAGACGACTTAGCAAGTCAGTTGGTGACCACTCACTTCACAGATTTGAGCCTTTTCCCGGATACGGCTGAGTTTCCTCAACCACAGTCCTGCCTCCCCTCACCTCTGTGTGGGCCCAGCATCCGCCGAATCTGGACTCGCCGTGGCGGGGGGGGGGGGGGTGGGGGGGTGGGGTGGGGTGGGATTCTACACGCACGCGCTCACTGGGCCGTTCCCGCCGCGTGTCCTGGCCACCGGGCACACCACTCCTGCGACCCCACGATGGCTATTTGGGCCACACGCCAAATTATCCCGGCACAAATCGTAAAACCTCGGCGTGTTACGAAGCCATCAGCAAGCTCACACAGGTCGGAGGCCTTGTGTCAACGGCGAGTCGGGTTGAGGAGCCTCGTGCTTGGCTGGCGGAGACAGAGCCCGAACCGGGCGTGACCTGGAGCTTTCGGGAAGCATGGGTCCCGCCTTTCAGCCGCCCGATCTCTCGGGGCGACGCCGCCGAGCCACGTACAGCAGGACCTTTTAATGTTAGATTAGCTTGTTCACTGGGACCCCTCGCGTGGTCTGAGGACAGGCGGAGACAGGCCGACCCCCTGTTCTCATCCGCGACCAAGAACACCGACGACGTGCAGTTTCCGTGGAAACACACGCCTCCCCCAGAATGTGACCACTGGCCTAAAGACACAAGGTGAGGAGGCCGTCATGTGGAATAAGAACCCGGGATGCTTTGTCTGCGATGGCTGGACGCCGCGGACGAGCGCGGACGGAGCAGGTGCGCCCGTGCTGGCGTCTGGGAACCAAGCCCAGGCCATCCCCCCGCCCTCTTTGGGGCGACCACGTCTTCTGTGTTCTACAGCAACGCTCGCTCACCTTTCTTTCACCCGAGAAAGATAAAAGTGAAATCTTTCACGATTTGTGGTTCTCTCGGCAGGGCGCTGCGGGCATCGTGGGGTTTTGCGCCTTTTCTGACGCCTTTCCTGCCGTGACACAGGAACCCTCTCTCTTACGTGCGGGCATCACACTTGTTCAGGTCGGACAAAGGGCGGACTGGGCCGCCTTGCAAATACTCGCGGCTGGTTGTTCAGAACCGGCTCTGGCGCCATCAAGCAAGGAAGGGGACGGCCTCGTCTGGACTCAGAGTGGAAACCGGCCCGTGGTGCTACTCTAACGAGAGTGTGTGACCACGCTGGCCAGAGAACGGTGCTCCCGGGGCCTTCAGTCAGCCTGGGGACTGTCCCGCACTGCCCAGAGGGGCGATGCGTCCCCGCTGGGGCCGTCCCTCTCCTTTTCCACGAGTGCTGGCTCGGCCACCAAGACCCCGCGTGGGTGCCGCGGACACCCCAGCCCCATTTTTACAGGTCTCTGCCAGACCCGCACGGCTGGCCCCTCGACGCGCACACGTAAAGTGTAGGTGTCATGGGACCCAGGTGACAAAGCCCTCGGGAGGTCAGAGGGCCCTCTGTGGGGGGAGCCCCGTGCCTCACCCGCGGTCTCCTCTCAGCCGGGAACCCCTGGGTGTGAGGCCAGCCCCGCAGCCTGGTGGGGCTCTCTCCCTGGAGCCGTGAGCAGCTCTCTGGGGGTGCGGAGGCCCGTGCCCCCCGTGGGCCCTGCCCTGCCTCTTCCCTGTAGCACCCATCTTTTTCCGTCCCCACCACGAGGACCCGCTCCTCTGGGAGGCTGTGGATTCCTCTGTGCGGGGGACAGTCCCGGACCCCCAACAGCACGCGGCAACGCTCAACAAGTCCCTGAGCCCGACGAGAATTGTGTGATCGCAGGGATGGGACGCTTGGGCAGCCTCGGGCCCCTGACTGGGCTCACGGCCTGCCCGTGCTGGGAGCAGCCCTGGGGGCGCAGACCAGTCACTGTGCCCACCCCCGGGGACAGCGGCTGCCGTCAGGTGGGTCCCGTGGCCGAGGCCCTCGGACGTCCGGCTCCCAGGCAGTTACAGCCCGTTCACGGCAATGTTCTTCCTGCCCTCCGGGACCGACAGTGAACCCGGGACGTGACCGTGAGCCACGACAGGGGCCGGGAATGAACAGAGGCCAGACGGGGCCCTCCCACAACCCAGGGGCAGGTGGAGGTCTGGATCCCAGCCCAGAGCGGGGGGCTGCGGGGCTCTCTGACCACCTGCTGTCCTTACTCTGTCTCCTCAAGTCCCGTCCCGGTGTCCGGGCCTTGCTGAGCTCAGGCGCTAACAGATGGTGGCCCCTGTGATTCCAGCGTCCACATCAGCCAGTGCGGCTGACCCCCGTGTGGCCTCTGGGGGGCTCCGCCTGATGCAGTGACCTCCCCTCTGTTCGCTCGGCTCCTACTCCTTCCCTTGGGCACGTGGGACCCTCTGCGTGTCCTCAGGCTCCCGAGGGAGCCCGGCCCAGCCCAGGGCTTGCTCACATAAGCCTGGAGAAGGCTCGCTGAATTGGCCAGCCTGGCAAGCTAGCCCCGAGGGAGAGGCGGTGTGGAAAGGCTGCAGGCCGCCCCAGGGTCCCCCACCCGCAGCCCCGACGCACCCCTGACGTTAAGAGGGGCTACGTTACCAGTTTGAAGATTTTGGAGAGCGTGCCCTGGGCGTCGGCCCCCTTGAATCCCTTGTGGGCTGCAGCTCGGCCCCCGTAGCCAAATCCCGGCTTCTGCCCCTCGGCTCCCTGCAAGAGACCAGACGGCTCTCAGGGCGGCGCCTGTGGGGCCAGGCGGGGCGCGGGGAGACCCCAGCACCGAGCCCCCCCCCCCCCCCCAGCTCCTCACTGCAGCGCTGGCCCAGCCCCGGCCCCCGTGTGAGGAGCCGTGCACGCAAGTGCTGTCACTGAAAGACCAGATCCCTTCCTCACACCGTGGGGCTTTCAAGAGCAGTGCAGTGCATCAAGCAAAAGCCTTCTCCCCCACGTCTGCGGAAGGGAGTGGCTCGTGTCCCTGGAAAGGAGGCTGCGGGAGGGATGGCACCTGTCCTGGGTGTGGGGAGGGGGTGGGCGGGGTCCCCGCCTGCTTCTTCGTGCAGACCCCTCACCCCTGCCCCCTCCTGCTAGAGGCCCGGAGGGTGCAGAGCTTTGCACTTAGCACTCTGCAAAATTTTGAGGCTCAGACTTTTTCTAAAGCACAAAGACAAGATCCACATTCTCTGGCCTCGAAGAGGCTCTCCCAGGAAGCACCACCCCTGGCCATGGCTTGGGTCCCTGAGCGCCGATGTGTGGCACCAGGACCAGAGTCCTCCTGGCGGCCCTGGGATCTGGGACGGACGTGAAGAAGGAAATGGGGCGGGGCCGGCCAGCAAGCCAGGCACCAGGTTGCAGCCTGGGCGGTCTCAGCTCTCCACTCCCTAGCTGTGTGACCTCGGGCAAGTGTCGAAACCTCTCCGAGCCTCAGTTTCCTCTTCTACAAAATGGGGATAAACGGCCCCTCCTTATGGGGTGGTCAGGAGGCTCTGCTCTGTGAACAGAGCCTGTGGGCTCACGGCGTGTGTGTCACGAAGGGAGAAGCCAGCCCCTGCCTCCAGCTGCCAGCGGCCTCCCTCACGCCTCACTTCCGGGTCTGTGGCACAGGGCAGTGGCCACTGCCGGCTGAAATGTAAGAATATCTGTGTCCCTATGACCAGCTTGTTTTCCGACGTGCTTGACTTTCCTCTGCGATCGCAGGGAGGGGCTGGGGCTCGGGGTGTGGAGACACGGTGAGTGGGCATTCACGGTACACGCTCCAGCCTCAGGTGCAACACGGGGGCCAAGCAAGCCGCTGGGTGTCGGCAGAAGGTCACCGGCAGCCCCCCGGCTCTGTCGGCGGACAGGCCCCGGGATTTCACCATCGTGCCAACAGGACGTGGGAGACTCCGTGCCCCGCCCCCCAGGAATCAAGTCGACGGGACAAAACCACCTTCTGATGGAGCCCCCAGGACCCCGGGCCTCGGCCTACAGTCATTCCGACTTTCACAGACTGGGAGCCATGCAATCTGTGTCTTGCTTTCAAAGGTGCTGGAGACGGGGTCAGGCAGGGCTGTGGCGCCGCTGCCCCGGGGTCCAGACGTTTCCGCGGACATGCTCCCCGCACGGCCGCACACGGAGGGGCAGGCGGATGGCTAAAGCGTGCAGAGCCGAGCACAGACACGTGACGTGGCGGAAACCCGCACCCCACACGCCAGGGCTAAATCCTCCCGTCCCTGCGGCTTTTCCCCGAAAATGAAAGCTTGCGAGGACAAGATTCAAGCATAGGTTCTCAGATTAACAATCTGCTTGACTTTTCCTCCTTTCAAATTCTTGGTCACTTATGTCTTTAGGCAACCTAGAATTTACCGAGAAACACTCAGTGTAGTTTAGAAAGAGAATAGGGGACACTCAGAAACTGCAAGCGGGAAGACAGTCCTGTGGCTCGAGAAAACGGACAAGCAAAGGAAAAACGTGGAAGCATCTTGCTTTGGAAAAAAGAGAAATTGAATACACGTTAGTAGGAGCTGGAAGGGAGATGTGGAGGGAAGGGAAGGTCCTTTCGGTCAGCTGTTGGGCCGAGTGTGCGGGGAACGCCCAGAGGGACAGAGGTCCTCTTGCCCCGGCCACTGGCTGTGACAGTGCCCGGGAGGCCACGCCTAGAAAGTCGGGGGGCAGACCAAGGAGTTACGGGAACAAGAGTTCGTCCTTCCATGTCGTCTGTCTCCTGCTGGCAGAGAAAGTCACATGTCAATCGGCTGCGGGGGTCAGCCCATGTGACGGTCCTACACTGTGTCACCTTTCTGGCAAATTGATTAGCTCGGGAAGAGACTCAACTATATTCCTGTAAAATGGTGCAGCAAATATCTGCGTGTAATTCAACGTAAGAATGCATCGGACCGAGGCAGCCGCTTTGTGGAACCCCCCTACCCCTGCGGGCCTCGCCCTCCCCTTGCTCCCCTCCTCCTTACTGGTCTTTCTTCCCTCTTCCCTTTCTCTTTCTTTTTTTTAAGATTTATCCATTTGTTTATATGATGCTTCTTAATTATGCGCCAAGTAGAGGCAGGCTCTGTGCTAGAGAATCAGGATGTGTTTCCAGGATGGACATGACTCCCGGCCTGTAGGTTAGTGGCTTTTCTTCTCTTTTATCCCGAACATTACAACTTTTGTCAAGTAAGAACTCTACCTACCATGACTACTGAGTGGAGTCTGTGGGTTTGGTTAGACTCTACCCACAGCCATTCTAGGCTGGCACAGACACAAATTTCACTGGTGTCTGGAAGGTGGGCAAGCTGGCCGTTGGAAATCTTCACTGACACTTTGTTCTTAGTATTCAAAAGCCTAAAATTCCTCAAAAAGACTTTTCCTGGATGGCTTGATACCTACGCTGCGGCTGTTACCACACCATAGTCAAACCCCACATCTCGTGGCTCAGTTAGGCTGTTGTGAGTGTGTCACCGAAGGCAGCGTCGTATTTCCTCAACAAGGCGTCAACCCCGGGGGGGCAGGGGTGGCCATGGAGAGTCCTCTGGCCGCGGGGCCTCCCTCGGGCAGTGCTGCACGGACTCGTCCCCCATCCCCTGTGCTCCCATCCCTCCAGCACGGAGCCGCGCCCTCCCGGGGAGGGGCTCAGGTCCCGCGTGGCAAGGGGGCAGCGGCCCAGCGCTGGGTTCCCCTCGGGAGAAGCAGGTGGCCCCCCCGATGGCCGGGCCAGCAGGCTGGAAGGGGAAGAAAGGGGACCGTCGGGCAAAGGAACGGAGCCCAGCGCGGGAGCTGAGTGGCTGTGAGAGCAGAAAGGAGAGGCAGCCGCGTGGACATGCGCGTGTCACCTACCCAGCTAAATCTGCTGAGGGACAGTCCTCGCCCCTGTGTGACAAGAGAGAGAAACAGACGCTGTGATCAAGGCAGGAAAAAGTAAAGTCTTTTGGCAAACCAGAAACACCGGTCGGGATCGTGCTGAGCGGGTGAATCAGTTTTAGGACACTTGCCGCTTCCCTGGGAGTGGGAGGGGGGCGGCTGGGGGAGGGTCTGGGACCAGGTGGAGGGGGAGCGCGCTGGGGACCAGCAGCACCGAGTGACCGGCGGCCCCCGGGGCCTGTTCCGGCCGGGACCACGTGGTGAACATTCCGGGGTGAAGCTGTGAGTCCGGCCCTCTTCCGGGTACGTTTAGGGATTCCGGGGAAGGCCTACGCACCGTGGTAATTAACGACAACACGCGGAGGCCTTACCTTTCCTTGCGACGGAGGAGGTGTGCGCGGCGTCACCTACAAAGACACGCAGACCGGTGAGCGGGGCGGGAGCCTCCCTCCCTCCCGTGTCCCCGCCTTCCTGCTCCCGGGGACCTCCTGTCTGCTGGGGGCCCCCGGGGTCTAACAAGTCACCTGCTGGCTGCCTGCCCACCCCGCCCCCTTCCTGTCCTAGTTCGATGTCAGGGAACGAAACGGGAGCAGCTCGGCAGGCAGGAACCAGCCCTCCCGGGGCACGCCTGCTGCACGCGGGTGGAGACGGTGAGCCTCCTTCCCCACGGTCCTTTCCCGGGTGGGAGGTGAAGCGTCCCCCACTCTTCAGGGCTTCAGACGGCGCGCTCTCAGGTCTGCGGCTCCTAAAACTCGCTTGCAAAACACCGTCTTACAATGCCTGCTGCAGAAACGCTCAGGGTCAGAAGTGCGTGGTTTCGCTTCTGTTTTCAAACCTGAATTTGTCAGGGGCCGCCGGCCGGCTCAGTCGGCAGAACGTGCGACACGATCCCTGTGGGTTCGAGCCCCGCGTCGGGCTCTGCGGACGCATGTGTGATGTCGTTTTCCCCCCACGCCCTGACGGCCACTCGTCTTATCTCTTTGGTCTTGCTGTCCCCGTGGTTTGGCAAAGCCTGTGTCTTTAAACTAAGCATCTCGTAGCCCTGTAGTCTTAAAAGGAGTGAGTTCTGTGCTAGAACCCAAAATTCCAGTGAGTGGCAGAGATGGCCTGCCCCTCGTGATGAGGCCCAACTCTCACGGCCGGCCTCACCCCGAGGAGGAGGGAGACATCGCTGGGGATGTAGTCACGGCCCTTGTGGATTAGAGCTCAGGGGCCTCTGGGGACATACTCAGAGCCCCTGGGGGGTGCGGTGGCCAGCCCTCCCTGCCCCCCGTGGCTGGCACTTACGATGTTCTTAAAGAAGTGCAGTACGGGGTTCTCGTCTTGGGGCCGGCCGTGCTGAGACTTCTGGGGCAGGGAGCCATAGTGGGCAGTTCTCGCCGCGTGATGTCCATCCTGAAAGAGAGAGTATGGTGACCTCAGGCCGGGTTCTGCCTGCCGGGCCTCCCTGGAAAGCTGCCTCTCTCCTCCTCTGGGCATCTAGATTCTGTTAAAAAAATTTTTTAAACGTTTTTTATTTTATGTTTTGAGAGAAAAAGAGAGAGACAGAGAGAGAGAGAGAGAGAGCAGGAGAGGGGCAGAGAGAGAGGGAGACGCAGAATCGGAAGCAGGCTCCAGGCTCCGAGCCGTCAGCATAGAGCCCGACGCGGGGCTCCAACCCACGAACCGCAAGATCATGACCTGAGCTGAAGTCGAACGCTCAACCGACTGAGCCCCCCAGGCGCCCCTAGATTCTGTTTAGACCAGGACCTCACACTGGGAAGTGGCTGACCCGGCAGAGGACACTCCCGGGGCACCAGGGGACCAGGAGCATCCCGGGTGTCAGGCTGCAATGTTCTGGGCTGCGTCTCCATCACCGAGCCAGGGGCTGGCTCCCCAGAGGTCACATACACACCGCACGGGGGGGCGGAGTCCACCCACGACGGACACGGGGCAAGCCGGCGTTCATTCCCCAAGCTGCTGGCGTGGGTAAAGGAAAATACTCTGGAATTTTGGATCGGACCTCCACTAACAGCAGCACACCAGCCTGTCTCGGCTCCGGGGTGGCTGCATCGCGTGAACTAGCGTCTGTTTCCCGTCAGCGTGTCAGGTCACAGGGTCCCTGGGCCTCCGCCCCGTTTGGGACGGTCAAGTCTAGAGCAGAGGGAAGGGCCGTGGGGAGTGACGCCCGGGGCTTCCCCAGTCGGCGAGTGCTGCAGGGACGACACCGGACGGGGGCACCGACAGGGTAGGGGGAGGAGGGGGGGTCCGCCGAGCAGCAGCTTCCAGTGACCCCACGGGCCGAGTATTGGCCGCCTGTGCCCACCAGCAGGAGACACGGGCTCATCCCAGCAGCGTCAGCAACCCGGGGCTTTCCTCCCGCTCGCCCAGGGACAGAACAGGGCGAAGAAGGTCCGAGGAGTGGGCGCCAGACTGGCCCTACACCCGCGACGGGGATTTCCGTTAAAGCAAGTCAGACAAATGCGCTGGCGTCACTGGGGGCGCCGCCCCCGTCCGCTCTGTGCCTGTTGCACGAGATGACGCTTTCTTAGGAGACACGTGTCACCAGGACGGCTGCAGCCGGCTTCTGCAGAATGCAATGCCTTTGAGGGGCCTCCCGTAAGCGGCGCCAGCTGCACCCCCGACCGGAGTGGCTGGAGTGACAGGTGCCCTGTCCCCGGCACCTCGTTGCCGGTGACGTCTGAGGCTGTCCCCAGACGCCCCCTTCCCTGCCTCAGAGCACCGGGCCTGAAACCCCGCGGTCGCCCTGGCCTCCGGGAACAAGTCCTGTACGTCTCCCTTTCACATCTCTTGAATCCCTTCCCCTCCCCCGCTACTGACGTTAAAACAAGAGCCGTGAGCTCCTCCTCTGATTCCTCCCTCGGCAGCCCAGACCTGTGAACCTTTCCCTCCACTCCCACCCCTGTTCTCCCTCCACTCCCACCCCTGCTCTGCCTCACCAAATACGGCATCTTCCCTCTGGCTGGACATCTCGCTGTGCTGTGGACAAGGTGTCCTGTGCCCTGCCGGCCTGAGCAGACTGCTTAGGTCGCTTTCCATACAGAGCCTCACACAACGAATTGATCTTAAGTCACTAGGAGGATGGTCTGGGAATCACACGCTTCTTTTGTTACATGCCCAGTGAAGACTGACTTGACTTGGGCTCCGGGCTGTAAATTGTCAGCTGCACAAGTAATCTGAGGTAGTCACACAGTTACGACTACATCGATATATTTTTAGTGGCCTGGTTCTAAAATGACATTTAGCGAGTCATATTTCTATATACTAAGCAAAGAGCAGTTAAAGAGGAAAATTTGAAAACACTACCACGTGTAATAGCATCAAAGAAACAAAAAGTTACGTACAAATCTAGAAAAGCAAGTATAGGATCCCTCTGCTCAACACCAGGAAAGGCTGGAGGAAGAAAGCAAAGGAGGCTTGGGTGAGCAGAGAGGTGTACCATATTCATGGATGGGAAGACTCAACATGGTCAAGATGTCAATTCTCCCCAGGTTGCTCCACAGATTTAATGCGCTTCCAGTCAAAGTCCCAGCGGGGTTTTCTTTAGATGTAGACAAACTGTTTCTATAACTATACAGAAATGCAAAGGAACCAAAAAAACCAAAAAAATTGCGGAAGAGAAGAATAAAGTTCGAGGAGGCACATCACTTGATTTTAAGATTTCTATACAGTAATAGTAATCAAGGGAGTGTGGTGTTAGAGGAGAGAGAGACACATAGATCAGTGGAACACTACTGCATCCAGAAATAGCCCCCCCGCCCCCCGCCAAATATGATCAGTTGATTTTTGAGAAAGGTGCAAGACCGTTCAATGGAGAAAAGACAGTCTTTTCAACAAAATGTTATTGGGGCAACAGCTTCTCCATACCCCCCAAATGAACCTCAATCCCAAATCACACCTATAAAAAAGTTAACTCAAAATGGATTCTAGATCTTTATCTATAATGTCAACCTATAAAATTTCAGAAGAAAACCTAGTTCTTAGACCCAACACGCAAAGAACGGCCCATACAAAACGCTGACAAACCGGACTTGATCAACATTTAGAACTGTTGTTTTGCAAAAGACACCATTAAGAGAATGAAAAGTCATGCTACAGGCTGGAGAAAACACTGGCAAACCGCACATCTGACAAAGGACTTGAAAGCAGAACATACCAGCGTATGTTAACTCAGTGGTTAAAAAAAATAACCCAGCTAAAAACGGTGGACAAAATATGGAATTGACACCGCAGGAACCAGGATGGGTGGGGGGCCGATAAGCATGTGAAAAGATCCCCAACATCATTAGCCATTAGGAAAATGCAAATCAAAGCCATGGGGCGATACGGCTACACACGTATTACAATGGGGAGAATTAAAAGTACTCACGACACTAAGTGTTGGCGGGGATACGGAGCAACAAACGGTCTTGCATTGGTGGCAAGATTGCAAAAACAGTGCGGTCACTCCGTAAAACCATTTGGCAGTTTCTTATAAAGTTAACCATCTACTTCCCCTATGATCCTGCTTTGAGTGGTAGAAGGAAAAAAAAAATATTTTTGGAAGTGATTTTTTTCCTAGTATGGGTCACCATTTTTGAGGGGAAAAAGTAATTTAAGTCTTAACTGCAAACTTACGTTCATGAGAAAACGTGTCCACAAATGTTTCTTCACAGCTCAATTCATAATCCCTAAATCTGCAAACAACCCAAATGTTCATCAGTGGGAGAAAGGACAAAGAAAATGGCGCATCCATCCAGGGGAACACCACTCCCGCCATAAAAGAGAACAAACTTTGGATGCCTGCGACAGCTCAGAGGTATCGCCACGGCGCAGCGCTGAGCAAAAGACGCCGTTCTAGAAAAGATTTCCTTTCGTGCGATCTCATTTATGTGACATTCTTCTAACGATCAAACCACAGCGAGGTGAGCAGGGCGGCACGTGGCAGGAGCCGGGATGGGGGAGGGGACGGGTGTGGCGTGGGTACGACGTGGATGCAGTTGGGACTGTCCTGGGGTGCTGTGGCCTCACAGCAGCTACGCAAAAGCCCACCTGGCTGAAAATTCACAGAACTGGACGTGGCCAACGAGCGTCACTGTGGGTTAGTATCTAAACCAGAGGAGACCCGTCTAGTGGGGCCGTCACGACCAAGCCCGGCGTTGATGGCTACACGTTGCCCCTCCTTGCTGGGCGCCTGATCCCAGAGTCTGGCCTTCCCTCCACATGCAGCATCTCATTTCCAGGCCCGAGCTCTTGCTCCCACGGCCGCCCTTGCCGCGAAAGCCTTCACCTTCCACACGCGTCTGTCTCGAGCAACGTGGTCCCTTGAGGCTGCAAGACCTCACGTGCTGTCGGAATGTTCTTTCTCCGTCAGCATCTTACCCGTTCAGCTGGATCTCAACTTTGCGGCCTCGGCAGGGAGCATGCCACGGGGGTCGGGGAGGCCCTGGCACCAAGGCTTGTGTGATTCGAGCAAGCCGCAGCGTGCGCTGGGGCTTTGATTTATTTGCTCACACGAGAAGCCAGACGCACTGAGGGTCTTCCTCCTAGAATATTACCACCGGGCCCCTGAAGAGCAGCCACGGAAGGAAAATCGTTCTCCGGTGAGGTTTGTATCTCAGGGCGTTTCCTAAGACGCTAGACCTCGTGTTTAACCTCCTTATTTTTGGATCACTAACTAAAGAGCTTCTGCGGTGAGCACAGGAAGAAACGCCGAGAAACACACCCTGGTTGTCATGGTGATGATGCCCTCGCGCAGCGGTGGGGGTGGGGGTGCCAGCTATATCTGAGCCACCCGTTACATATGTCTCTAGTTGTGGTCAAATGTACGTGAAATTTACCACCTTTGCCAGTTTTGAGGGCACAGTGCAGTGGCCCACCCACTGCTCACCACCACCTGCAGAAGCTTCTATTGCCCAAGCTGAGACCCCGTGCTCATTAGACACTAAGTCCCCTCCCCAGCCCCTGGCACTCGCCCTCTACTCTCTGTTACCACGAACATGACTGTTCTCGGTATCTCATCGGATTTGCCCTGCTACGTCTGGCTTCCTTCACTCAACATCACGCCCTCAAGGCTCACCCACGTTGTCGCTAGGGTGAGAATTTCTTTCCGAAACTTTCAAGGCCGGATAACACTCTATCGCACGGACACGCCGCATTTAGTTTATCCGTTCACCCGTTGGCTGGCACTTGGGTTGCTCCCACCGTTTGGCCGCTGGTCCGACCGGATCTGGCGAGGCTGATGTGGTCTGGCCACGTTTCCGTGGCCTCCAACACCTGGCAGAAGGGACGCCCAGACCCAAACTCCCCCCACCTCCACAGCAGGAAGTGCAGCTGCCTGGCAGGGAGTCTGAGCTCGAGCAGGGCGCGCACCGTGACGAAGGCCCGTGGGCTCTGCTGGGGCGAGGGGCCCACCCGCAGCTGGAGGGCTATCTGGGCTGTGAGGCCGAGGCCCTCGAAGCCCTGCCCTGGCTCTGCTCAGGTCGTGGTCAGAGCATGGCACCTTTGTCCACAGAGCAGCGGGAGCCCCTGGGAGCCCTGTGGAGTCACTTGAAAGATAGCGGGGTTTGGTTATTCGTCATATTTTAGTCTGTGGGGAGCCTTAGCCCTCACCGTGAACAAGGGGACCTGTTTGCTGGGGCAGGACGGACGGGGAGGATGCTAGGTCTGCAGGAAAGAGGGGCAGCTCCCCGGGGCACGAGGGTGACCTGTTGGCCCCACGGTCCAGCTGGGGCCAGGCCGGTCAAGGGCGTGAAGGGCGGGGGCCAGGCGGCGGCCGCCGAGCGTCCCCTGTGGAAACCCTCCGAGTCTTGGGCCAGTGACTTGTCCGGTTTCCTCCCTCAGTCCCACTGGCCCACTGGGCCGGGGCTCCCTAACGGGGAACGGTTTTTGTCATTTAGTTTTTAAGACACACAGTAATTCTCTGATGAAGAACTTTTGTGTTCACTAAGGTTGAAAAGAAAAGGAGGCCAAACTGTTAACATTTTCCAGTTATTTCTCAAGACTGCTGTGTCCTCGCCCGCGTCTACCCCGTCCCGGGAGCTCGTTTCCTCCGTAGGAGGTTAGCGGGCAAAGGAGGGCATTTGAAGGTGGGCCACGGGCCGTGGGTGAGGGGCAGGGCAGCGGCTCCCCGTCGGCTGAGAGCCGAGATGCGGAGATGGAGGCCCTGGGAGCCCCACCCCACGTCCACAGGTCTACACCCCAGGCTAGGCCATCTCAACACGGTATCCCCGAAGCATGTGCCGCTGGACATTTTGGACAAGCGAAATTCGAAAAAAAGAATCTACTGAAAGCATTTCGGCTAACGGGCAAAATCATGCACACTCATATAAAGAAGTCAAAATTTGAAAGGTTGTAGAAGAAATTCTACCACTTAAGGATGACCCTCGTTTCTCAGTTTGGTGAAACTATGTTCAGACCTGGCTTAACGTGCCTAAACACAGCCACGCGTAGGTGCCCTGAAACGCGGTCTCAGAATGCACGGGTGCTACTGTGTTCCTTTTTCTATCTTTTTTGGCATCATGACCAATAACACAGCAACTCCTTGATGGCAAATAACGTCATGCTGAGAAATTTTAAACACCATGGGAGGGAAGCCAGGGGACAAAGAGCAACCATTTCATTAATTTTGGGGGTAAACTGGTGTTTCCATTAACCTCTGTCATCCTGTTGCTTTTGAAAAACAAACAGGATTTTCCCCCCACTTGGGATAATGTCCGTCACCAGCAGGGGGAGCTCACGTACTGGCTTCCAGGCCCCTTCCGCGTTCCGTCCAGACCTCGGGAAGGGATTTTTAACTGTTTTCCAGTTAGCCAGGGAGCTGGGAGTTCTTAAACTGACAAGTAATAACAGGAGATTAGTTTCCACTGACACATCTGAAGATCAATGCACATCAGGTGGGGTAAAGATTCGTTCCTTTGAATACAGCGCCCGGCTCCCGAAAACACGGAGAAGACATTAGTCTACACCACGTTTGCATTTGGATTTGATTAGAGACAAACTGATGGGAGTCATTCCCTCTCAGAAGAAAATGGTGTATCTTGAAAAAAATTAATATCACCGTGCCTGGGGTTTTGTGGTTAGGGAAAAAAAAGTTCTGGTTCTTTCTTTCTTTTCTGAGAGAGGCATTTAAAGTCGAGGGAGTCAGCCATCAGCATGTCAAGGAAGGGAATCATAGTGAATCCGTGTCTCCTGGCGGTCTGTGTGCTCGGCGCTCACGGGGCCTGGGCCCCGAGATGCACCTGTGTGTCCCCTGTTGCACCAGGCACAGCCCAGGGAGACTCGGGTCCCCCCCTCTCACGGGCCGGGCTGGGCCTCTCATGGCTGGCCTTTCTCTTCTGGACAGGGGGTGTCGCATGAGTGCAAAGGCGGAGCTGAGACAGTAGTGACAAATCACTAGATGCACGCGCACACATGAAGACAGCTAGAAGATCACCCACGTGTAGACCAAGGGCTTTGATTAGCCACGTGGTCGATGAGGAGCCCGTGTGAGGATCTGATCTTGCCGGTGCTTTACAGCCCAAACTTCACATTCTGGTGCGTCCAGCCCCCCGTCCCTGACGGTCAAGAGTGTTCACAACCACGCGACGACTCGGGATATGTTACAATATTAGACCATCTTTCAAATATCATTAAGTGCGGCCCGGCTTCCTGCGGATCGCACGCGTTGACTAACACTGCATCCGGTCCCTCCGCCGTTTACTCTGTCGTGTGCTAGTTCGGGGGACGTCGGCCCTTGGAACCCAGTGCGGACCTGACAGTGCGTGTGGCTGGCATCAGCCCGTCTTTCCTACATGACGGACAAGAAATGAGCTCGCTGCTCCTCACACCGGGCTCTCTCTCCTCAAGCCCCGGTTGGTGCCGAGACCTCCGACGTGCTCCCGGTCTGGCCCGTCAGCCGGCTCGCTGGTGTTCAGCAAACATCGGAGCCTGTGAAGAGAAGCCCGGAGCCGCCGGAGACCCCTTGCAGCGGCCTCACTCTGTGCTACGGCCCCTGACGTCCGGCGACGGTAACGGCAGGGACGCTTTTCTTGCTGGCACTTTGCCCATTACGTAAGTCACGCAAGTTCCAGGAGTTTCTCCATGTGTCCCCCAAAGGATTCGATTTAAAAAGGGAATTAAGACTTGCTTTCAAATATGGGGCGTATGATTCTTACGTTCACCCTCGTTGTTTCTGGACCAAAAATGTTGCACGGCACCCTCTGAACCAGCCACTCCGTTTAACAGGTGTGACGACCGGTACCCGAGCGGAAAAGGCGCGTGCCGGCCCGTCTCCTAACTTGGGAGTCCGGGGCCCGTGCCTGTGGGGTCGACGTGGGACAGAGGCTGATGCTCCCGACCTAACACTCCTCACGGGCTAGCCAGACGCCCCAAGGGAAAGGTAAGAAAGAAGAATAAATTTTTAAAACCTGGAGGTTTATTTGGTTTATTTTTGTTTAAGTTAGGAGACTTACCTTACGATAAGCTGTGAAGGTACGATGGGCTAGAAACAGAAATGTTCTCGTGTATAAGGAAAAATTAATGCGTGTTGATGGAGACAGTTAGAGGTGTCAGCTAATGCCCGGAGCACTGGGGACCCATGCCCTCCGCTCTTCCCTCCAAAATTGGTTCCTGCTTGTTTTGGCAACCGTGATGGCTGGGGACAAGGAGAGCAAGTCTGGTTAATGAAGCGGGATGTCTCTGCTTCGTTGTTGGTATAAAGGCTGCGGTTCTATGCACCGAAAGCTAGAAGCCAGTTCGCTCCCACTGTCCGTGGGAAGTTGCGGCTCCACACGAATGACGGTCTCATCCGCGTCATTCTGTTTTGTTCCTGTCACTGAAACCAGCCCACCAACCAGCCGTCCCACAGACAAACATATCTTGGATACTTACTCGTGTAGCGGACAGGGTCGACAACACGGAGCGCTGCCCATACCCACGGCGTGGCAGGGAGGACACTTACCGTTTAGGAGGTTTCCCCAGACATCTTGAGAGGGCGGGAGTAAAGGAATGTGCCCTTTGCTTTTTACCCCCAGAGAAATCTTTGCTTCTGTGGCGGTCTCGGAAAACTCAGATCCGGGGAGCCGCGTGGTTAATCCCTTTCCCCTGTTTGGAGCCACGGACTGTAATGGTGTCACTATTGTTCTGAGTGGCCCACACCTGAGCAAAACTTGGCATCAACGCAACGGTTTTCTCTTGTGAAAGTGGTCATGAGTCCTAATAGGCTCTTGCATACGATGTACTTTATACTTACGAACCGTGAACAGCATTTACTACGAACCCTGGATACTTTTCTGCCCCTTCTCTCGTACTTCACGCTTCTCCCACGGCGTGCACAAACCCTTTACGTCCACAAGCAATCTTGCTGAAATGGTTTATCCTCCTGGAGGACTTCCTGAAAGACTCCGTGCCTGAACAGCCTCCTCTTTCTATCCAAGACTCTTCCGTATACCTGCCCGGCCACACCTATTTCCTACCGTAAAACTGGCCTGTCCGCCCCCATCCCCGTCCTGTCGACCTCGGGGAGGTAAGGACCGTGGCGTCTTCCTGTCCCCACCGTGGCCACTGGCCCAGGTGCCGACCCAGGTGCCACTGAGGTAAGTGTTATCGAAGTTTGGGGCACAAGTTTGGGGACAAAATGACAGGTCCGACCAAGAGGTGTTCGAGGCGTCACCTTCGTCCCTTTCCGAGCGGGTCCCGGTGTGTGGGGCGGAATCCCCAGAGGCGTTGCTCTGATCCACACATCCCAGACTCCCACGGGCCCCAGGTGTTCCCAGAAACCACTGATGGACACGAGGTTCTCCTACAGCCCGTTGGGCCTCGCTCACTAGCTCTGTTCACGTACGTTTTCCAGAGGAAGCAACGATGCCATTTTGTCCAGACTTCTGCCGTGCCTCGGGAGACAGGGTTAGTTTTTGTTTCCGTTTCTGTTGTTGGCAAAGTCAAGGCATTTTAGATTTTGTAAACTGGAGAGAGTTCTTTTCCGTCCGGATGATACGTGCAAGGTGCCCTGTGCAAGTTTAAGAATATGTTTGCTCCTGGATTGCTGACTCGAGTGAGTTTAATTAAAGCTGCGGCTCCTTCCTTCGGCGAGAGAGAGAGAGCTGTGCAGTGGCAGCGGATGTCTTTTCTCTATTTCTGGAGGACCTTACAGGCAGACCTTTGATCCAGATGGAAATTCTAGGTTACCTGGCGGTTGTCCCGAAGCGGCCTTCTCCGCGGACACTGGGAAGTCAGAGCCCCGGCCGGTGCAGGCTGCTGGCAATAGAGTGGTGTGGGGGTTTGTGCCATTCCTGGCATTCGGGAGGGACTGTCGCTTTGTCCCGTGATCGGAGGGACCAGCTCCAAGGTTGGCAGAGAATGAAGCTGTGGGAAACTACCCCCCGCCCGCCTCCTCTGCCGGGACGTCTCTCCCTCCCTTGGCCGGTGGTGTGGGGCCGAGGCCAGAACCAGGATCTCCGGGAAATGAACTGAAATGCGAGCCTGAGGCCGTCACCCTGGGCGCAGAGAGACGCGGCCAGCCTGGTGTCGCGGCCCGCGGTGCCTGGTGCTCAACCCCCTCATCCTGGGAAGTGGGTGCCATGGAGGGGAGGGCGATGGAGGTGGCCCAGGGGTGCCCGTCGGGGCGGGAAGCGGCTCCCACGTTGGGGAGAAACGGTGGAGAGTTTGCCACCCTCCTGGGCTCCGTCTCCCATCAGCGAGCTGGTGCATCCGGTGCCTCACGGGCGTTTTAGTGAGGAGTCCGCGTGGGAGCGCGTCTGCGACGACCAATGTGTCGTCTCCACCTTGTCACAGGCAGCACCCCCCCCCCCCCGCCCACTTTGCTGCAGGAAACCGGGGACGGCTCGTAGAGGAAGGAACCGGTGGTCTTCCCCGCAGGAAAGCGTGCCGCACAGCTGGGGCAGCGGGCGCTGACCAGAGCCGGAGTCCGGCTCAGCTCCAGTCTCTGCCGCTTCCCTGCTGGCTCCTCCAAAGCGGTGGGAGGCGGGGTCGGAGGTCGGCCCGCACCGCTCTGACTTCTGCCCCTAGCAGACACACATGCTTAATGACCTCAGTGTGTCCAGCGTGCACGGTAGACTCTTCCTGGCAGGAGCATCAGGCTAGCTTCCCGGGGGACGGAAGCCAAAACAATTTCCCTGGACGTCTTTCCTGGGCTTGGAACCCAGTGGTCTTCATGCGCAGGTTGTGCACAAGCATGCTCGGAGCTGCGGGGTCTGGACAGTCTTCTTCGGAAGGAAAAGGCAAGTTCGCAAGACGCTTTCGGCAAGTAAGGGCCGTGGGCCCCCAAGGCGGCTTCGGTGGGCAGAACGGACCGCCGGTCCTGCTCTGGGGCGAGGACATCCAGGTGGCCTGCGTGCTCCCCCGCCCCAGGGGCTTGGTGGGCTCCTGGTCTCCACGGCTAGACCTCCAGCGCCCGCCCAAGGTGCAGCCGTCGAAATCATTCGACTCTGTCCGAGCCGTCTGTCTGGCGACGATGAAGAAATCGGACTCAGGAAACGCCAAGGAGGAGCACGAGGGAATCTCTGGAGGCCTCCCCGTGTGCGTGACGAGGGTTCTGTTCCTAACAAGCCTCGCGCACAGGAAGTCATGCCCTGATGGCTGCCGCCTCAGCAAGACTGGAGTCACCACGTGCGGCTACAGGCGTCCCCGAACACCGCCACACCGTCGTCCTCAAAGGAACATGGGCGATCCGTCATCTGACACTCTTATTTTCTGGTTGAGAAACTGGGGTCTGAGGGCAGAAACCAGTGAGCCCGAGGCCAGAGCCGGTGAGCGGCAGAGGGGGGCCCTCGGCTGCCGGGGCCACCGCGTGTCCCTCCTGGGCAGCTCAGGCCTCGCGCGGCCGAGGGGCGGGGCTCCTGGGCTGGGGCAGCACGTTCGTCCCTACTATTTCGCTCCGTTAGCACGGGATCCGCACAGTGTGGGCAGCACTCGTGGCTGCTTTCGCTGTTGTTGATGCTTTAAGGTGAGGACGGGAGCCTGGTGGTCAAATCAAAGCCACAGCCCGTGTGTCTGATTCACGCTCGGCGCTTTTCCGCAGTGCGAAGTCTTTGGTCCCTTAAACCTGTTGTGCGTGGTGGCCACCCCTCACCCTCTCCGGCCCCAGCGAGGCCCGAGGAAACGGGAGCTGGAGAGCAAGCAAGAGTGTGTGCCGTCCCCTTGCCGCCCCTCGCTCGTCCCCGGGGCCCACGTGGCGGCCACACGCGGGGCGCTGGCTGCGGGACCAGGTGTCCCGCGTAAGGCTCGGCACACCCACAGCACCCTCCGGCTCTGGGCGTCTCCCGCCCCTCTTTCGTCCACAGGCCCTTGCTTCACGCAGTGATGCCAAGACGGGGACCCTGTGCAGGGCGAGGTGGCTGGCTGTGCGGAGCGGGACCCCCAGGAGAACAGGATTTGCTGTTCTCCTCCACCGGTGTGCTCCCTGCTCCTCTCTTGGAATTCTTGCCGTTCCGACTTGCTTTTGGGTTCCCGAATATGATGCTCTCCTCGTCAGCTTGTAGCTCCCCCTCCTCGCCTGCCGTGGTCACGCTCCTCCCTGGAAAAGTGGAGCTCTGTATTCCTAGAACAGATGTCGAGTCTCCTGGAATCCAAGATCTCCTGGTGGGGAGTTGGCTCTCGAAGGCCGGGGGCAGTGCTGGGACCGATCTGCCCTTGGATGGGTTACCTCTGATTTCACGGCAGTTTTCCTCGGCTTTCCTATCTTTCTTGGTGTATTTGCAGAGAGGCAGAGAGATCGACCACGACAGAGAGAGAGAGAGAGAGAGAGAGAAGGAAGAGTATTCTGGAAGGTAGGAAGGCAGTGCTCATCGACCGCGTTGGAGTTTCCAAACCACAGGGGAGGGAAGGCACTCTTGGTTCTGAGAGCTGAGAGGCAGCTGTTCATATTGTGGTTTCATCCAGCGGCCTTCCTTCCCTCCGCAAGCCTGTTTCAAGTGCTCTTGGTCACAGATGCTCAGACAAGTGCATTTTGAAACCGTTTAGGGCCGCCCTTGCGATCCTTCCCCACGGCGGGTGCCGTCAGACCTCCAGTGAACACACCCACCTTCTTGAAAGAGTAAGGGGTTCCGAGGTCCTCAGACCAGGCCACCCCACCTTCCGTGTGCACCTGACACACAAGCACCTCCTGAAAAGCATTTCACATCCTGAGCATCCACCGCGTGGACCACGGACGCAACGGCCCTGGAACTCAGCCCGTGAGGGGCCTTCGGGGTCAGCGAGGACTCTGTCGAGCCCACGGGCTGGGTCCGTGCGGCGAATTCGCCCTTGGTTTTGGCTCAGGCTCTGTCTTGGAATTCCCGTCACTTAACAGGCATGTGAATACGTACACAGTCGGCCGGTACTTTCCGTGTTTTAACAGCCTTCTCGTGTACGTCCTCCAAAGCCAATCCCAACCCTACTTGGACCGGAACGGGGTCTCTGTGACCGAACAAAGGATAAAGGCAGAGGAGGACCCATTTCCAGGAGCCTGCAGCACGTCCTGTGTGCCTTACAACGTGCCCGCGTGGTCCCGCAAAGATGCTGTTGGGCAGAATGTTCATTTCTTTCAGGTCAGGTTTTTTTGACAGATGCACAAAAGTCAGTCTGGGGTGAGGACGTGGAGGAGAGGGGTGTTGTTTTTTCTCTGCCAAGCAGTTCTTTAAAAGAGGAAAATCAACATTCCGTTCAAAGTGTCTTGACATGACCTCAGGAGCACAGCCCTGTGTTCCTCGACTTTGCATCTGGGCGGTTCTGGTGAATTCTCGGCCTCTCCGTGGATCCGTCTGCTTCCGATGGCAACTGTCTCCTCAGCGGAGGAGAAAACGAGGCAGGGGGGTGCCGGGTGGCGGCAGGGTGAAGGGAGCAAGCCAGCCCCGCCTGGGGCTTCTAACTCCGCCATGGGGCTCACTGCTGTCCCGTCACACACGCTGCTGTGGCTTTGGCACTCCGGTGGCTTTGCCGGGTGTCTGGGACCACGCACCTCCCGGGTAGGGTGTTTGCTTTGACCGAGGTGCCGCTGAGAGAGGCCTTTCCAAAGCGAGTGGAGCAGGAGCTGAGATGCCGGCTGCCGCGGGGACGCTCGCGGGTGGGGACTCTCCACACGCACGTGGGGACAGCGGGCTCACCGTCCTGTCTGTCGTCTCCGGGCCTCGCTTCCCCACCTTCTGCGTTCTCCCGGGTGAAAAGCTCAGACATCCGGGTCCGGCGCCCGCTGGAGGCCTCTGGCCGCCAGCTTGTGTGTGGGCCGCCCCCACGAGCGAGGAGCAGTGTTACTCCCGCCAGACTTAGGGCCTCCTCTTTCCCGTTGCCCCCCTGCCAGCCAGACGCGCCCGGGGGGCTCTAGGCACTGCAGGCAGTAGAGGACAGGCGGTGGCTCGTCCTTCATCCCGGCGCAGGCTCAGCCGAGCCCGGGCGGGGACAGCGACCCGCCACCCGACCTCCCAAGGGCACGCGTCACGCGACAACCCAACTAGCGAGGGCTCCACGCGTGTCAGGCGCTGGTTTCCAAGGGCGGGTCGGCCCCGGCGCGCCGAGGCCCCCGTGGCCTTGTGGGCTCGTCCGCTGCCCCGGCCCCGCGGCCGGCCCTGCCCCGGGCACCTGCGCGGGACCCCACGTGCGGATTCAAAGGCCCCTGGAAGGGTTTTCTGCCACCGCGCCTTTCCTTTGCCTGCTTCCCCTCAGGGGCTGCCCCACTCGCTTTGGCAAAAGTGACTTCCCCACGCATTCACGACCTGCTGCGGCCCGGACGTGGCCCGTGCTGACCGAGGACGGGGAGGGCCTGGCAGGGTCGGCGCGTCTTACCTGGTACATGTTGCACAGCCCGGGCTGGCTGCGGGCATGAGAGGGCACAGGGCTCCTTCTCTGCTTGAGCCAGGGCACCTGCCGGGGGACACAGAGTGGCCGTTGAGTCCACGAGGCACCAGCGGCGAAGCCCCCAAGTCCTCCAGCAAACGTCCCCTCCTGACCGGGCTCGGCAAGCCCCCGCGCGGCGAGGAGGGTTAGTGGGGGATGGAGGTCAGAGGGAGACGGTGTGAGGACGATGGGTGCTGGCCGCCACGGGCGCGGGGCGGGAGGAGACGGCAGGGAGAGAAAGGAGCGAGAGGAGAGATTCAGGGGCGAGGCTGGGGCTCCGGCCCAGTCACGTGAGCAAGGTTTCTTAGCGCTGGTCGTGGCGGGCCCAGCCCTGTAAGGTTGCGCACGGAGGCAGCGCGTTCCAGGCGGTGTGATGCGCTAACGGGCTTTCCCGGCCTGCGTGGGGCGGGTGCCTGTAGAGGCTTCTTCCCCGTAGAGCAGCTGTGGCCGCTTCCGTGCGGGACGTACGGTCGAGACCACGCCCGCTCCGCGGGGGACACAGGGCGCCGGGAAGTAGTTCCGCGAGGAACGCGGTGGCCGAAGTCAGGCCAGGCGACGGTGCGGGGTCACGCTCTCTGACACGTCTCCTGCTGCCGACGAGACCGAGGAGCTTAATATTAACGTAACGTTCCTGGACGTGAGCTGCGCGTTAACCTGGACTCTGAGTGCGATTGCTGTAAATCTTCCTCAGTAGCGTTTGCCTCTAGTGTCGCGTTCTCCCTGCTCTGTTTGCTCCAGGGAAGTACCTGCGTGTCATGCGATTTTGAGTGGTGTGGTTGACAGTATTACAGGACCAAGGTAAATGGCCTGCAGAGAGGTCCTCTTGTCTGCGCGTCGCAGAATGGTGTGTGCGTGGGTGAGAGACGGAGAGAGGGAGACACACAGAGAGAGGCTGGTAGAGAGACAGGGAGAGACAGAGACAGAGAGACAGAGAAGCTGGTAGAGACAGAGACAGAGAGACAGAGAGAGGCTGATAGAGAGACAGACAGACAGAGAGAGGCTGATAGAGAGACAGAGACAGACAGAGAGAGGCTGATAGAGAGACAGAGACAGACAGAGAGAGGCTGATTGAGAGACAGAGACAGAGAGACTGACAGAGAGAGGCTTCAGAGAGAGGGAGAGAGAGGCAGGGAGGGAGGGAAGGAGCCTTACAGTGGTCAAGAGACAAAATCAACGTAATAGGTTTCAAGAGGTGTCTCAGGTTGGCTACAGATTAAATGAATGTTTTAGAAACAGGTTACCAGCTGGTTGTGTGGACATGAACAGTGGTTACAACACACAAGAATGTTAGGACGCTCTAGAAGGATTATTGCAAAGTGAGCACACGGGGTTTCCAGAGGCAACTCTGGGGCGAGTCTGGGCTCAGCTCTACGTCCCACAACTGATCCTCCCCCGCGGGAGGGGATCTTTCTGTTCCGGCAAGAAGCCCTGGTGAGTTTAGTTCAGGGTCCTGAGGACTTAAGAGGAAGGCGACTGAGTATTTGGGTTCAAGTACGTCTGGGAGGGTACGCCTGGGGTGGCTTCTGCCTTGATGAGGCCGGGTTGTCCCCGCAGGGCGTGACGTGCCTCAGAGGGTGGCAGAAAGGCAAGTCTGTTACGCCCTTGGCCAAAAGGCAAAGAAGAATTCTCCAGTTTGTTTCCCCCGTTTAGGACAATGTCCCTTCTTAAGGACGGGGCTCAGCTCCTCGAGCCGTGTCAGGTGGCTGGGGGGGTCCGTGTCAGCTGCCTCCGTGGGCTGCTGGCCACGCAGCTCGGGGCGGGGAGGCTGGGGGGCGGGACCTGTCTGGCTTGCAGGAGACATGCCCCCCCACCCCACACCTGCAGGAGGGGAACGCGGCTTCCTCCCCCCTCTGCAGGCGGTGCTTGGCCTGCTTCTTCTGCACAGGTGTGGGCAGGGGTGCAGCCCACGGGCCTGTGACGACGGCAAGAAGGGCCCCCGAGAGGAGCCCTCGTTCCTGTGACTTTCCCTGCCCATCAGACTTTCTTAGGAAGCAGAGGAAGGCTCCAGACACCTAAGGGTGTGGTGTAGACGTGTGGAGAAACGCTTACTATGTGAGCCAGAGTTTGACCAGAGATTCTCCGGTGGTTAAACGCCCTAGATGCTCCCGGGAGCTCCGGAGAGTGGGGTACGCTCCCTGAGATGTCAAGTCAAGATCTCCATCAGCCGGTCAGAAATTCCTGCCACCAAATGGCCGGTGTTTTACCAAAAGGAAAATCAATAGATGCCCTGTATGGAAATGAACGTCGAAGGAGGTGAGCATGTCCCGGCAGAGGTCGTTGGAGAGGTCAGTGCGTCCAAATTAATCACATTCTTGCTCTTGTGCCTAGTTCATCCATGACCCAACCTTACGCATGACCTTCACACTCGCCGACGCCCCCCAACGCCAGACTGCCCGGGTTCCTGGGACCCCCTCGGACGTACCCTCAGCGGGGCACACAGTGGCTCAGGAAGTGCTGCCCTGGGGACTGTGTCCCACACACACAAAGGGGACCGGAGTGTGCTCAGTGCCCACGTCTGCCCACCCGCGTGGGACGGCACTCCCAGACACGCGCTGCACACGTCGAGCAGAATGAGAGCAGTCACGGCAGAAAGACTGGGACGCTTAGCTGTCTGTCCGTGGAGAGAAAAGAGGTAACGAATGTCTGTGCAAAAGCACACGAGTGAGAAAGAGACCTGGCTGTGCACAGGTGGCAGGTGCTCGCACACTCACCTGTTGGCTGTCCCATCAGGGGACCACAACCACACCAGTGATGCATGTAGTGAGGGAGGGAGGGAACCCGAAGGAGGCAGCTTAGGAAATTCACGAGCAATTAGTACACCACTGTTGGTCTGTCACAATGTTTAATGAATGCATAAAAAGGAAGAAATGTCTATAAAACAAAAGTTCATCACAAAATCAAACTGGCATACAATCACCAGAAGGCAGTCAGCATCGAACCCATCAGCATAGCGTACAGACGTGTGGCTCGTACAGAGGACGCGGCAAGGCCCTCACCGTCCTAACTCAGGTCCCGCCCGCTGACACCAGTGGCCGTGGACTCGGGGGCAGGTGCCGCGCGGCCCGGAGGACCCAACACACATGTCCTACCACGTCCCTCCCGCCGCCTCTGAACGCCACACTCCCCACGAGAGTACAGAACGTATCTACACAACTGGGATATTACGCGAACAATGAGGAATTGAGCTACGGCAGAACTAAAATGTGTTAAATGAAATTAAAAGGCAGCAAACAGGACGCGGTGATTAATCTACAAGACCGATGACACGCCATAGCAGTAAATGACAAACGGTCTTCATCCCGTACAACCAAAACTAAAGGCATACACATCATCCTCAGTGAATAACGGAGAGCAGGTTATAAACGGAGCCTTGACAGTGAATGCAGAAAGGCAAGATCATCAGTGCAGGACTGACTTTCAAAAACTCTTAAAATACAGCGGTATGGAGAAATCCGCGATGGGCATGTTCTAGCTGCATTCTTACTTGGGAACCGTCCAGGTGTTACGTCACCGTGTCCAGCTTAGATTTTCATCAGACCTCACCTCTTCAAGATAAAAAGGAACAAGGACAGTTTCCAAAGCTAACGGTCAGGGCCCGAGTGGCCGCAGCCCCCGTGTGGGCACGTGAGGTCTGACGGGGTGGGGACGGCAGCGGGTGGGGAGGGACAGCTCTGAGAGCCGCCCTTCTCACAAAGACCACATGCATCTTAAACTTTGTCCTAAACGCCTGTCCGTTCCTCCCGGGACCCCACGTCCCAGGGTGTTGGAAAACCTGTCCTTTAAAGGCAACAACACAGTCCTTCTTTCCTCCTGCAACAAAGGAACGTGTTCCCCATGAATACACTTTTCATTTGTGGCTCTCAAAAGAATATGCCTCCTCAAGGAATTTATAATGCACTTTCCCTGAATGTCAACGCCCCGGCCATCCGGGGTGGGTGGGTGTTGTCGGTGCATTCCGAGGATCGGGGAGGGGGGGGCAGGAGTCCCACGTGGCCTCAGCGGGGGGAGGGGCACTGGAAGGGCCAGAGGCCAACAGCCTCCTTCCCAGGGGCCGTGCATTCAGTCTTGCATGACTGTCCCATGAAAAACCTACTCCGGACAGAGTAATTGAGTAACTACTTCCCCCCAAACCCACATGGTGGGGGCAGGCCGCCACTCAGGCCTGGGGGGCCCTTAGCATCCCCTGTACTTTACCCAACAACCCCGGCAGCGACAGACGGTGGAAACCTGAAATGGGCTTTTATGGATGATAATCGGGCCTTTGGATTCTCTTCTTTTCTCAAGCTTCAACCCGAAGACCTCTCAATAAAATGAGGGCTCTCCTGATTTATACACAGAGCAAAGCAAGAATAAAAACAAACCCAAAAAGAACCCCTCGGCAGCCCAGGCCAGTAAGGACCCCAGAATCCTAGGGCCATCGTGGGGGTGTGCCTGGGTGGAGAGTGTATTAAGCGCACATCTGCAGTGTTTAAAAGCAAACAGAGGCCGCAATAAAACAGGGGTGTTGAAAACACACTGCTTTCCGGCCGGTGTGCCTGGTAAGCACTCGTGTGAGTATACACACCCAAACTCCCAACTTTTTCTCCAGCATCAAAAGGCAAGGCTGTTCATTTTTAAACCTTCTTTATTCAACATTCAGCAGTGAACAGGGCTGACACTTCAGAAACTCTAACACAATTATTTAAACATTGTTTTTCGTTTTTAAAATCCTGTGGAAATATTGTCATTTCTCTGGGTCCTTGATAACCTAGCAACCCTATTTTGCAAAGCTGAGGCCTACTTCTGAGCTGAATCTTTTCTTTGAAAGTATTAAAGAGGAGGAGAGCCTTAAAGCAATAAAGGTTGTGATCCTACATAAAGGAAGAAAAACGTGTATGCATGCACGCACACACACACACACACATATATACATCATTCGGAAATAGAGTCACAATGGTTGATATAAATGCATTCACAATTTTATTTTCATTGAAGCCACAAGCACTGAAATGAAGTTTGTTTTATAATATATGCTATATAGCCATTTAATCTTTTCTGCACACTTCAAATACATCTTTTCCTGTTCCTTGAGTTCAGCAGAGAAGCTTATGGTTCCAGAGTGGCTGCATGCATACGGGGTGCTTAGCATCATAGCAAGGCTTCATTGGGCAGCCAGAACCTGGCGTGGTCGGACAGCTGTGCTCGAGAAAGCACCTCGGACCGAAACCAGCATTCGAAACAGATCAGAGGACCGACACTTTAGGGTGACGCGAGACTGCCCCAGAGTAAGAGCGCACGTCTCCAAACACAGACACTCAAAGAACCAAGCAGAAGACGAACTCCGTCAGCACGTAGGATGTACCAAGTGTTAGTCCCAAGAAGGCATGACAAGAGCCACATGAGCGGCCTCGCCTCGGGGCAGGTACCAGAGACATTAGCAGCGCCCGGGGCCCCGCGTGTGCAGCGAAACTGACCGTGTGCTTCGCGCGCGACCGTTTCACGATCATCAGTCGTTTTAAGAATTGTAGTTAGAGATGAGAGCAACTTTTAGAAGCTCCCTTAGAAACCGCAGGTCGGGGTCCCTGCTCCACACTTTACCCCAAAGCCTCTTGTCGTTCCCAAGACCGAGTTCAGAATAAGAACAATACGCAGCCAGACCAAGACCTACGGCGTGTGAGTTCTGTGCGCCCGGCCAGTAAACCCGGGCTTCTTTGAAAACACCCTCTCCTTCCGAAATGCTCAGCTATGCGCCACCCCAAAAAGGCAAGTGACGTGCTATGTGTCTGCTATGGGAAAGCCACTTGGGATTTGGCTCTTGGATGAAACATGAGCACGGATGACCCAGTGACAATCCAGTCCAGAAGCCACCGCTGGACACGGGAGTATAATGGGGGCCTTTTGTCTCGTGATACAATTCTCATCTACAGAACATTTAAATAATGAAACTTCACAGACTCTAGATTCAGGCTAATGGAATAACAGAATAATACAGTTGTGGTTCATAGGCACACTCAACCCTCCCGCCCCCCCCACCCCTTGCACCCAAAATAACTCAGACAAAAGACAAAATCTGCTCAAGGCGAATTTAAATCTCGGCTTTGTGCGAAAGCCCTCAATCGCATTATTGTTGCAAGACAACGCGAAGCTAGCAGTGCGGACTCCAAGAAAAACAAGCACGACCCAATGTCGAACCTGAAAGCGGGGGCGCGGGAGGCAAAGCAGCCACGAAGCCCCCGAGCATGAGCCACCAAAGAGCCGAGAATGCGGTGCCCTTCCTGCAGTGCCCACACCAGGCCACCCTAGAGATGCCCGGTTCGGAACGTTCTTGCAGCCCTGGGCCACATCCCGATGGCATCCCTTGGGAGGAGGGGAAAGAGGCTGAGTTGTGTGCCAACACGGCAGGCGGCCCCCCGGGCCCCTCCCGCGGCCGGGGGGCACGTCCAGCAAGGACGGCAGGTGGAAAGCGGAGGGGCCGCACCAGCATCTCCCCTACAGCTTAGCTCACCTGCGCACTCTCCTTCCTTCTCCTTGTCAACTACAGCGGACACGCGTTCTGTGCACCCCTGCTACTCCTCAGAGCTCACCTTGCCTGAGCCCCGCTTGGGCACACCCCTGTCACCGCCAAAGAAGCGCCCGAGGGAGTCAAGGATGCCCGTGTCTCTGTGCCTCGGGAGGAAGCCGTGCCTGGCGTGATCCATGGCACTGGCCGATGCCAGGTACTTGGAGCCGTGCCGCTGGGAGGGTCTTTTCTGTGACGCCATCACATCGAGGCCCTCGGGAGTGGCTGTGCTGTCCTCTTGGATGGTCTGGAGCTCGTCTGACTCCGAGGGCCGGTCTTTGAAGGTGTTGTCCTCCCTCCCGGGGGCATCTCGGGAAAAGAGGCGGATCAAGTGGGGGCGGCCCCCTGGGTCAGCTGGGTTGGCGTCCTGCCAGGCATTCTTTGGGTCCGCTGTGCGCTTGGAGTCTGTCACCGCCGTGTCCTGAGAGGGGGCCCCATTGTTCTGCTCCACATCTGCCTCCCCTGCAAACAACAGTGAGATATGAATACGGGCCGTGCAAAGCGGAGCGGGGGACAATGACGCTTTCTTCCAGGGCTAGTGTCCTACCGAATCCACAGGACGCGCGAGGGGCCATCAAGCTGCATGGCAACCCCACATCGCTCGGGCAGGACCCAACCTGGACCGAGTGAGCACCCTACCTGCCGCTCTCGGGCCCCGGGACTTGCCTCACTGGCTCAAGATTTGGCACCCCACATAAAGAGCACCCCCACTTCCTGCCGACGTGGCCAATCCCCCTTGGGCGCCGCCTTGCCGCGTTTGGAGAGGCCAGCACCGCAGGCACCTTAGTGGGACGTTGAATCTCGAAAATTCCACTGGTGCATAAGCTAAACGTGTCCGGGAGCATTTATTTGACCAAAGGTATTTTTAGCATTCTTGATAAACATGGACCTTCCCACATCTTTTTGCAATTCATGCCTTAAAGAAATGGGGCATTTAGAATTCTTCAGTTGGAGATTCCACAACAGGCCTGTTGCACTAGAGAACTGCTTACTCAGGACATTTTCATTGGGCTTCTCTTCTGTAAGTGGCCACGACTGTACCCTTCCAAGTGGGAATGGTGGATTTCAAGTGGGATCCCACCATCTCACAGCTTTGTGCGCACCCGCGAGCACAGCGTTTCCTCCCAGAACGGCAACGCATCCACTTTCCTCTCAAGGTGTAGGTTAGGTTTACATGCACGTCCACTCCAGCCCCCTCCACCTTTTGCTGCTTATCTATAGAAAATGTGGGTTTCCTCACGCTTCCTTAGCATAGTCTCCGTCCTTTAACCACCCACTACTCTGCTCACTGTCATTTACCCAACGGCAGCATCCATCGTCCGTTTGGCCACCTACCTCTCTATCCACCCGCCAATCCGCCCGCAGACCATCCACCCAGCTCCCCACCCCGCTCCCCACCACCCATCCAGGCACTCACCCTCCCTCCCGCCCACCACCAGCTCCCCAGCCACCTGCCCAGCCACCCCGGCCATCTACCCACCCAGCCACCCAGCCATTATTTGCTGAGGACCTAGTAAGCGGGGTGCACTGTGCTAGGCGCCTGGTTTGCAGCGATGAACATCTGGTCCTTGTCTCAGGAACACTGATGACAATGAGTGTCATGAATTGAAGTGTCCCCCCAAAATGGCGGGTCCCCGCCCTAAACCCCGGTAGCTGTGAATGCGAGCTTTTTCAGAATAGGGTCGTTCGTAGACACCTACGTAAGATGAGGCCCTACTGGAGGAGGGTGGGCTTAACCAATGGCTGTTGTCCTTGCAGAAAGAGGGGGCTCTGGATCCAGACACTGCCACACCGGGAAGAAGAGGCCACATGAAGATGGGGGCGGGGGCCGGAGTGATGCGGGAGCACCGGCCGGTCAGAGACCTGGCGCCCACCCTCCCCTAAGCCGGCAGCCACGGCACAGCCCCGCGGACACGCTGGGTTCGGATCTCCAGCCTCCGGAACGTGAGCATGGAAATTCCCGCTGTTTGAAACCACCCAGCGCGTGGTGGTTTGCCCTTCGGCCACAGGACACCAACATAACGTACAATTTCGTGTCAGCTGCTGATACGGAGACCACAGGGCAGGAGCAGGGGCTTCAGGGAGGCCCCTCGAGGGATGGGATGGGTGGGCCCGGGTGGGGGTGCCCCGGCGGAGGGGAGGGCACCCAGTGCACAGGCGGCAGGAAGAAGGGGCTGGGTCTGCAGGTGCACAGGTGGGGGGGGGGGGGATGCCGCCCACGGGAGAGATGGAGGGAGTATTTGAGGATGTTTGTGCATCTACACGACACATACTTTCACAAACACATCAGAAACAGAAGGTGAACGATTCCACTCTCTTTCAACAAAATCCCGGCCATCAGGAGACGGTCCCGTGAATGACACTCCTCACACAGTTTCTTGACCTGTACTTCCAAAGTAGAGTACCTCACTCCCCACGTCCGTGCTCAGTGTTTGCCAGTGACAAAGTACAAGGCAGAGCCCGGAACCCGGGATCCCCGTGACCTTATCCAGGCTCCCAGGAGACAGCACGCAGGGTCAGCTGTGCCCGATGCCTCAGAAACTCGTCCCTTAGAGTATGGCACGTCCTTCGGGACCCCTGATGAGATTCAGCTAGGTAGCAACGCAAGTATTTTTACAACGTATGTACTAAATGTACTAAATGGCTCGCGGCACCGTAGCAACGTGAAAAAGCAACGTACAGAATCCTAGGGCCGCACAAAGCTGTAGATTTTCACAGGGATGGGATGCTAATTTATAGGTTGCCACAGAAATAGAGTCTGATTTTCTAGCTGTGCCTTATATTCTGTGGCTAATATAAATTAATGCAAATGCGGGAGAGAAACAAAAGCTATATTGTACATAATTAAACACATTAACAAAACACAAGCGCATCTGAATACTAATATTTGTGTAACAGTTGGGCCTTGTGTCCCTGAATACGGCTGTTTGTGAGGGCACAGAGAAGGCGTTCCTGTCCTGAAAGTGGCTTCTCTGAGCACACAAGGGGCACGGCGACACTGAAATCTGTGATGTGCAGCATTTTGGGTAGGGACAAATGCAGTTTTAATTTGTCAATTAATATCAGCTTTCATCGAATTACAGCCCAATGTAGTCTTTTTATTGAGACTCGAAGCATGGAGCATAGCAGTTTAGGGCACAATTTGTGAGCCATGGACCTGATTCTACCAGAACATGCACTTACAATGCTCTATTGTTGTTCAAATTCTCCACGAATTCGCAATAAAACTTTTTTTTTTTTTAAAGCCCACCTCATCTAAATGCTAGAATGGCCCCCAGAAAGCTTCGGAGGGGAGGCGTGTTGGACTTTTGAAAGTAATGCTGTTAAAATCACAGAATGGCTTCCTGGAACATCTCTGAGAAACAGAGACGTCACTCACTCGAGAGTGGTTTCTGGAACAGAGACACCCACCGAACCGGAGGGTGATTTGGGGGGAGGCGGTGTTCATTGTTGGAAGAAACTCAGACGTGCTAACCACAGCAAGTCTCCAGCTGAAGGTCCCAGTGGTCCCGCTGATCCCTGTGTGTCTGGCTCCTTCCCAGGCGGGGTGTCCTCAATCCGGCCCCCCCGGGTGATTTCTCATTTGACTGACTGCAACCACCTTCTTCATTTCTTTTTCTTCTTCCTCTTCTTTTTTTTCCTGCCACTTTATGCTGGGGTTTTTGCTTCACCATCACCGCTGGTCCCAAGGCCGTGGGCTTCTCTGGTGGGATCCCACACTGTACCCAGGGCTGCTGGAAGGACCGTACAAGGTTTCACGGTACTTGACCTTACTTGCCCCCCAATGTCACGTGCACCACGGACAGACTCGCCTGCCTGCTCTTCCGTTTGCCCTCCACCGTGTCCCACACGTGTGCCCCCCGTGTTGTTTGATCTCTACGCATCCCATGCGGTGCGTGGTTGGCACTAGTGCCCAGCAAGATCACAGCCATGCCGATGTGAGCTGGGCCATTCCTCCCAGAGGAAAGAAGTCAAATGCCCGCCTCTTCTTTGCTAGAAGAACTTCACCATTGGCATCGCTGCTGTTAAACTGTTTTCTTATATGCTTATTTTTAAGTGAAGATTTCCCTTCAGTCCTGAAAGGCCCTGCAGCAGGGTCTAAGCTCTGGCTCGGAAACGAATTTCAGTTGTATCATCTGACTCTTTCCGGCTACGCAAAGGGTCTGTAATAGTCTGAATGTAGCCCGTCAGCGTGGCTCTGAGGTACCAGCATGAGGAATGCAGTCTCCCGGCTCTATTCTTTCATAAAGTCCAAGTCCAAGTTTGTGCGTCAGGCCTGATTGCTCGTGATGTCCATGGTTCACTGAGTGGGACACACCTGATGAGCTCTGGGACCGCTGGACCGCAGCTGAGCCCGTGGACAACAGAGAAACTGCCATCGCCGCATGCTGTGGACAGCAGTATCCGGAGTCAGGGCCAGCGAGGGCCCGAGGTCTGCAGGGCGCAGCGGAGGAGGACCCTGCAGACCAGCCTCAGCCTCTCCGACCGGACGATGGCTTCGGGTAGGTCGCTGAACTGGGCGTCTGTGGTGATGACGTGGGACGACATAGCTACGTTCTTGCCTCAGATACCTTCAGGCCCCTTTCAGCAGCACGCGCTAGAGTTTGGCGAGCTGAGTTTTCACCCAGGGCGGCTGCTCCCGTACATGCGGCTGTCCCCAGAGAGCCCGGGACGGGAGGCCTTGGCTGACCGCGCTGGGTGTCTTCTACGCATTATCAACAACCCCAACAAGCCAGTAGTTCTAGAAGTGCTTTTACTCACATGAGGAAACAGACACGTAGGGAAGCTACGTAGGACTCACTGCAGGACGTGGTGTTAATTCCAGGTCTACGATCGGAACACCACGGCTCCGGGCCTCGCTCGGGGTCTCTTCCGGCCCCGACGCCCCGACGGGCCTTACCTGCAGCTGGGCTCTTGCCTCTACGGGGAGAATTTAACTGCACACGCTTGACCGCTAAGCCACGTGTGGGTCACAGCTGCTGAATGGAGAGGGACAGGCGTAGGGGCGGCAGAGGGACCTCACAGAAAGCCGCCCGTCCTGAGCGAGCAGCTCAGCCAGCGCCCCCACCTGCAAACAGGAGACCCGCCGGAGGCACCCCGCGGGCTCAGCGCACCCTGGGCTCCGGGAGCTGTGCAGGCATAGGCCGAGGTGCCTCCCTGCACGTCCCCTGCTCCCCCCGAACCAGAGCCCGATATTCCTAGGATGGGCTCGGATGAAACGGAGGACAAAGTGCATATTGTCCTGTATTTAAGTCTCACTGCATTTAACGTGGAACACACCTCGTCTGTTCCACTCCGCCGCACCCGTGGGAATCACAGCTCATGAATAAGTTCCATCGGAACTGCCCGCGTGTGCATGCACATGGGAAAAAATACAGACGTCCAGGCACGCCCCAGACCCCATAAGTCGGGACGCACGGGATGGCACCCGATTCTGCTTTTTTAACAGGTCGGGCGAAGTGCCCAGTCGGTCATTCTGAGGACACCTCGGCTCACCGTGTGACGATGGCACGTCCCCTCCCACCCCCCCGCCCCTCCGCCCCCTGCCTCCACTCACAGACCACGGTCTCTGGGAGGAGAGCTTAGTCTCGGAGACTAAGCAGAGCATCCTAGGCCCGCTGTGTGTCGGGCCCTTTCCCACCGTCGTTGGGCTGGGGCTCGGCGCTTTTCGCCCCTTTGGGTTGGCTTGAGAAGGTGCACCCCCCTGCGTGCTGAGTCTGTGGGGCTGAGGTGATGAGAGGTTTTGCCAACATTGAACTTAAAAACGTGCCCTATACGCTCATCCCACCCAAACCACCGCTGTTGGCTTATTTTCCATATGCACACTCTTATCTCCACCCCAGGCAGAGGAGGCCCTGAGCCCAGCCCCGGTGAGCGGCCTCCTGGAGAGGTCAAGGCTGGGAAAGCATTAGGAAGCCCGGGGTCTGCACCAGACCTGAAATTCAGATCCAACTCCCCCCCCCCCCCCCCCGCCCCGCTCGCTGCAAACGTCCCAAACCCCACAAGTTGCACGGCCTCCACGTGGGGCAACCGCTACAATTTTCCCCACAGAGGGGCTTTTGTGAGCCACCCCCCGTCTGTATTTTTTCTACACGACATCCATCAACTGTTTGGGCAGAAAATAAAATTTGTGCATTCATTTTGAGGGATCAGACTGAACTGATTTCATGCATCTTCTTACCTTGGTTTTAAAAGCACCTGTCCTGGGGCACCCAGGTGGCTCAGCTGGTTAAGTGACCAACTCTTGGTTTTGGCTCAGGTCATGATCTCAAAGTTTGTGAGTGCGATCCCCACATCAGGCTCTGCACTGGCAGTGAGGAACCTGCTTGGGACTCTCTCTCTCTCTCTCTCTCTCTCTCTCTCTCTCTGCCCCTCCCCTGCTCACACTGTCTCTGTCTCTCTCAAAATAAATAAATAAACTTAAAAAAAAGAAAAGCACCTGTCCTGGGGGGAGGTCTGGTCAGGTCTATAGCACAGAGTACAGGTCAGGCTTGTTTGAGGTGTTTTAAGTTCCCATAAGTGAGCAAACAACCACAAAGCCACAGCTGAACTGATTTGATGAGTCTGTCCTCCATCACAGGGTTTTTTCACCCAAGGAACTAGGATTTTTCCTGGCTGAAAAACACAGGTTCCCAGCTTCCTATCCGCACCCCCTCCTTGTGGGGGCCCCAGACACAGACCGGACCCGGACGGGGTCTCGGAGACCCCACGGGAGGCCTCGCGGAATCTCTTCCTCCGCGGCTTCCCTGGGGCCTGCAGTACAGACAACTAACGAAATGGTGAGATTCACAAAGAAAAGACAAGCAGCTAGAAACGCACGTTCTCAGATGCCCAGACAGCAGTCGGCATCACCCTGCTGTCCTGTCCTTTATTGTGCCCTGCAGACAACCTTGCAGCACCTGTGACAAGGCAGGGACCCTGCACGGAGGAGGTTCTCAATGGGGCTCAGTCACCTTCCGGGGCCGGAGAGTGCATCCGCACAGCGATGGGGACACTTGGTGACTTTCATCTAAATACACAATGGCAGAATTCAGAGGCGCTGTATGCGCCCTTGTCCTGGTACACTGGATGGTTTTCTCCTAAGTGATTTGCAATCTGGTTTTCTAGCTTATGGTCCCTTTGGGAAGTATTATCCCCACATAGGTCCATATATCCAAATGCACCAATGTGTCCTGTTTCTGGTAATTGTCCAGGCTAGTCCTTCGTTCCTAACTCAAAGCAGCAGCATGACAGATTAAAGCCCATCATTATGGAATGCACACAATGAAGGAAATCTTCAATTACTGGGTCTTTGGTTTCTTGTTTTTTTTTTTTTTTTTTTTAAATTTTTTTTTTTTTTCAACGTTTATTTATTTTTGGGACAGAGAGAGACAGAGCATGAACGGGGGAGGGGCAGAGAGAGAGGGAGACACAGAATCGGAAACAGGCTCCAGGCTCTGAGCCATCAGCCCAGAGCCCGACGCAGGGCTCGAACTCACGGACCGCGAGATCGTGACCTGGCTGAAGTCGGACGCTTAACCGACTGCGCCACCCAGGCGCCCCATTTGGTTTCTTGTTTTTAAACTCACGCTTTTTTAACTTGTACTTTCTTCCCCAGAGCTTTTCCTCATCGTGTATGTTAGAGATTCCTGAGACTATTAAGGCCACTGTGCAATCTAGAGAACCACAACCGACCTGATTTCGGGTCCTCTCTTCCTGGGACGAGTTGCCATAGGCAAGCAAGGGCATGCCCACCCAAATTCACACGCCAAGTTCACATCCTTCAGAGCGGGTGAGCTGAAGTCACACAAGGGACTTCTCAGGCTAAAAGGGCTTGAGATGCAGAGACGGCTGTAAGGGGCTCAGGAAAAGCTACCTAATACTTCGCGCCTTTGCAGAAGAGCCCCAACCAGTAGAAGATGGCCCTGCCTCGTACGGCCTGGGGAAAACCGTCCGGAAACACAGGGCTTGAACTGAAGCGACACCATTAACTCTCCTCCATGGGTCTTGTTAAATTCTGATCCTCTGTTCGCTTCTGTTGGGGGCAGGCAGTGTGGATCTCTCTGCTTGGGACTTTTAGGGAAGGCAGCTTTGCAGATGAGCCCACGGCCTCCGGGAGCACGCCTGTCCGCCCGCCGACTGAGCCCTGCCCGTCCGGCCCCTCTGGCCTCCCGCGCCCGTCCTCTCCCAGCCAGCCCATCGATAACCGCTCAGAACGCCAGCTCCTGGGGCTCCAATTCCCCCAAGCGCAGATTCCAGGAAAGAACCAGGAGGCAGACACCGTTCCCTTTGCTTAGACCCGAGGCTGGGCTACAGTCGCATTTTCACTCAAAGTATGAAATCAGTCATTACCGGAACAAAATCTCCAGGTTGCTTTTCCGTAAGGGTGGTGTTTTGGTTGTTGTTGCTTGTTTAAATTTTTTTTTTTTCTTTGCCTCGCCACTCTGGGCCTGGAGGTGCGGGACCCCCTGCAGTGTCCCACCACCAGACGGTCCCACGGGGAGAGTCCAAATGGCAGACTCCCCTTGGAGCCCTAACGAGGACCCACGAAGCTAAGAGCACTCTGACAGCCGAGAGGAGAACGTAGAGCTCCTCAGACCCTCTACAGCCAAGTGCAGAAATAAAACCCGCGCGCGTGTGAAGGGCACACGATGTTGCGTGGCGGGTGCTTGGAAGCAGATGCTGGGAATAACAGGTACAGGCCTGGCTGCCCCACCTCACCCCTACCCGCCTCCAAGCGGGGCCAGGCAGCCTTCCCGGGAACGGAGTCGCTGGGGAGCCGGGGCTTCCTCGCCTAAGGCCTGAGAGGCTGAGATGGGGGGTGGGGCTCTGGAGGTGGGGGCAATGTGCCCTCCTCCACCTCCAGCCGGAAGTGCCCTCTTCCTAAGTGACGTTAACACGGGGCACGCAGGTGTGTCCCTGACGTGGGAGGCCCCGGGAGAAGCATCCTGCCCAGTCTGCGTGTGGACCAGCCCCCGCCCATCGCGGGGAGGGCCAGAGGACCGCACTGGCCACCAAGCGTGTGGCTCCGCCGGGCTCTGGTTAAACTCAAACCAAGAGCCCCTGCGGGAAGGCCAGGGACTGGCGGCAGACAGAGGCCCGCAGGCGCTGTGGTGCGGACTGCGACCTGGGAACCGGTGCTCGTGACCAAGCCCCCAACTCCCATCCCGGAGACGAAGGCAGGAGGGACCCCCTTCCTGTGAGGGGAGGCCTTCTGAGGCCACGCCACAGGCCCGGCATGGACAGGACCTCAAGCTGCCACGACGTGGCTGACCACCCGCTTTAAGGAACAGGGGCGCTGTGAGTGCCTGTGTGTCCCCGTCCCGGCGGCCCAGCCCCTCTCCGCAGAGGAGCCCGCGGGGCCCTTGGGCGGGTGGGGCCGTGGAATGTGCCAGTGTAGGCCAGGGCTGAGAGGACCCTCCTTGTTTGTGGAATACTTCTGTCCTTGGCTCCCCGTGCTCGGGGTCACCAGGGAGGGCGATGGAAACAAAAAGGCCCATGGTTGTGGCCCGTGGATGTGCTGTGGCAGAAATTCTGCATCTATGAGAGGCATGCGGCCGCCCGCCAGGCTACTGGCAGAGACCTCTTTAAAACTTTTCCACAAACGAATCTTATCAACCCACCCATCGCGCACAAATGCCTCCTTTGTGCGCCCAGAACATATAGTTTTTATGTGCTCTAAATAGCTCACCCCTGGAGCCCTCCCACAGCAGGGACGGGGTCGCGGAAGAGGCAGCCCGAGTGCAGAGCAAACGGCCCGCGAGGGTCGGGCCGGGGCTCCGCTGCGAGTCTGCACCTCGTGGGGCCCGAGTTTCCTCATCGTACAACGTGGTGCTGGCTTCCCCGGCACAGCTGGTGTAGACATACGGGATTTTTTTTTTTTCAAAAGCCCGACGTCCACATGGGTTCTGTGCCCTGAGCAGCCTCTGTCGATTCTCAGTGAAACTGGGTACCAGCAATGAACAGGCCCGGAGAGGCGACGAGATCGCCCGCAAGCAGGGGGCATCCCGGGAACGCCACGGGCTGCTCTCCAGCGGGGGGTAAAGAAGCTGAAAGAGGTGTTCCTGTCTCCACGTCTGTCGTACCCAGTGGGGCTCGGTAATCATGGCAGAGTTAAACGGACTTGGGACTGTGAGGCAACAGGTCGCTGAGGTCAAATCCAGTGGACTTTGGTTCTACCGCCGACTCCGCGGCCTTGAGCACGTGAGTCCCTGTGTTCGCGTCCTGGCACCTCGGCTGCAGAATGGAGTGAATCACTGGGGTCCCTCACAGGACTGCTGGGACAAGTACGTGAGGGGCACGTAATAAAGTGGCTTAGCCCTGGTGCAGACGGAGTACCCATCAGTCAGGGCTTCTGTTACTGTGGCTGGTGTGATATTTGAAACACTAGTCTGGGGATACCTTGTATACAGCAGTAAGAGCCTACACGTTTTCCACATACCAACTATCCATCCATCCATCCGTCCGCCATCCACCATCCATCCATCCATCCATCCACCCACCCATCCACCCATCTGTCCATCCGTCCATCCATCCGTCCACCATCCACCATCCATCCACCCATCCATCCATCCATCCATCCACCCATCCATCCATCCACCCATCCACCCATCCGTCCATCCATCCACCCACCCATCCACCCATCCATCCATCCATCCGTCCACCATCCACCATCCATCCATCCATCCACCCATCCATCCATCCATCCATCCATCCACCCATCCATCCACCCATCCATCCACCCACCCATCCATCCACCCATCCACCCATCCACCCATCCATCCATCCACCCATCCACCCATCCACCCACCCATCCACCCACCCATCCACCCATCCACCCATCTGTCCATCCGTCCATCCATCTGTCCACCATCCACCATCCATCCATCCATCCACCCACCCATCCATCCACCCATCCATCCACCCACCCATCCATCCACCCATCCACCCATCCACCCATCCACCCATCCACCCATCCATCCACCCATCCACCCATCCATCCATCCACCCATCCACCCATCCATCCACCCACCCATCCATCCACCCATCCATCCACCCATCCACACATCCACCATCCACCCACACATCCATCCACCCACCCATCCACCCATCCGTCCATCCATCCGTCCACCATCCACCATCCATCCATCCATCCACCCATCCATCCATCCACCCATCCACCCATCCGTCCATCCGTCCATCCGTCCATCCATCCGTCCACCATCCACCATCCACCCATCCATCCACCCATCCATCCACCCACCCATCCATCCACCCATCCACCCATCCACCCATCCATCCATCCACCCATCCACCCATCCATCCACCCACCCATCCACCCATCCGTCCATCCGTCCGTCCGTCTGTCCACCATCCACCATCCATCCACCCATCCATCCATCCACCCATCCATCCACCCATCCATCCACCCATCCATCCATCCACCTATCCACCCATCCACCCACCCATCCACCCATCCATCCATCCATCCACCCACCCATCCACCCATCCGTCCATCCGTCCATCCATCCGTCCACCATCCACCATCCATCCATCCATCCATCCACCCATCCATCCACCCATCCATCCATCCACCCATCCACCCATCCACCCATCCATCTACCCACCCATCCACCCATCCACCCATCCATCCACCCATCCATCCACCCATCCATCTACCCATCCACACATCCACCATCCATCCACCCATCCATCCACCCACCCATCCATCCATCCATCCACCCATCCATCCACCCATCCGTCCATCCGTCCATCCACCCGTCCACCCGTCCACCATCCATCCATCCACCCATCCACCCATCCACCCACCCACCCATCCACCCATCCACCCATCCGTCCGTCCGTCCGTCCGTCCACCATCCACCATCCATCCACCCATCCATCCACCCATCCACCCACCCATCCACCCATCCATCCACCCGTCCACCCGTCCGTCCATCCGTCCGTCCATCCGTCCACCATCCACCATCCATCCACCCATCCATCCATCCATCCATCCACCCATCCACCCATCCATCCATCCACCCATCCACCATCCATCCACCCACCCACCCACCCATCCACCCATCCATCCATCCACTCATCCATCCACCCACCCACCCACCCATCCATCCATCCATCTATCCATCCACCCACCACCCATCCATCCATCCACCCATCCATCCATCCATCCATCCACCCACCACCCATCCATCTACCCATGTACCCATCCACCCACCCAGTCACTCACCCATCCACCAGCCATCCATCTACCCATCCAATTACCCACCCATCTGTCCAGCCATCCATGTATACATCCCCCCAATACTCATTTCATTCCTATGTTTAGCAGAATTCGAACTGCCCCCAATAATTCTCACCCTTATATAATCCTAAAAAACTTATAAAAATGATGAGGCATCCCTTGTGATTATATTACGTCACATGGAAAAAGGGAGATTATCTGGGACTGTTTACTCCAACCACAGGAGCCTTTTGAAGGCAGAGTTTTCTTCAGCTGGCAGTGGAGGCAGAGGTTAGAGAGACTCTCGATCAAGCAACGAAAGGTGGAAAGCACCGTCTCTGGCTTCAGAGACAGAGGGTCCATGTGCAGGGTCCAGAGACTGGCCGCTAGGAGCGGAGGGCGACCCCAGAAGACAGCCAACAAAGAAATGGGGATCTCATCCCAGCAACCACACACAACTGGATTCTGCCAACAACCTGCTTGAGCCTGGAGCCGGATGTCCCCCCGGGCCTCCAGATAAGAGTCCCACCTGGTTGACCCCTTGACGTTGCCCTGGGTGGTGCTGGGCAGAGAACCCAGCACGTCATGGACAAGTTGTGTTTTCAGCTGCTCAGAGTGTGGTGACTGGTTATGCAGCAACGGAAAACGCATCCATGTCTGCTGTGTGCTGGGGGAGCAGACGGAGGCGAACGAAACCGGGCTCCTGTCCCCGTGCGCTCGCAGATTAGGAGATGGGAATTCACAGGACAACCTCACAGATGAATACACGGGCTTTACACGAAAGAAAGGATCTCGTCAGTGGGAGGGCCTGTGGGTCAGGGAAACTTAGCTTCCCTGTGGCCTGGGGTGAGAAAGGGTCAGCCACACACCAGGGCTGGAGATGGAAAGGGGCCTGGACACAGAGGGGAACGTGGTCCCAGCAGGCCGAGCGTGGGCGCGCTGGGTGTTGAAGGGCATGTAATGTGCTTTGTTCTTTATTCTATGAGCATGAGATGCCACAGAAAGGCCTTTTCAACTGGGACACAACATAACCAGATGTATGTTTTCAGAAAACCCTCCTGGTTCCCCTGAGGAAAAAAGCCAGAGCCAGGGGACAGCAGAGAGGTTGAGGAGTCAACCAGGCCAGGGATGATGGAGGCCTGGGCTGGGGTCAGCGTTTGGGGGCTGGAGCAAAGTGCAGATCCGGGAGTTTAGGGGATAAGAATCAGCACGGCTTATGGCAAAGCTCTGGGGGCGGGAGGGGGGAGGGGGGGACAGGACAGCTTCCAGGCAGCGTCGGCATAGCCTGGGAACTTGCCAGAAGTGCAGATTCTCTGGCTTGTGCCAGGCCTGCTGACCAGAAGCCGGGCGGGCCCCCGGTCTGCGTGTTGACAAAGCTCCGCAGGGATTCTGATCACGGGGCACCTGCAGAGCGGGAAGTCTCGGGCGGGCGGAGGGGTGGGCATCCACCAAATCAACACGACCGCCCAGAGAGGCTGTCACGTACACTCCCAATGCGGGCCGCACTCCCCTCCGTCCGAGCCTCTGGACGCCCCGCCCCCAGACCAAGTCAACAGAAAGCTCAGGGCGCGGTGAGGGCACCTTTAGAGGCATCCCCTGGGCTCCAGGGCCACCGAGGTGGCGGGTGTCGGTGCCACCTTCCCCACAGTCTCCCCCGAGTGGCCCAGGACCTGTGTCACCACTGATGAACCGCCTTCAGGGCAGGGCGGGTCTCACTCACGAACACGGGTGTCGTCCTCTCCCCCAGGGAACGTCGGGGAGATTTCAACACCGACCTGTGCTGGGGTCCCAACGCCAGCCTGGCTGACGCAGATCTGCCCGTTCTGGAAGCGGGCCCCATGCATCGTGCTTAGATTCCTGCAGCGATTTTAAAGTGCAAACACTTCAATACATGAACGGGAACCTCAGGAAGAAATGCCGGGCCAATCCCTTCCAGCTTTCCGTACTTCTCCTTCCCCCCAAAATTTGGCCTCAGAAAACAAACAAGAGGTAATAAGACTCCAGGCTTCGACGAGCTACAGTCAGTGCAGCAAACAGTAAAGAAAAGTGGAAACATCCTCAGAACACGAAAACAGCATCATGCACCTTAAACATCACCTTTAAACCACCTTGGTTTACCTTTAGCCCAAACACAAGTTCAACAGCGGCTTTCCAGAGCTCAGCGGGCATCACGTTCAAGCTCTGTGCTGACGCCTTCAGCCAGGATAGTAACCTTTCCTCGGAAGAAGCCGTCTGGCCCTGGGTCACGACTGTCAACAGCCGCAAAGTAGCAGCCTGCGGTCCGAGCCCTTCCTGCTGGCCCCAACCTGTGCTCAGGTCACTTCCTTCACTTTGACCCCGTTCAGCCCTTGTCCCTGTTGCAATTCTGGGCAGGTCTGAGATCTCCCAGCCGGATCTGTGACCTCACGGTTGACTTGTGTGAAAATCACAATGTCATCTGATGTGCGTTATCACACCCTGAAACGCCGCACAGAGTCGGTGGGCTGGAAATGTCGTGGGCAGGCGCTCCACGCCCAGAGCTCAGGCTGCCACCTTCCCCACCAGCCACGGGGCCACCCCAGGCTGCCCAGCGCACCCTCAAGACGGCCAACTCGGCACAGGCTTGAGATGGAGATCCAGGGGCGGCTCAGGGTCTCTCGGGGGCCGGGAGCCCCGTCCGGGGCACGTCACAAGTCGAGGAGCCCTCGTCCTGGCTCGGGGCAGTCAGGCCCCCCACCCCCCGCTCCCAGTCCTCCCCGGGGGCCAGGAGATGTGAACAGGTGCTTGCTTCCTTTGTGGGAGAAGAAGTACCACAGAGGAAAGCTCAAACACGCGCCCCACACCTTGACCCCCCTGTGTGTATGCTCACGCATTTACAGCAAACGTGTGTGAGGGGCACCCATGGGGGCGGTGTTGGGGGGAGCAGGTGCACACCAGGCCAAAGCAGGAAAGCCAAGTGCATGGCCTTTGCTGGCGGTGGCCATCGTGCACCAGGAACGAGGCTGAGTCTGCACGCAGCCCCCGCCACAGTGACTATTGAGAAGGGAAGAAAATGCTGCAAAAGCAGAGGAGGGGTCTCTTCTCAGAGGCCACGTGGCAGGACGACTGCAGGGGGGCAGGGGGGCCCCTGTGCTGTCAGAGTCTCCCAGTGCTGTGTGCAGCGGTCAGAGAAGGTTGGAGGGGAGGTGACTTCCTACTGTAAGGAGCCTTTGGAGCAGGTACCATCTGGGCGCTGCCTCAGACTTCCTGTCTGTAGGATTGTGGGAAAGACAGTCACCTGCTGGGAGAAGGTGGGGGGCAGGGAGGGACACGCAACACCTGTAATGGTGTGCGCGTCGTGCGGAGCTTGGTGACAGTGCCTTTCTGCTGCTCCTGATTCCTCTGCTCCTCTTGTGTGTGTGCATGCATGTGTGTGCATGCCTATGCATTTGTGCACACGTGAGTGTGTGCATGTAAGTGCATGTGTGCATGTAAGAGTATGCATGTGTGTGCATGTGCGCACATGCATATATGTGCATGTGTACACATGTGTGCGTGTATGCATACATGTGTGTATGTGCACACATGTGTGCACACGTGTACACACATGTACATACATGCAACCATGTGAGTGTACATGTGTGCATGCATGTGTGCATGCCTGTGCATTTGTGCACACATGTAAGTACATGCACAGATATGTGTACATGTAAGCATATGTATGTGTGCATGTAAGTGTGTGCGTGTGTGTGCATGTAACAGTATGCATGTGTGTGCATGTGTGTGTGCATGCATATATGTGCGTGTGTACGTTGTGTGCACATGTAGGTGTGTGTATGCATACATGTGTGTATGTGTGTGCATGTGTATATGTGCTTGTGTGCGTGTAAGTGCACGCATGTAACTGTGTGAGTGTACATGTGTGCATGCATGTGTGCATGCCTGTGCATTTGTGCGCACATGTAAGCGCATGCACACATATGTGTACATGTAAGTGTACGTATGTGTGCATGTAAGTGCCTGTGTGTGTGCATGTAACAGTATGCATGTGTGTATGTGTGCATGCATATACGTGCATGTGTGCGTTATGGGCACGTGTAGGCATGTGCATGCGTATATGTGCTCGTGTGCCTGTAAATGCACTCGTGTGCACATGTGTACACGTGCATGTGCACGCATGCGAGTGTGTGTACGAGTGTACATGTGTGCGTGCGTGTGTGTGCATGGGCACACGTGTGCTGGGGAGATTGGGTGTGCCGGGTCACGCTGACGCCACCATGCCGCTAAAGGACTTTTGCTGGAAAGCCAATGCTGTGACTTGAACACAGGTCTGTTTCCCTTCCTAGTGTGGGGGTGCCTGGAGAACCGATCCGGGCCACACCGGCTCTACCGGCTCCTTCCGGTCTCCCAAGCCCTCCCAGCGCCCACCCTCCGCTCAGGCCCCTGCGTACGTGCATTCTCGGGCACCCTCAGGAACCCACGGGGGCCCCTCTCTCGTCGGAGGATGCCACCTGCTCGGGCGGAAGCTCTCTGTCCTGCAGGCCTCGCTGACCTTGGGGCCTGTGCGACCATCTTCCTTCCAGCCTTCTTTCCCTACTTCCAAATGCTCTCCCTGGGTCCCAGGAGGAGGCTCAGGCCATCCGGCTCTGGCAGCCAACCCCTGCCCTCCGCCCGGCCTGCCCTCGGGTCCCGAGCAGCCCGCACCCTCCCGTCCGTCCGACTGCCTGCTGATCCAGCGGGCAGAATAGGGACATCATCTCTTGGGGCAAACTGACAGACCAGGGAGGCTCGCTCCACATCAGGCCCCTGTTTCCGAGCACTGGCTGACCAAGCCCTCGGATATCCTTCTCCAGTGATGCCCTGTTGTCAGGAGTGGGTCCAGCTTCTGGAGAGACTGGCCAGAGGCACAGAGAGACCGCTGGAGGGCTGCTCCCAACAGTCCCGGCTGAAGGTCAGTGAGCGGGATGGGGGAGCGGATGCCGGTGGGCTCTCCAGGAGGGACGCAGAAACGAGTAAAGAACAGACCCTCTGGGGGGAGGCTGCACTGAGCGGCTCTGTGACTGTGGGGAGGCTCCTCACCTTCACTGGGGGAGCGTCTGTTCCCTGAGGGGTGGACGGCCTCTCGGCGGTGGGGGGAGGCTGCTCCGTGCACACCAGGTTCTGGGGGCCACGCTGATGCTTGGTGAGGGCAGGCACGGAGCACGTGCTGGCGACAGAGGGGACGTGGCCCCAGGCGGGGTGCAGGGGGACGGGGGGGTCCATCCAACTGACCCCCTGAGTCAGGGCATGGGAACCAATTACAGAAAGACACGATTCTGAAATAAAACACTGTTGCACTTGGAGGGTAGTTCCACACAAACTCGAAGCCACAGCAGGGAGTAGTAAGGTGATCGATAATCCCCCTTGAAGACGGCGAGCAAATTAAACGTTTAAAAACCCTCCCCACGCACGACGGCTTCGGTCCGTACCAGGGCCAATAATTTAGCCCAGTTACTACCGGCAGGAGGCCGTTCAGTGAATCATCCAATAGATCGATCCGCTGAAGGATTAATCGATCCGCATGGGAATTAAGAGCTGGTGTCAGAAATCTTAGATGAAAGGAAACGGGAACAGCAGCGGCTGAAAGGACAAGAGCGTGAGAACACGTCACAGCACGGAGGGCAGGTTCGGAACCAACAGCTCCGAAGCAAGGCAACGCCCTCTCTAAGAACCGGCACGAGGGGACCTGGGGGTTACGGACGCTCGGACACATCGCCACAAAGAACGTACGTCACCGCCCCAATTTTACACGTGACGCAGTCATGCTTGGGCGGTCTTACCCAGCGAGGAGAAATGCCAACCCGGGCTTTCTGCTACCATATCGTGTGGTTTTTCACGCTGCTTCGTAACGAGTCCTGGGAATTAGACGGACGTACCGTCCCGGATGTGTGACATCTCTGTTCACTCTCCCTGTAGTCCCGCCTCCACAAGGGCTGGAAGGGCCTGGAAGGGCCTGGAAGGGAGTGCTGCCATGCATGGGTGCATGCATGCACGCGGCATCTGTGCAGCTGTGTGCACGGACACACGCACACCAGCACGTGTGTGCATACAGCACTTGCTTAATGAAGGAATCCTTCGTCAGTTACTTCGTGGACCGTTTTTCAAGCACAGGAAATGTTCTGACTGGCTATAGGCACAGTGCTTCATTCCTATTCTGAACTGAGCAGAAATCAACACGACTTTACTGGTTAGCGGGCCATTTTGCATCATCGGTGACGCAAAAGTTGTTGGCAAACTACACCCACGGCCAAATCTGGCCCGTCTCCTGTTCTCGTACAGGTTGCAAGCCGACGATTTTTTTTCTTACTTTCTTAAATAGTTTCAAAAGAAAAAAATAGTATTTCGTGACACATGGAAAGTATATAAAATTCAAATGTCGGTGTCCATAAATAAAGTTTTATTGGAACGCAGCCTTGCTCATTTACTGACAAAAGCATCTGTGTTCGCTTCCATGCTCCAAAAACAGATGTGAGTAAGCGCCAAAGGGACCATCTGGCCTAAAACGTTTACCGCCTGCCCCTTTACAGAGAAAGCCTATTGACCCCTGTCATCTATGATCTAATTTTCAGCCCTAAGAACAGGACAAATTAGCCATGCGGCCTTCATAGGATACAAAACGGACAGTTACACCTCACACAACTTCAGGAGAAGTCAGCGAACTGTGAGCCCCAGAGACCAAGAATCTACGTAACTCTTTTTTTGCACTCAGTGTCAGAACGCATGGGAAGGTGTTCTTTGCGCCGTGGAAGTGTTGTGGCTTGACCCATAAGGCGGTGATAAAAATGCATTTGGTTTTTTTTTTTTTAATTTTTTTTAACGTTTATTTATTTTTGAGACAGAGAGAGACAGAGCATGAACGGGGAAGGGGCAGAGAGAGAGGGAGACACAGAATGGGAAGCAGGCTCCAGGCTCTGAGCCATCAACCCAGAGCCCGTAAAAATGCATTTGGTTTTAACGTAATGAGTACAATTAATGACGAATATTTTATGATTCACTATCTTAAAAATTCTTTAAATTTTAATTTAGAGAGAAAGAGAGAGAGAGGAGGGCAGAGAGAGAGGGAGACAGAGAATCTTAAACAGGCTCCTCGCTCAGCTTGGAACCCGACACAGGGCTCGATCCCGTGACCTGAGCTGAAATCCCATGATCCCATGGGATCCCATGATCACGACCTGAGCTGAAATGAAGAGTCAGACGCTCAACCGACTGAGCCCCCCAGGCGCCCCTTCCTTCCTTTACAATCCTGAAGTTTGTTCGCTAACTCATCAGATGACACACGACTGCTTATTTTGGAAAAATTACCGATAAAAGGCCTGTAGAAAACGCAAGCGAGGACTGCAGCGGAGTTTATCTATTGGAAACCAGGTCAGAGCTGCACCATTCCTACGAATCACAGCACAACAGAAGCCAAACCTGCAGCTCTCCAGTGTGGACGTGAAGAAGCACGATTCACGACGAAATGGAAATTGGTGCCAGCGTCTACAGCCTCTGAGATCTTTTTGGAACTTTTGCTTGCTGACTGCGTAGCTGCGGGTGTTCCGGATTGAAGGGAGCAGAGAGCAGGTGCACGGAAAGTGGCAAGCTTTCTCATGCTTTCAGCCAAAGACACAGGTTCCAGAAACTGTGTCCTTGGTCTTCCGAGAAGATCGGACACTGGCACCAGACCGCCTTACGGGGGGCGTGCGCTGTGACCGGACGAAGAGGAAACAGGGTTCCGTGATTTAACTGTTTGGACCGGCCTCCCTTCTCTCAGCTGAACCAATTTCAAGCTTGACTGTCGCACCTCGAAACATTAATGCTATTTCGTAAGTATTCAGAGAATACTTTGGTCACGCCTTACCCAGGACGGCTCAGAAACAGGACAGCATCACCCACGGCTCTCAGTGTCAACAAATAATCGATACATTTACATTTTAGTAAATGAGAGAGTTATTTTTAGGTCTCTTCTTGGGGACAGTTGCAGATCTGTTCAGCAGCACTTTCTGTCCCTGGGAGCCAAGGAACAATGCCGTCAAATGTCTGGCACCGCGGAGACGGGGGTTCTTCAACAATGTCTGCTTTTCACAAGCAGCGTCCAGCACCGAGAAAGTGCCGACACGGTGCCAGCCTGGTACCAGCCCGTGTTAGCTGCTGCTGGTGTTTAAGGATAAAAATAACTTGAACACTCTTCAGGTTGAGAAATGTTCAGGGAAATGCTTTAAAAAACTCAGGCAACGAGACATGGTTATTCAGATTAAGAAACAGCGATGTCCGGCCAGATACACGGGGAGAAAAAGACATTCCAAGATACCATTTACACAGACGGCCTCAGGTGAGCCCTCTTCAGCTCACCTGCTGCTTTAACTCTTCTTAGATATATGTTGTTTCAGTAAAGGGCACACGAATATGCTTTTTTTGGGTTTATTTTCTTTTTTGGGAACCATCTCAAGACCGTTTATCACGATCCTATCGTCAGATACCATCCGATGTCATAGGGTGTCCAACTGAAGAAACAGCAAAAATCCCCTAAGTACTTTTGAAGATTTATGTATGAAAATTCTAAATTAGCCACGGGGGTGCTTATGATAACCTACTCTCATGTTTTGTTCCATGAACCTTGACTAGGTTGGTCATTCCGAAAGGAAATTGTAAGCAGAAAGTCAGCGTTTCCACCGCATGGAAGTAAGCTCGTATCTATGCTCTTACGTGGGTGTGTGTTACAAAGGTCTCTACGGGGAATCAGTCCCCTTGAACCAAACGTGACATTCAAACTTTTGATCACAGGGACAGTGTGCTCATTTCCACCAGTCTTGGGTGAATTCTGGGGTCCGGTTCCTGGTCCCTGAGTATCTGAGCCACAGCTGTGTGATGTAACCTGCCAGGTGGCTGTGCAGGCCCCCGGGCACTGAGCGGGTGTCACAGCTCGCTGTCATCACCCAAGGCCAGTGTCCCTCACAGCACAGCAGGGGTGGATTGCAGAGTCACCTCGGCCTGTATGTCCACACGAGTTCAAATGCAGTGCATGAACGGTCGTCGCCTGAAAGTGGTTTACAGGATGTGAAGCTTTTGATCTGCATGAATATCTTGTGTCTTGTAACGGACTGAGCAACGGTCGCGCTGTCACATGAGGGGGCTACGTTCTCCCTCTGCTTTCACGAGGTCCCAGAGTCGAGGGGCAACAAAGGCAGAACACGTCAAGGCCGAGCCATCCACATCTGCCTAAAATACCGTTTTCACAGATGGCACTCACACCTGACGGGCAGAGCCGGGGTCTCACACCACCTCCCCCCTGCTCCCACTGCCTCTCCCTGCTCACACCAGCTCCCCCTGCTCGCACCACCTCCCCCTGCTCGCACCACCTCCCCCTGCTCCCACCACCTCCCCCCCTGCTCGCACCACCTCCCGCTGCTCGCACCACCTCCCCCCTGCTCGCACCACCTCCCCCTTGCTCGCAACACCTCCCCCCCTGCTCGCAACACCTCCCCCTGCTCGCACCACCTCCCCCTGCTCCCACCACCTCCCCCTGCTCCCACCACCTCCCCCCCTGCTCACACCACCTCCCCCTGCTCTCACCACCTCCCCCCTGCTCGCAACACCTCCCCCCTGATCGCAACACCTCCCCCCTGATCGCAACACCTCCCCCTGCTCGCAACACCTCCCCCTGCTCGCACCACCTCCCCCCCTGCTCGCACCACCTCCCCCTGCTCGCACCACCTCCCCCCTGCTCGCACCACCCCCCCCCCTGCTCGCACCACCTCCCCCCCTGCTCACAACACCTCCCCCTGCTCGCACCACCTCCCCCTGCTCGCATCACCTCCCCCCCTGCTCGCACCACCTCCCCCCTGCTCGCAACACCTCCCCCCTGATCGCAACACCTCCCCCTGCTCACACCGCCTCCCCCTGCTCACACCGCCTCCCCCTGATCCCACTGCCTCCCCCCCGCTCGCACCGCCTCCCCCCCGCTAGCACCGCCTCCCCCCCCGCTCACACCGCCTCCCCTCATCCCACCGCCTCCCCCCGATCCCACCACCTCCCCCTGATCCCACCACCTCCCCCCGCTCGCAACACCTCCCCCCTGCTCACAACACCTCACCCCCTGCTCGCAACACCTCCCCCCCTACTCACAACACCTCCCCCCCTGCTCCCACCACCTCCCGCTGCTCCCACCACCTCCCCCTGCTCCCACCACCTCCCCCTGCTCCCACCACCTCCCCCTGTTCCCATCACCTCCCCCCCGCTCACACCGCCTCCCCCCTGCTCACACTGCCTCCCCCCTGCTCCCAGTGCCTCTTCCTGCTCACACCTCCTCCCCCTGCTCACACTGCCTCCCCCTGATCCCACCACCTCCATCTGCTCACATCACCTCCCCCCTGCTCCCACCACCTCTCCCTGCTCCCACCTCCCCCCATGCTCACTCCACATCCTGTTCCTTGGGTGCAGGAAGAGGCACCCATCTTGGAAGATGTGAGCGGCGGGCTTTTAGTCCAGGGAAGTGTCGGCTTAGAGAAGTTACATTGGAAAGCGATCACCCAATGACCACAACAGTTCACGGAGGCAAGAGAAGAAATATCTAGGGTCTCTCCATCCCTGCGCTGCCTGCGCACCGGACATCTTCATGGATCGAGCGAATCAGACACGAAAATGCACTTTTCCAGGGGGCGGTGGACGGTGTTCGACACACACCCAAATGCAAATGGCAGACATCAACATGGAAGCAGAGGCAGACAGCCTGCCCTCTGGAGCTCGGCGTGCAAACAAAATAAAGCCACGGCGGGTAGGCGTCCGCCCGAGACTGCAAACACCTCTAACCACCGAGGCCGTAAACAGCAGCGGGGCTCACACGAGGCAGGATGAAGAGGCAGCCCACACACCCACCAGCCGGGAGGGACCGACAGCACAGGGGCCGTCCCCAAGGAGCGAAGCCCAAGACACCCCGCCACATGGACAGACCTGCAAAGCGCTGAGCGAAATGACAGAAGTGTGCAGATCCAGACAGAATGTGGATTAGCGGTTCGGGGACTGAAGGTGGCAGAGGGGGCGGAGAACCGCCATCGGTGCGTGTGGTCTCTGGGACACAAGAAGCTTCTGGATTCGGTGATGGTGAGCACCGCCCATCTCCGTGAACTCGATGGGCTAGAAATCGCATCTCAATAAAGCCGCAAACAATGAAAGCGATGGCTGAGGTTACTTCACTCGCGTTGCTTTACTACAACTTTTCAACAAAACAGAAGAGACACCAGAACAAAAAAGGGGATGCGTTCAGATTTTCCACGCAATTGAAAGAAGCCAAACCATGTTGAGTATTTAATTCCTAATGCCAGCGAGCGCACTGATGATGATGTATCTAGGCGATAAAATAATTAGGTCTATTACTCGTCAGGAGCAGATTCTGAGCAAAACTTACAATCACAGGATTACTGAAAACCACTGCAGAGACAGAAATGTAACGATCTTCTGTATTGTGGCCTCCGCACAGGACCGCCATGCCGGTAAGAAGGATGCTGTGGGCTGAGAATCAAAGATCTTAGTGTAACAGGTGTCTCTCTGGCTTTGTCTCCACTGGAAAGCACACTCCTGCTCAAATCCCCTCCCGGGGCTCACGCACTCAACAAGACGAGAAGTGGTCCCAATGGCTAGTACCCTTAGCTTGCAGGAGTGCTGTCCCCTGAGGATGACACAGGCAGGGACCGGACCCCCGGCTGAGAAGGAGGCTGTGGAACAAAGAGGCGCCAGGATGGCCCATGGGGGGGGGGGGAAGGTAGGAAAAGTAAATGTCGTCCTTACGAGGTTGGCGTGTCAGGCCCGTTACTGACTTCACTCCCCCCAAATTGCCGCTATTATAGGCTCTTTTTTACCGATGTCAACAGCGAGGCCCAACGAGGTCAAAACAGAAAACACGCACTTATTAAGCAAGAGGCGGGATTTGAACCCCATTCAAAAGCAATCTCCAGGCGGGCAGGGTCCCAGCTGTTTTGTTCAGTGCTGTACCTCTGCACTCAGACGCGGCCTGGGGCGAAAGCGTTGCACGATAAAGATCAGTGGGACAAGTGATTCCTATTTCAAATAAGAAGACAACCTTCGCGGGATGCAGTAGGCGATATGGGCCGTGTGGTGAGAGCATCGTAGCCCGGCCCCCGTTTAAATCTGAGCAAAGAAAACATTGTTCTATTTTCTGTCTTTGAAGTTCCTGCAAGTGTAGGGTCCAAGCCACGTGGGGAGCTCCAGGGGGACCTGGACGTGATGCCCGGTGGTTTGAACATCCTCACTTTGGGAAGCCAGGCCTCAGGTGTGCAGGGAAGGGGGAGCGCTGTTGTCCAGCCCCGCCCCGACCGACCACGGTCTCTGCTCACACGCAGGTGTGCTACGTGCACACCACTGGGTGCCCCCTGATGACCCTCGACTCCCTGCGGGAAGCCCACCCCTGCAGCCACAGGCACAGGCGCCGTTTCAGGTTTCTCGGAGTGCGGACGTTGTCACTGCCGAGGCCCTGAACCCGGTGACGGCAGCAATGACAGAAGCCACACGCTTTCCGCGAGCAATTCCATTCCCGCATTCTTGTCCTCTCTTGACTCCGAGAAGCTGCGTGTCCCCGGAGCACCGCGGCTCCACGGAAGTGTCTGGAAACCTGGGAGCTGCTGACTCATCGGGACGATCTGGCAGTGAGCCCTCCCCTTCTGGCTCGTGGATCTGGCCGAGGACAGACATGGTTGCAAAAATAAGGACTTGAAGACTCACATAGTCTGTTACCGTTTTCGAAGATAAACTAGGGTTCTGAAACGCGAAGATGGTGTTCTATTTATACTTTAAATGTCAAACTGTGTATTTCCCCCTTCGTGAGCTTTGTGGGAGCCGGCCGCCAGCTACCGAGTCACTGTGCACTCGATGACGGGGCCCCAGCTCTACACACACCGCGTGGCCGCTGCCGAGCGCAAGTTCCGTGAATGGCTTAGAAACGACAGCCTTTGAAGGACTCATACCGGTTTGTACAGTACTTCTAAGGCACATCTCTGAGCGCACCAGCCGGCCGCCGATCGTCCCGGGCACGCGAACTTGGAAAGAACGTTTCCTGGAATCCAAGGAGCGTGTGCAGAAGACAGGCCGTGATCCTGACGTCTCCGCCCCTGGGGCTCCCGCCCTGCCCGAGGGCCAAGGTGTCCACACTTTCTCTTTGTCCTCCTGTGGCCCCCTCCCCCCCAGCTGGCTCCCCACCCCCCACAGGATCTCAGGCCTTTATTTCTCTAACTCAGTTGGAATGACAGTGAGAGCAAAAATGGCTCAGGGGACCAGACAGCATCCCCTGAAGGATGAGGCCGATTCCTCCGTACTGGAAAAGCCGGAACCACAACCCGCTGCTCAGGAGGGAAATGCCCAAGGGACCCCCCAAGTCCTGCGGGATAAACATCCTGCCCCTCTGTTCCCAAGAAAAACAGCCCCGGTGACTACCGTGCTCCGAGCAGCAGCCCTGAGAGCACAGGCTTCCTGATCCTACTGAAGCCCTTTAGTTATCCGTCCAGGCAAGCCACCGCCTACAGGGAGGCCCCCAGGAAGCCCTCTGTCAGCACACTCCGCCGCATAGCTGGAGCGGCGCTCGCTCCTTGTGCGCGGAGCCTCGCGGTCCACACGGCTGCCCCCGTGCCTGCAGACAGGCGCACCTCCACCCTCGGGCCTCTGACCCAGCTTGGGGTCACGGGAGACCCCCTTACTGTGTGTGTGAGGGCGAGCACACGTGTCCATGCACGTGTGAGTGCGTGTCTGTGCACGTGTGCGAGGACGTGTAAGGGTGAGCGTGTCTCTGCACGCGTGGGCGAGTGTGAGCGTGTCAGCGCATGCGTGGGCGAGCGTGAGCACAGATTCCACTCCGCTGTGGCAGGTGCCGCACAGGTCGGCAGAATGATGGACAAATCTTGTCCTGAGGCCCCGAGATGACCCGGAATCCGAGGAGCGAGCGTTGTGAGGACCTTACAGAGCGTTGCCGTCTGGAGACAAGTGCCCCATCCCCTTGTCCCTCCATGTGTGGCACGCATGGAGTGCCGAAGGGTCACATTCCGGTTACGGGACCACTGGTTACAACACATGCTCATGGTGTCTTTGGTTCTTAAGAAAGACTCCGAGAAAAAGAAACTGAACAGTAAGACGTCATTTTTTGAAGTCACTGAAATACGAAAGTTTCAGCTAGAGGCAGAGGTAAGACCCCCCCCCCCCCCACCCGGCGTTAGAGAGACAGGGAGGAAGGTAGGGGTCCCTTCCTGTACACATTTGATATAATCTGGAAAGTCCTGAAATAAAAACGGCCCGGATACACAAAGTCTACCTAATGAAACATCCCAGTTAGAATGTGCACGAACTGCATCCATTTACCTGGATTTCACCTGCTGGCGACATGATGTGTCTCCAGCCGCCTCTGACCCCCTGAACACGGGCATCTCCAGCCGCCTCTGACCCCCCGAACGTCACCGTCTCCGCCTCTGACCCCCCGAACGTCACCGTCTCCAGCTGCCTCTGACCCCCCGAACGAGAACATCAAATTTGCTGGCACTGTGCTGTGTTCATCGTCTAGATTAGAAACCCGCCTGTCACCATCATCACAGCTGTCCCCTATCACACAGACGTGGGACTGTTTCTTGGGATCTGGAGCCTGGTGACATTCCACACAGCAGGAAGTCTGGGTGAAGCAAGGACCCGACTTTCACCCGTCAGTTGCCGTGAGCTAGGAGGCTGTGGCCACTGGGCCCGCGCGTGCGGGAGGGACAGGGAGGCGTAAGGACCACGGACAGCTTCCTAGGAAGTGACACATCACAGCTCTGAGGGGAGAACCAGTCAGAATGCACCTGCAGAGCACGACTCAGTCGCCAGTGGTGTGGACAGGAGAGGGGTCAGTCCGTGTGCTGGGGAAGGACAGCTGTGACGCCCCGTGTCCGGCCCGCAGTGCCGCTAAACTGGGGCGTAGCATGGTGTTTTGCTTTCCTTTTAAAGACTTCCTTCCTTCAGTTAAAAACCATCCAGGGTAACGCTCTCGGCGGAAGTGAGGACACGGGCAGGCTCGCCCCGGAGAGGGTTCACTGTAGAAACACACAGGTCCCTCCCGCAGCGGGCAGAGGGGGCGTGAGCACTGCTCTGCCCGCGGGCTGGTCCCCGGCCCCCCTGGACGCGTTCTTGGCGGCCGAGGCGTCAGGAGGACACGGTCCACAGCCGCACGGCAGCTCCTGAGTTCACCCCGCGAGTGAGTCCGGGCTGGGTGTGCGGAGGAAGCGAGAAATGTAACTTTTACTGGGGGAGCCACACGCGGGTGCTTTCAAACTGGGGGCCTGAGACCCACGAGCACAGCAGCGGGGCAGATGAAGGGATCCATAGACAGAGGCCCGGAGGATTCTGAGTCCCCGGGTCTCAGGCTGGGACACGGTGCTGTCCACTGGCCACAGCCCATCACAGATGCTATTTGTGCCTTTGTAAGGTCTGTGTTCCCTCTTTGTTCTGGAAGTCTTTCAGTTGTCCTATTGTGGCTCTGATGGCCTCGAGTGACTCTTAGCCACCCATTTTATGGCGAAGGCCACGCCAGTGGGGGCAAGTGCACAGGGCAGCCACCATCAGGCCTCTGCGACTCCGGACGCCCAGCAAGCTCGCGGTGCTCCCGAGAGTCGTTCCTTCCGCAGTGAGCCTCCACGGGTGCAGCGTGGCCTGGGCTTGGACCTTGCGACGCTCGCGGCCACCTCCCAGCCTCCTTCTGGACCCAGTACCCCCTCCCTCCTCACCTGACCTCACCAGGGGAGATGCTGGGGGAGGTGTTGGGAAGGTGTGCTAGCCCGGGCCTGCTTTGGAGAAACCTCCCTCAGCTCTCTTTACAAGGTGAAACACGGGTTCTGTCTCCCAACGTAGAAGGCCGTGAAGAAGCCGCCAACGCTGGCCTCTGCTGGGGCAGGTCAGTGGCGAGGACAGTAGGGCCTGCCATGACTGCGAGGAGACGCCCCACTCGGTGCCCCACACCCTTGTCTGCAGGGGCTCCTTGCTGTCACCGGGGGCAGCCTCGGGGCACCAGAAGGTGGGACCGAGCTGCTCAGCTGGGGGCCGCCGCTCCCCACAGGGCCGCGTGGCCAGGGTTTCACCATTATGCGGAATTTCTGCGGAACAGGTCGACCAGCAAGCCCCAAAACTACAAACCGAGTCTGTGGACCTGTCCTCACGAAAGCACTGGGATGAAGGCAGTCTTGGCATCTGCCAGTTTCAAAGGACCAAAGCCACTCCCCGAGTTTCAGAGATAACTTTGTCAGTGAAGCACAGTTGTGCACACGAGTGTGCATGCAAGTGGCCAACACGCATGCACATGCACACACGTGTTGACGTGCGGCGCTTATGCACACACGCACGCACATGCATGTTCTGATGCATAACACGCATGCACACATGCACACGCGTGTTCTGACGCCCGACGCTTATGCACACGAGGCGAGCTTCTCGCAAGGGCAAAGCTCAGGTTGAGGACGTGCAGTCCGGGTGGCCTGGATCTTGGAACAGAGCAGTTTGCGGAAGAGGGGGCAGCGGGCTGGGGCGGTGTCCCTCGGATCACCGCGTTATCTCCAGGTGAGGACTCAGCCACATGGGGCTGGCCCTCCACGAGGGCACGGACGCCCCTGCGTCTGCCACATGGACTCACCTTCCACAGGTGGCGGGGAGGCCGACAACACACGTGGGCGTGGGGAGCCCAACCCCAGACAGCAGGGGGCAGTGTCCCCCTGTCCCGGCCAGACGGGGCCACACGACGGGCTTGTGTGCCGGGGCCGCGTGACTCCTTCTGGCCCGGGGAGTGTCGGCGGAAGGGATGAACCCTGTCTCCCTGACGATTAGCCACCCCCGGCTCCCCAGGCCCCAGGGGAAGCAGCCGGGGCCTCTGAGTTGCTGCTGAGAGGACAGCTGCCTGACCTTGCCGGGCTGTGACACAGTAAAGCCGTGTCACGGAGCTCTGAGATTTTGGTGTCTGCAGGGTCCCAATGCAGCTGTCTTCTCAGGAGGCGGGTCAGAGGAGTCCTCGCTCTGCAGGGGACGTGGGGGTGCAGACTGGAAGGTGGGAAGCTTGCCTCCAGATGTCTGG